>NC_142262.1:2484396-2788793 GCF_052056855.1 Sturnus vulgaris
TGCCCTACTTCGGGTTGGGGCAGGGAAGGGCAGAAGCACAGTGGGTGGCTCTGACAATTAAACATAATTAAGAAAAGCAGGCGAGGCAGTTTTGTGCAGAGCCCAGCGTGCAGGTGCTGGTCTGTGGCGAGGCATCAGCGTTTCTGGGCTGGCTCCAGCTCCCTGGCCCCCGGGCACGCTCACCCTCGCTCACCCCTGAGCTCCCTGGCCAGGCAGGACACGGAGCCACGAGGTTCTGAGCAGTTCCAGCAGCCTCCGTGCCCCAGCCAGGTGTTTCCCTCACCCCAGGGGAAGAGGAGATCCCTGCAGATGGATGAGGTCTTCCCCAGCTCTTCCCTGGATCCCAGCAGGCTGGGGGTGGATGTGAGTGCACAGGGCTCCCAGATCTCCTGCACAGGCATTGCATTCCCTCCCCACATGCTCATCTTCGGGGGCAGTCCCCGAGGGTGGCAGAGGCACACAGAAAAGCCACCTGTCCTGTGAGCACCTCCACGTCCCTCCATGTCCCTCCACATCCCCTGTCCCACCTCAGGCCACAGCTGGGAGCACGGTGGTGACACTTTCCTGAGCATGACCCATTGCTCACACCCCCCAGGCTGGTTCCGTGCTGCCCCACAAAGAGGGGGTGCCCCTTCCTGCTGCCAGAGCTGGGCACGGCCCCATGGCACTGCCACCTCTGCTGGGGGGGACACCAGTGGCACTGTGACTCCCGGGGAGCTACAGAGCCACTTTCCAAGCACCTGGAGTGCTGCACCTGCCTCTGCTGGACTTCTAGATTTCCAGCTGTCCAACCTGGCAGACTGGAGCTGAGAAACGCAGGAGATAAGGTCTTTGAGGAGATAATCAGAATTCCTGGGCTTGGAGGCAGGGACAGGGGGATGGGATGGGCACTGATCCTGCTCATGCTGCCCCAGCTGCTGCAGCTCTGCACCAAGGCCCATGGAGGACAAGGATTTGGAGGTGAAACCGTGGGGTGCTACGTGCTCCTCATCTCCTCCACCAGACACCAGTGACTCAGCTTATGGCTCAAACTTTCCCTTGCCTGCAAAAATCCAGCTCCCAGAGCTGCCCTCGGGCTGTGGAACGAGTGAGTGTCTCCAGCTTATCTCATGGACCTTAGAAACACCCAACACTGCCTCAGGGCCCACCAGTCAGGACCTGCTTCCAGCAGCTGGGACGTTCTTTCCCAACACCCAGCAACCCCCCAGCCCCACCAGCCTGTGTGCTTCAAGGATGAAATGGGACAGGGCATGCCCAGTGACCCCCAAACCCCACCAGCCTGACCCCCAGCATTGTGGGGATCCATCAGGGATGAACAGGGACAGGACAAACCAATGCCCAGTGACCCCCAGGGATGAACAGGGACAGGACAAACCAATGCCCAGGGATGCCCAAATCCTTCTCCTGACCCCCAGCATCGTGGGGATCCATCGGGGATGAACGGAGACAGGACAAACCAATGCCCAGCGACCCCAAACCCCCCAAGCCTGACCCCCAGCATCATGGGGATCCATCAGGGATAAGAGGGGACAGGACAAACCAATGCCCAGTGACCCCAAACCCCTCTCCTGACCCCCAGCATTGTGGGGATCCATCAGGGATAAGAGGGGACAGGACAAACCAATGCCCAGTGACCCCAAACCCCTCTCCTGACCCCCAGCATTGTGGGGATCCATCAGGGATGAACGGGGACATTCCCCCCGCACTGTCCCAGGCTGTGCCCCACATCTGCTGCCAAGCAGGGCTGGAAGGAGAGGTGCAGGTTGCACATGAAGGGGTGCAAACAGTGCAGGGAGAGGGGCAGTGCAGCCCCTCCCTGCTGCCCTGCCCAGCCAGGAGATTCACGGGGGCAGCAGCCCTTGCCCTCGCTGCCGCCGGATCCCGGCCCGGCCGCATCCTGCAGGGATTGCCAGCACCATCCCTCCTCACAACCGCACCCTCCTCCACATCAAGCCGTTCGCAGACCACAAAGCCTGAGCCTGCTCCTCGCTGGCGAGAGAGAACATCGTCATCTTTTAATTATCGGGAGGCCCTTGGCCACCGCGGCCAGGAGCACACGGAGCCCGGCGGCTGCGAGCGCCAACCCTCCAGCCTCACAAAAAGCCCTTTCAGCTCCTCTCCGCTGAAGCAGTAAGTCCTGGGAGAGGACAAAAGTACAGTCTGGCACAAGGCAGGGAATAACCAGAGCAGGCAGCTGCTGTTGCCAAAATCCAGGTGATGACTGGGTGGCAGTGTGGGGATGGGGGGCGTCCTTCCAAACGGGGCCACCCCGCTCCCCGAGGGGCTCTTACCTGAGCAGAGCGTGGCTCGTCCTCCCAGCAGGGACACGGCCGGGCCAGTACACCAGGGCTGGCACCCTGTGCCCTCCTTCCCAGGTTGTTTGCTTTGCTGAGCTCCCACCTGCAGGAGAACAGGGCAGAGTTCAGCATCCTGCTGGTACTGGGAAACCTCCTGAGCCCGGAGTTTCCCTGGGAAAGGAACTGTTCAGAGGCAGAGATGGTGAAAATTACCCCAAAGGAGGATGGTTTCGCTGGGCCAGGGAAGGGAGAAGAACTACAGGAGTTTTTCAAAGGGAAAGGGAAAAGAAAGGGGTCTCAGCTGGGCACTTGTTCGAGTTTCTCTGCTCCAGTGAGTGATGAGAAATGCAGCAGCTGCCAGAGCCACTTTTGATGCCAGGTGACAGAATGGAGCAGGCAGGAAATATAGGAATTTATTCCAGGGGCTTCTGTCCTCTGCAGGGCTCAGCACCAACAGCCCCCCCTCCCCACCCACTGGAAACCTGCCTCATTAAAAATATCATCCTGCTAATAACCCTCCTGCCAGTTAATGAACCTGAGCCATCCTTTCCCTGTCAGCACCCAAAGCACGCCTGCTCTGCCCTTGGATTTGAGATGCACAGGGAAACTGCCCAGTCCCTCCAGCACCCGGAGTGCTGAGCACTGGGATTGGGGTGCTGAGCACCAAAATTGGGGTGCTGAGCCCCAAAATGGGAGCACCAAGCATCAAAAGGGTTGGAAGGGGGTTGGAGAGCCTCTGCCTTGGCTGCAGCCCAAAGGGCCCCAGGCAGCTGGAGGGGGAAGGGGCTGGGAATGGGGCAAAGAGAAAATCCCAACGCGATTCACCGAGCAAACTTCCCAGGGGCAGCCTTTGTGCTCTGCCTTTCAGTGTGCACATGGCAACGGCACTCGCCCCGAGCCATTTCCTCCGGGCACAGCCAAGACAGTCCCTGCCTGTCCCCAGCCCATCCCCAGCCCGGCCCGGCCTCTCCAGAGTCACTGCCTGAAGCCACGGGCTGATCCATGCCCCAAACAACGCTGCCCTGCCCACGGGGACACGAATGGCACAAGGACACGAATGGCACAGGTGCCACAAGGACTAGCCCAGTGAAAAAGTTTCTGACCCTGGCACGGACCAAGCACATCCCCAATCTCTCCCATTCCCCACCCAAACTTTTGTTGTTTCCCCTTCCCTGCCCTCGGAGATCCTAGGAAATCGCAGCAATTACAGCAATTAATATCTATCCCCATCTCTGCACATATATTGAAAAGCTCATCCTCCTGGATGCATTTCCAGGGTTTTTCCATGCATGGTCAGGGGTCTCTGGAAGGACATCAGAGGGATATTTCCTGACCAAGCCACCCCAGCACCCCTGGCTGGTGTGGGAATGAGGTCACATTAACACTTTGGGAAGTAAACAGGGCTGAAACACCCAAACCCAACCAGGGAATTTTCTGCAGAGTGGGGATGATGCAGCCCTGCTGCTGTGGGGACTTTCCAGGCTTTCCAGGAAAGCTGAACTGTGCATTCCCGTGGCAGGATGAAAACCTTGGTCCCACCACACACACAGCAGGTCCTCAACCCAGGGACACCAGCTCTGGAACTTCCCCAACCTGCCTCAAAACATGCCCAGCATCACATCCCCAAAATGTTTCTCTCTCTCCCCCCTTGATGGACTCTTGACCCCGAGGTGGGAGATGAGTTTTTGGGGTGGGAGCTGTGGGCGGCACAGAGAAAGGGGAAGCACACATGGATATGCTGCTCTCTCCCAACACCAGTGACCACCTGAAATCAGTGGAAAACATCCCTGGAATTTAGGGTTGGAGCCTAAAAAGAGAGATGGAGCTACAGGAAACATATAGAAAGCTATAGAAACACATAGAAAGATATAGAAACACGTAGAAACGTATAGAAACAGAAACATACAGAAACATGTAGAAATATATAGGAACATATAGAAACCTATAGGAACATGTTAGAAACATATAGAAACATACAGAAATCTATAGAAACGTAAAAACATACAGAAACATGCAGAAACATGTAGAAGCATGTAGGAACACGTTAGAAACATACATAGACATAGAAACATGTTAGAAACGTAGAGAAATATACAGAAACGTAGAAACATACCGAAATTTATAGAAACATGTATGTAGAAACATACAGAAATTTATAGGAACATATAGGAACATATAAGAACATGTAGAACCATATAGAGACATATAGGGACATATAGGAACATGTAGAAAAATAGAAACAAATAGAACCATATAGAGACATATGGAAACAAACAGAGGCAGGGGCAGTCTGTTTTCCCCACGCCCTGCCACTCCTCGGGGGCTTTTCCCTGCCGGGGAACAATCCCCCCGGGCTGGGAATGCCGAGCATCCCACCCCGGGCGGTGCGGGCAGTGCCAGCCCAGCCGGCAGCAGCCCGGGCCGGCTCTCCAAACATCCCTGCAGCCAGCAGCCGAGGGATTTCCGAAGCCACCGTGGTGTTTACAGCCAGCTCGGAGCGCTGTGCCAGCCCCAGCTCCTCCCCAGGCGCTCCGGGTGCTGTGCAGGGCAGCGAGGGGCTGTGGTTTTTTTTGCCGTGTTTTTTTTTTTTTTGCCGTGTTTTTTGCCGTGTTTTGCTCGCCCTGTTCCCGAACGCCGCAGTTTCTGCATCATCCGCTCGGGCTTGTGACCGTGGGTTGCTCAAGAGCAACAACCCGGGGTCGTCAGCGGGGTTTGTTTACTAGAAAATTAAGGCTGTGATTCCATGCCGGGGACAGGAGAAGGAAAGGCGCTGGGAATGGGACGAAGGCAGCGCAGTTTGCCCGGGGAAGCGGTGACGGTGCCGTGGCTGGGTGTCAGGAAGAGAAGGAAGCCCCTCAGAGCTGACCCCGGGCACGGAAGAGCCGAGCCTGGCACGTTAACACCGCGTAATTCAAGCAGAAGTGGGAAACGCCTGACTCATGAGTGTTTCTGGCTGCCCCGGCCGAAACAAACCCACCAAGCAGATGGCTTGGCCGGAAAAGGAGGAAAGAGTGAAAAAAACAAAACAAAACAAAACAAAAAACCACCAACAAAACGGTGTAGAGAAAGAAAAGCAAAGTCCTGGGGTGCGAGGAGGGTGGTGGGTGTTCTGCTCCGGGTGGGATCAGGCTGGGGGATGTGAGACCCTGATGGGGCAGACAGCAACATCCCATCTCCAAACCAGCACACTCACCCCAAGCTCCGGGATAATGGGGACCCCAGCCCACCCCCCGCAGCAGTTTTGGGGGAAACTTCACAGTTTGGAAGAAAAAAATAGCGCTGGGGTGTGTTGAAGGGCAGGGCAGCAGCAGGGAAAGGCTGGGGGTGGAATGCTGCCCGTGTGCCCTCGATGGGCACTGAAGGGCTTTGTGGAGCAGCCCCCCCGGACCCCCCCACGCTGCCAGGTTACCTCGCTGCCTCTGCCAGGCACCCACAAATGGCCCCAGGCGTCCTGCCAGCTCACACTTCTGTGCCCAGGGGCCATTGTCACCTGCAAGAGAAAGAAATGTCCCCATGAGAGACACCAGGACCACAGGGGACATCTCCACAGTGGGGGCAAGGCAAGGACAAGTGACCCTTCCATCCCTCTTTGCCACCCCTGTGATGTGTCCCTACAGGAGCCAGAGTAGCTGGTTGATGGGTTTTGGTTTTTAGCAGTTTGTTTGCAGGGGCTGGAGTGCAGCCAGGTCAGGGCAGGGGGGGCACGGTGCCACCAGCTCTGGGTGTTAATGAGCGGTTCCTGTCATCAGGAGCAAGACATCCTCATTAGGGAAGCTGCTCAGCGGATTTGGGCTTCTTAACGAACGAGGATTTGTGGTTTAATTAGTCACTTCAGCCCTACAGCCAGAGGGGGGTGGCAGGGTGGGCACCCAGCTGAGTGACCACAGCAGCCTGGGACCCTCATCCCATGCTGGGAGCACTCCCCATCCACAGAGCAATGGGAGCATCGAGGGCAGGGGACAAACACAGGTCCTGCCTCCTGCCCCAGGTGCGGTCCCCAGTGTCACTCCCAGCCCGTTTTCCTGCTGTACCTGTGAACCACAGGAGTGTGCTGCCCTTTCCGAGGCTGTCAGCCACCTCTTTGATCCGTCCCACCAGCGCATCCATCTCTCCCAGGGAGGCTCCGTAGATGCCCCTGCCTGGGGCGGGGGGCAGCGGAGGGGTCAGCGGGACGTGCATATGGGCCAGGGCCAGGTAGAGGAAGAAGGGACGTCCACTGTCACTGCACAGGGGACAGAGGGACAGTGTTCAGACTCCAGGGGAAGGCAGGAGGTCATTGGGGTGGTGAGCTTGGGGACACAAACCATGGCCCTTCCACCCCTGCCTCTGCCGCAGCTCCCTGGGGGAAAACCAACCCACGTGCATCACCCAGCTGCAAACCCTCCAGGTACCCCTCTCCTTACAGGGAGGAAGCTTGGCTGAGCTTCTCCCTTGCTCCTGCTTAAACCTCTCCCCATTGTCCCCTTGTTGTCAACTGTCCCCACATTTGGGATGGATTTGCCCCTTCCTCCATCTCCAGTGGCCAAACACCCACACACCTCCCTCCACTCTCTCAGGGGGCCCATTTTGGCCCTTTGTCCCCCTCCCCAGCAGGCGCCTCGCCTCGCTGGTGCTGTGGGCAGAAGATAGGCCACCACGAGCCACCACGAGCCACCCACACCACCTGGGCACAGCCTGGGCAGTGCCACCCAGCCCCGCACAGGCAGCGCTGCCCCGCCGCCGTGCGCTCCTAAATCATCACAGGACACGTCCTGTTTGCTTGTTTACAGCTATATTTATCTGCTCTACGAGGCCTGCTCTTCCTCAGGGACCTCGGAGGGGAAGGGTGTGATGGCCAGCGGCGGGGAGGGGCCGGATCCCGGGGACGTGTCCAGGCCAGCGCACGCGCCCGGCTCCGGCCGCCCCATCGCTGCCTCCTGCAAGCTCTGGGGGCCCTTCCAAAGTGAGTTTCGGCATTTCCTTCCTCTGGGGTGCAAAATGAGTAAAGCCCATCCTGCCCGGAGCTGCTGCATCACCCCATGGTGCTGGGCTGTGTCCCCCTGGCACCCTGCCTGTCCCTGCAGGGCGTGGGGGTCAGGAGAGCTCCTGTGCCCCTTGGAAACTGCTGCTGTGAGACCTCTTCCCGTGGGATGCCAGAGCCTCTGGAGCAGGTGAAGCTGCTTCCCCTGGCTCACATCCCACCTGGGAGCATCACTCCAGCATCATGGCTGGGATGCTCAGCTGAACATCCCTCTCATTTGCCACACAGACACCTGAGAATTATCCTGAAGATCGAGCAAACATTTAATCAATAACTGAAGACAGGAGTCCCTGACTTTTGCTCCCACGCTCGCTCGTGCTTGAGCAGTGCCACGTCTCACTGTCACAAATTGCCCAACCTTGACTGGTTAAAAAAACATCGAGATGGCAAATCCAGTGTTCTTTTGTTGCCCTGTAATGAATGAGTCAGGCAAGGGAAAACTGGAATAAGCCATCAAAGGGAAGGGAAGAAAAGGCAGGCACCTGCTTAATCCTGTTCTCCATGAACGCAGATAACCCCAAAACACTTCTGGGAATTTAAAGGCTTTTCCTATTAACCCGGAGCTTACACACCTGGTTTCACAGGCACAGAGCATCCTGACAGCCCGGAGAGCTAGGGGTTTGGCAGGAGAAGGGGTGGCTGCTGCCCCACAGCCCAGAGCCTGGGTACCCTCAGCATCCCAAACCACCCCACGGCCAATCCTTGGTACCCAAAGTGATAAACTACATTTTAAAGAGCCATTTCCCCACGTGCTGCTCCCCACCCAGCCCTGTGTTACACAAGCCTTACCCCAAGGTAAGGTTCGTTCACCTCTGTTACACAAACCTTACCCCAAGGACCCGCCTTCCCTGGGCCTGCGTTATCCCGGGATGCAGGCAGGGATGGGCTCAGACAGGGCTGCCCGGCAGCGCTTCCTCTCCTCACTCTGCAGGGAGGCATTTTGCAAAGTCACAGCTCGTAATCCGCCAATAATGGGGATTAAAATTACACAACCCGTCAGCAGGGCTCGGGGGCGTCATTCAGAGGAGCCACTTTGCTCCTCGGGGACAAACACACTCTGTTTGTCCTCCTCCTCCTCCTGTGCTGTGAGCCTGGGGGAGGCAGATCCCGAAACCCAGCGACCACGGAGTGCTTTGTGCTCAAAATGGATCCAATCTCACACACGGGGCATGTTCAAACACCTCTGGGTGCTGTTCTGGTCCCACCCTGAGCATCATTCAGCGCCTGTTTACAGCCTCTGCCAGCACTTCACACCCATGGAGGCACCTCCACCACCCCATTGCCACCTCATCCACAGGGATGCAGGGATGGACAGACCGACGGCGGCAGCGTTTGCCTCCCTCCCATCCCCGCTATCCCTGACATCATTCCCCCCAGGAAGGAGGCACAGCCCCACTCAAAGGCTTTGACTTTCCTCAAAAATGATGGTTTTAAAAACACACGACCCCTTTAGAGGACACCAGGAGAGCCTCAGTGCCTCGTCCAGCAGGAAGCTAAACCACGGACACCCCAAATCTGAACCACGGGGCAACACCGATCACCCGTGGCACTGCACCAGCACGATGCAAAGCAGTCCTGCAGTGACCCAGGAGCTCTCCTAGCTAAGGGGACAGACAGGGGACAGTGGGTGACCCTCACCTGGCCCTCTGGATGAACCTTGCAGCCTCCTCTGCGTAGCGCCTGGCCAGGCTGCCGAGCTCCACGGGCTGCTGGATGATGGTGAGGTTCTCGTAGAGAGGCAGGGCAACCTCTGTGTAACAATCCTTCCTCGCCACCCTGCTGGGAAAAGCCACCCCAGGCTTGTCACCAGAGCAGGAATGGAGCCTGGCTGCTCTCCTGGCTTCCAGCAAGCCGAGGAAGGGAAAATAAAGGGAGCAGTGCCAATGTCCCCATGGCACAGGGAGCTCCCAACCCGCACCCTGCAGGGGGAAACTGAACACAGAGTGTGAGGGGAGGTGACCACAGCCAAGGGCAGCCCTCAGGGCTGGGGACACTGCTGCAAACACCCACCTGGCTGTGCCAGTATGGGCATCCCTGTGCCCCACTGCTGCAAACACCCACCTCACTGTGCCAGCACTGGAATCCCTGTGTCCCAATGCTGCAAACACTCACCTGGCTGTGCCAGCACTGGAACCCCTGTCCCGTACCTGGCAGCAGTGCTGTGCTGTGGGCAGGGTGGGCAGGGTGGCAGGTTGTAGCCAGGGTTGTCCGTGCAGCCCATGTCGTGGCTGTAGGGGATCCCAAAGTAGTAGTCGAAGCCTGAGAGGCAAGAGAGGGGGTCAGTGGGGTCCAGGTGGCCACAGGGCCCTCAGCCCATCCCCCTGGCACAGCCCTTACCGCGGGAGTTGGGGTGATGGTGGCCGTGGTGTCCCAGGTGCCACTTGCCTGCGTGGAAGCCACAGAACATCATTTCAGGGGTAACACAGCTCTGGCCACAAGCAGCCCTCACCCACGAGGTTCCTGCAGTGCTGGGGGCTTTAATCAAGCTACAAGAAAGGCTCCTTGTTTGTGCTGGCTGCAATTCCAGAATGCTGTCTATTTTTGCAGAAAACCCAGACAAAATGCATAAGGTACCTCATGCCTGTGCAAAGTGACTGTTTTCAGCCTTAAAAGGCTCTTTCATGTGTTTGTGTTGTGAGCAGACGGCTTCCTCACCCCTCCCCAACAGCCAGCTTCATCCCCTGACCTCCAGCACGTGCCTGCTCCCACCAAACACACTGATCCAAGAGGGAGAACTGCAAAAACTGGGGGGGGAATGGAGAAACAGAGGGATTTTCTGCCAGCATAATGAACACAAGAGCAGAAGCTGCAGGTGCAAAGGGTTTGTGCTGGCTGAGGGGTGACACAGTGACAGGAGGCTGCCCAAAGCCACGAGGCCAGTGGCACTGCCTGTGGTGAGGGATGCAGGATAGCAGAGCAGGGCCCTGCTGGCTGAGGAATACCCAGCACATTCCTGGTGAGGTAAAGCAATGAGAGATTAAATGGAGAAGTCTGGATTTCCATCAGCACCATTGAGAAGGAAGATTTTAAGCTTGGCATTGCAAAATCCAAGGGGGATGTGTGAATTATCTCTCACGTGATCCTTCAGATTTTCCTTTCACTTCCAGAGTTTCACCCAAGCACCTCCTCTGCAAGGGCACCTTTGCCACCCCCTGCCAGCCCCCTGGCACTCTGGGCATTACCTATAGCCCCTGTGCTGTACCCAGCCTCCCTCAGGAGCTCGGCCAGGGTGGTCTCGTTGAGGGGGAGACCCCCAATTGAGCTGATGGCGAAGTTGTGGGTGACCCCATTGCGCACCCCCAGGCGCCCCGTGAGCAGCGAGGCACGGGATGGGGAGCACGTGGATGCAGCTGAGTGGAAATCCACAAACCTGCAAAACGAAAAGACCACAAGATCCTGTGTGCTCTAACACTGCCCTGTCCCTCCCTGCTCCCCTGCACTCTGCCCCTTTTGCTCTGGGGACGAGGGTGAGGAGTGGGAGATGAAGGTTCCAGCAGGGATGGATGGACCTGCACCCCATGGAACCAGGCTCTGGCTGCCCTCCCCATGCACCCAAACTCACACCAATGAAATCCCCTTCACCTGCCAGTCCCACAGGGCTGAATTCCCCTGTGCTGCAGGACACAGTAACCAGGTGAGGGCAGGGAAGGGGGACAGACTTTACCTGGTTCCTTCGGCAGCCAACTGGTCCAAATGCGGGGTCTCCTTCGTCTCTGCCCAGTTGGCACCCAGATCCCCCCAGCCCACATCATCAGCCAGGATGACGATGAAGTTGGGCTGCCTGCTCACCACACAGGGAGCCCAGAGTCCCACCAGCACCAGGGTGAGCACCAGGGTGTCCCACGGGGACAGGGATGGGGTCCCCATGGTGCCACAGCAGTCTTCCCCAAACTGCCCCCGCTGAGTCCCTGTGGATGCAGCTGAGATTTCCACGGGCTCTGTCCCTTCCTCAGCTGGTCCCGTGGGGCTGGACGGGGGCTGGGGTCTGGGTTTGCTCCCTTGGCTGCCGACCGAGCTGCGACACCTCCTCCGCCTTTCACACCCAGGCGCAGCCGATATTCCCGAAATCGGCGCCAGCAAAGGTGTTATTCTTAGAAGTCAAAAAACACCCTTTGAAGTCACTGTCACCCTATTTATATCTTTCCTTCCTTCCTGGTAAATATCTAATTAGGCACCAAACCGAAGCGGTATTTTCTCCTCCAGGAGCGGGTTCGATTCGCAGCTTCTCTCCCCTCACTGCAGCCAGAGGGATGTTTGTGTCCAAAAATGGCTCTTTCCCTGCAGGATGAGCCCCTCGGTCTCTGGGTGGAGAAGAAACTGCTGGGGCTCTGTCAGTCCATCCTTCACCTCGTCAGAGCATCCCCTGTGCAAGGGGAACAAAATAGTCAGGATGTGGGGAGTGCTCCTGCACCCCAGCCTGGGGCAAAACACCTCCAGACACCAGGGCAAAACCCCTTCTCCAGACCCTTTGACTTTGAAGTTGTTCTGCTGCCTGGTTCCCAATGGCTCGACTGGAAAGGACTGGGAATAACAATGGTCCTTTTCCTGCACCCACTGCTCAGGCTGGGATTGTTCCTGTGCTCCCTCTGGCTTGCCAAGGGCTTTCTCCCGAGTGCTGCAGGGGGCACAGTCCCACGAGGAGAACATACAGGGCCCTGCCTTCATTTGTGACAACTGACAAGTGTCTGAAGCCCATTGTGTAAATTAATTCTGCCCCACTCCTGCCAGAGCAGGGAGCACAGCCTGGCTGCTGGAGGGAGCTGCCCAGAGGTGAGGAAGCAGGAATCCATACAAACCCAGAAGGCAAAAAAACCCAGGATTGAGCACATCCAGCTGCTTAGGGCAGGATTTGGCCTCCAGAGATGGAAAGGTTCAAGGACAAAGCCTCCAAAGACCGATGGCAGAGCTCCACGGAGCAGATGGAGCTGTGGAATACAATGTCTTGAACACAAAGTTATGGCCAAAGGGGGCTGAAGCTGCAGAAATCTGCCAAAATCCCGCTGGGTCCTGCACCAGGAGTTCTGCACTGGCTGTGGGGATGCTGTGGGGATCTGTGCCAGGGCTGGGGATGGCAGGACCCAGCTGTCCCCAGTGGGTACCAGCAATCTTGGGGCAGGAACGTGGCATGAGGGATGCAGCTCCCAAGGGATGGTCAACACAGCCAAGCAGGACAACATCCATTAACACAGAAAGGGAGAGTAGAGAAGGCAATACTTGGAAACAAAAGAGAAGAACAGGACAGGAACAGGCAGGAGAGGGAATACGATGAGCCCCATCTGTAGGCCAAGCGTTTTGCAGCTTGCAAAGTAAATTATTTCCAGGTTTTGCTGTTCACATCTTTAAAAGCTTTGGGCTGTCACTTGGATCAGCAGCTCCTGGGCTGTCAGCAGAGCATTGCAGTGATCAGAGATATGGCTCCATTCATAATTCATAGCCCAGAGTGTTAATTTATAAAGCCTGGAGGCTCTCGGTACATCAGCTAATGGGGGTGGGATGTGGTGGGTGGTGGGGCTGAGCTGCAGGAGGGGGCTCAGCTGTGGAGAGGCTGCTCAGCCCTGCCCCAACAAAGCCCAAGAGCTCAGGTCCTGTTCTGCACCCTCCTGCATGCCCACAGCTCCAACAATCGAGATTAGGTCTCTGGACACGTTTGATGGCAGCTAAGTTGCCTTTACTTTCAAAACAAAAATTCCTTTGCTATTTCCTTGGATTTCTTCATGGATGGGGACTTCATCCCAATCCTATCCCAGTCCCATCCCAGTCCCATGCCAGTCCCCTGCCTGGGAATCTCCACAATAGAGCAGGATATCACCATGTGCTAGACCTGGGGTTTGTGCAAAAACAAAATTGCAACAACTCCTCATGCAGTTGGTGTTCAGTCTTTCTGGGAAGACACACCACCTAATCCTGCCCTCTGGCACCTCCGCTGGCACCCAGCAGCTCCCAGCCCCTCCCAGGCTGAGCTGTGGTGTCTGTGCCAAATCCCAGCCTCTCCAAACATCCTCCCAGCAGCATCATCCCAGTCCTGCTCCTGAGGGCTGCCTCTGCACCCCACAGCGTGCCCCAGGGACCCCCCAGCTGCACCTGCAGCCACCCAGAAAAACCCAGCACACCTCAAAGCAGCCGAACCCACAAATTCTGTCCCTTCCATTTACTCTGGGGAGGGATGCCAGGATGACACAGCTAACAAAAACAATCCAAACAATTTTCAAAGGACACTCTCTCCTCCCTAAATTACAGGGAAAGTCATCTGAGGCTGAAATTCATGCATTAGCATCAGACAAAACTTCCTGATCCCTGATGCTCACAGGGCGTTTGAAGGTGAGGTAGAACACAGCCCGTGGAATGTCCACATCCAGACCACATCCATGAGTGTGTGGCCATCCCTTGGCATCAACTTCTCTGCACTCTGAGCCCTCTCTGGACCCTTTTCAGCTCAAATTCCCGGGTGAGTCCGGGCTGTGCACGTCCCCCCGGAGGAGGTGGGAGGATAAATCCCAGCCCCTGTTCACCTCTGCTCCCCTCCAGCTTTGCTGCAGCCAGACCCACCCTGAGCTGACCCACCAACTTTCAGCTAATTTTGCAAAAATAAAAATTACTCAGGAGAGATTCCCCAGGCTGCCTATGGCAGGAACATTGCACCTCGCCTTGTGCCAAGCAGGAAATGCTGCACAGGTGGCTACAGCTGGATGAGCTACCTGGGAGGAATCACTCCCAGCATCCAAGGGCTCTGGATAACCGGCGCTGGCAGCGTGCTCCTCAGCTGGACACGGCACACCTGAGCCAAGCAGCACGCACCTTGGACCAGGGGAGGACTGAACAAATAAATAACCTGCCTTTTGCAAGGCAGGCAAGGCAGCTCACAGGAACCTGGAGACGTCCAAACCAGATAAACCAGTTTAGAAAAGCCCCAAAGTCTCTCCAAGCAGGACACCCCAGGGCTGGCCGTGGTGTAGAGGAGGGGAGATGCCTCTCTGGGATGTCACTGCTGGCAGTGCCACCACAGAGGGGTCACCCTCACAGCACTGGCAGTATCTGTGTCATGTATTTATTACACATTAACCAGAAAGTTTACAAATCTTGGGGCCAGCACGATCATTTTCACATTTTTCACATTCTTTCACATTTTCACGCCTGCCTGGAGAGCAAAGCAGTGGCTGCAGCCCAGAAAAACCTGACGCCCTTTGAAGCACACCCAGCTGTGCTGAGCTACCCCCCGCCAGCTGCCAGGGCTCACAACCCACCCAGGCTGCCCCAGCTCTGATCTCCAGCCCAAACCCACCCAGTGGCCCTGCTCAAAGTCCCAGCAGGATCCCCATCCTGGCCACGAGGAGCAGAGAGAAAATGACACAGCAAGGGATGAGAAATTCAAACCAGAGTGGGTACCTGCTGTTATCCAGCACAACTCCAGGAGCTCCTTGTGCCAGCTGGGGTCAGGGAAACTGAGGCAGGCAAGCAGAAGTGATGGCTCAGGCTGTGCTGGCCCCACAGCTGCTGAGTGACATGGGATGGGGACATATCCCCATGGTGAGGCTCTTGGTGCTGACCCCATTGGGGAATGTCCAGCCACAGCCTGGAGGGGATGGATGGCAGGGCAGACAGGCTTTCGAGGGGCAGAAAAATAAATCTATGTTTTGTTTTCAATTTAAGATTACAGAGATTTTGATTTGAGCAGAGAAGGGCAGCAGGTACCTGGTGAGGGGTCTGCCCGTGGGGCAGAGGGGCAAGAGCTCAGTGCCTGCCCTTTGGGCCTCCCCAGTGCTGACATGTTTACCAGCAAAGCTCCATTCCCAGCACAACCATCCTGACAATGCTCTGAACACAGTCAGGACTTTATTCCAGGAAAAGGTTTTCTACTGGAATAGTTTATACTAGTTCTCCTCACAGGATAAGCAGCACCGACAAAAACATACTTCTGCAGATTTACCAGGATTTCTGCCAGCTCCTGGGACAGGAGAATGTTTTTCACCCATCTCACTGCTGGGTCTTTCAGAGAAAACATTTCACATGCCGAGCAGGGCTGGGCAAACCCCAGCAGAATAAATGAGCTGGAAGTCCCTGAGCCATCCGGCGGCTCAGCACAGGGGCCCGCGCTCCCCTGCTCTCCCCGCCCTGTTTTCCAGCTCCTGGCTGATTTATGCCCACAGACAGGACGCTTGCTCTGCTTCCCTGTGGATTACAGAGCCCTCAAAAACTCAGCCATGCTGCTGGAGACCCTGGGATGATGAAGAGGCACGTCCTGGTGCAAGCGCTGCCAGGCACGGGACAGACCCACAATGGATGTGCCAGGGAAAAGGATCCCAGCCAAGCCAAGCAGCAGGGAAATCTCCCCAAAGTGGGCAAAAAAACATGGGGGGAAAGGGTTTTACAGTGGGGCTGGGAAGCTCTGGGTTGGAGAGGCTGCAGCCACCATCCCTGTCCCCCCACAGGGCCCCTGCAGCCCCCATGGCTCCCCAAAGCCTTATTGCTCTTGGAGAGCCCAAAGGAAAGGAATGGCAAGGTGAGGCAGAGACAGATGCAAAGTACTGACAAGAAATACCAAGAAGAAAATCGCTTTGGGTTTTTCATGCCAAAGATATTTGCATTCCTATTCCTCCCCTGGAGGCATAAACCTCTTTTGTTGTCCCACAACCACTGTCGCTACCAGGAAGAATTTCAGCACGGGGAGGGTGACCCATTCCCAAGGAAAAATTTGTATAACGGGATATTGGCTCTGCAAGGCCAGAGGGGTGCTCACCCTTTATCTGTAGCCCTGAAAGGCAGGGCAGGGATAAAGGACGCCCACCTCAAAGGTTCCCTCAGAGGAAAGGGTTTTCCTAAGGCACAGGGAGATAGGAGGCTCTCAAGCACACACAGGGAGCACTCTCATGGCTGAGTACCCAGATTTCTGATGGATTTCTGATGGATTTCAGCTTGTTCAGGAGGGGACTGTGAGGAGTGAAGCTGCTGAAACCTCTCTGAGAGCACCAGCTCTTGCTGGAAGCAGCAGCTGTTGGGGCAGCATTGCCAAGAGAAACCAGCAGCTGCTTTCCCAAAGTTCCTGAGGAAAAGCAACCATTTGCCTCATTTTGGGGAATCTGGAGAATTTTGCCCCAACTACCTGCTGCCCTTGGCTGTGTTGTCCCACCAGCAATCCCACTGGGGCAAGGGAAGGGAAAAGCAGCAGAGGGGAAAAGCAGCAGAAGGGACTCTGGCCAAACCAAACCCAGCAGCCCTTGCAGTGCAGGAACATTTTAACCTTTTTCCAGGGGTATGAATCAGGACCAGCAGGTTCCACATTAACCCAGCACACTGTGGTGGGGTCCTGGGCCAGCACAGGGGGCAGATCCCAGGAGGGCAGGTGAGGAGAGGTGTGGCCACCCACCCACTCTGACCCCTCTGCTCTTCCCTGCAGGCAGAAGTCACTGGCCCACAAGTCACAAAGAATGATGCAAGATTCCAAATTCTCCTGGCAGCATCCATCTGTGCCCAGCAGAGAACAGGAGCAGGATGCAGCAGTGAGCTGAGACTGCCAGAGCTCCAAGAGAGTTTGGACAATGCTCTCAAGGACAGTGTGGGATTTTTGGGGTGTCTGTACAGGGCTAGGGGTTGGACTCAATGATCCCTTCCAGCTCAGGATGTTCTGTGATTTTAGGACAACTGCACCCCTGCTCCCTCCCTCTCCATCCCTGTAGGTGGTGAGTCGGTCTGTCCTGCTTTGCTTGACTCACAAATCCCTACTTTTTAAGCTTCCTACATAAAGGACATGTTCTCCCTTAAAAATGCAACTAAGTTGGCTTCCCCTAGAAATGCAACCAATGGAAACATCTTCCCCTTAGAATTCAACCAAGGGACAGGTTTTTCCCTAAAAAAATGCAACTAAGTGAAATGTTTTTCCCTAAAAATGCAACAAAAGGGCACATTTTGCCCTAAAAGTTCAGCTAAAGGAGATGATTTCCCCCCAAAAAAACAGCCAAGGGAGATGTTTCCCCCAGAAATGCAACTGACAGAGACAGTTTCCCCTAAAAAATCTGAGGGAGATGTTTTTCCCTAGGAATGCAACTAAAGGAGATGTTTTCCATAAAAATACAGCTAAGGGACAGCTAAGGGACAGGGTTCCCCTAAAAATACAACCAAGAGCGATGCTTTTTCCCTAGAAATGCAGCTAAAGGAGATGTTTTGTCCTGAAAAATACAAAGGGCATATTTCCCCTAACACAGAACCCAAAGTTCGGAGGGGACAAACACTCTGTGCCACCCCTAGAACCAGCACCGTGAGTGGGAGGGGTTCCCGCATCCCACCGGCATCCTACCCCATCCCATCCCATCCCACCGGCATCCTACCCCATCCCATCCCATCCCATCCAACCCGCATCCCATCCCATCCCACCTGCATCCTACCCCATCCCACCCCATCCTACTCCATCCCATCCCATCCTACCCCATCCCACACCATCCTACCCATCCTACCCCATCCCACCTGCATCCCACACCATCCTACTCCATCCCACCCGCATCCCACCCCATCCCACCTGCATCCCACACCATCCTACTCCATCCCACCCGCATCCCACCCCATCCCACCTGCATCCCACACCATCCTACTCCATCCCACCCGCATCCCACCCCATCCCACCCGCATCCCACCCCATCTCACCTCATCCCACCCTATCCCACCCGCATCCCACCCTATTCCACCCGCATCCCACCCTATTCCACCTGCATCCTACCCCATCCCACCCGCACCCCCTGCGAGCCCAGCGCGGGGATGCTCCGGACCCCGCTGGGGCGGGGGCAGCCCGGCACCTGCCGGAGCGGCCCGTGCGGGGCAGGTGCGGTTCAGCGGGGGCTGCCGGGGGGCTGCGGGAGCCCCGCGGGGCCGCCCCGCTCCGGCCGCTGCACCGCCCCTCCCGCACACGCGGTGCCGCCGCTGGGCGAGCCGGGCCCGGCGCCGCGCACATGGGCGCTGCGGAGCCGCCGGCGGAGACCGGCTCCAGCCGGTATAAAAGGGCTGCGAGCGAGCACCGAGCAGCAGCAGCCGCCGCCGCGGGCAGCGGGAGCAGCAGCGGCCGGAGGCCGGCGGGCAGCGGGGCCGCCTCCTCGCCGAGGGTCGCCCGCTCGCCCTCCCGGGCCATGGGCAGCCCCTGACCCCGCCGCAGCACCGGGTGAGTGGGGGCTCCCGCCCGGGGATTCCGGGGGAGCTGGGTGGGGGAGGGCTTTGTTTCCCTTTTTTATGTTGTTTTTTTTTTTTCCCCCACTCTTTTGGGGCGCTTTTTAACAATATTTTTTCATTTTTCCAGCGTTTTCCTTCCCCACCTCCCCTTCGCCTGCATCCCTGTATTTTTAGCCCGCGGCCCCGGCGATGCAGGAATCAGGGCTGAAATGTTGGGAAAGTGATGCAGGGAAGGGGGGGCCACGCCGGGCCCCTGCGCTCCGGCTTCTTCAATTTTTTCCCCCGCCATCATTATTTCTTTTAATCTTTAAATGCACAAAACATACGCCTAGGTTTGCCGTTTCGCTGGGTTGTTTTTCCTTTCCTTATTTTTTTTTTTCTTTTTACTGTTCCCTAAGCGTGCTTCCTCCTGATCTGCTTTTTCCCCCCTATTCCCCGTGCAGTGACACAGGAATTCATGGCAGCCCCGTCCCCTCTCTCTCGGGAGGGGTCTCCAGGCACTTCCCACAAACTTCGGGGGTCCCGCCCGTGCCCCTCGCCCTGCCCGGCTGCAGCAGCGGCAGCACCGCAGGGATGCAGGAGCCCACGCCTCGCTCCATCCCTGGCCGAGAGGATCCCCCGGGAGCCGCGCACTCGCCATGCGGCACCGCAGGAGGGGCTGCGGGGCACGGGGACCCCCCCTGCCCCTCTCGGGGACCCCTCGGGTGGGTTCGCAGCTCGGCCGAGCCGCCGCGGGGCCGGTGCCGCGCACTCGCCTGCTCCGCCGTGCGAAGTTCCGCGGTGGGCTGGGGCGGCTCGGCCGGGCTCGCCCGGGCTCTCCGTGCCCTGAACGCGGTGGTGCCGAGGAGCCGAGTCTAAAATGGAGGAGGGAAATGCCTCGGTGGTGGCTGCCGGGGACGGCGGCGCGGGGGGAGCGCACGGCCCGAGCCGCAGGTCCGGGCGGGACGGGGCGGCACAAGGGGCGGTAGCCCACGGCCACCGCTCGCTGCCAGCCCGGGCCGGCTGCGGGGACCCAGCGCCACCCGGGGCTGACCCCGCGCTCTGTCCTGCAGTGGCCACTCTGGCACTGGCACCCCACACGCGGCTGTGCCGGTGACCCCAGCACTGTCCCGCTGCACAGGTGTGGCGGTGACCCCAGCACTGTCCCCCTGCACAGGTGTGGCAGTGACCATGGCACAGCTGACCCTCCTGCAGGTGTGGCAGTGACCCCAGCACTGTCCCCCTGCACAGGTGTGGCAGTGACCATGGCACAGCTGACCCCCCTGCAGGTGTGACAGTGAGCCCAGGACAGATCCCCAGTGCAGGTGATCCTGTCACTGTCCCCCTGCACAGCTGTGGTGGTGCAGTGGCCTCGGCTCAGTGCTCCCCCTATGCAGGTGTGACAGTGACCCCGGCAGTGTCCCCCTGCACAGGTGTGGTGCTGACCCTGGCACAGCAGACTCCCGTACAGGTGTGGCAGTGAGGCCAGGACTGTAACCCTGCTACTGTCCCCCCTGTGCGGGTGTGGCAGTGACCCCAGCAGAGTGTCCTCCCCCGACTGTGACACCCGCGCTGTCCCCCTTGTGCAGTGGTGGCAGTGCTGGGGACCTCCATGTGGGACCAAAGCCACCCCCAGAAGAGCCCTGGGTGACACTGGGCAGGGCTGAGGACACCCCATGCCTTATGGGGTGACCCCATCCAGCCCCCCTGCCCTGGGGGGTGGCAGTGGTGCCAAGGGCTGCAGGGGAGCTGGTGGCAGCAGAGGCGTCCCCACTCCCTGTTTTGAGGTGTGGGCAGCCTAGAGCTGCCATTTTGGGGACAGCCAGGCTGGGGAGGATGGGTGGCCCGGGGTTCCTGCAGCTCCACCAGCCCAGCCCGCGCTTGGCTCCGCGGTGGATCTTTCACGAACTGCATCCATCCGCCCCCATGCACCGACACACAGATGACAGCTCCAGGCTCCCGGGCTTGGCTGCTGGGAACAGCTCGCCCGGCTGCTGAGCCGAGAGTTTCTGCTGCTGGGCTCAGGAAGGAGCCCACGGAGGGACAGAGGCAGAAACATCAGCCCAACTCTCACACTTAATCCCTCACAGCAGCACAGGGTCCGGCTCACGGTGCCTTAGGGGGTGCTACAGCTCCCAGAATGTGCCTCTTCCAGCAAAATTCAGCTTAAAATAATGCCTGGCTCCCTCTCCCCTCTTTTCCCAGATCCAAAATGACGGTCAAAGCTGTAAAGATGCCGTGCACCTCTGCAAACTTTTATACTAAAGTGCCTGACGGAGGATGGGGCTGGACAGTCGCTTTTGCGTTCTTTGTTGTGGAAGCCCTGACATACGGCATCATAAAATCATTTGGAGTCTTCTTTAACGACCTGATGGAAAGCTTTGACGAAACCAACAGCAGGATATCCTGGATAATATCCATATGTGTGTTTGTACAGACTTTCACAGGTAAGAGGAGCTGGCGCTCGGTGCAGGTGCAAGGGGCAGCGGTGCTGCTGACTCAGCATGCAAGGACCTGGCACCTGTGACTTTCGTGCCTCTAATAGCTCCATTATAAATTAAATCACGGCCATAAAGCTCAGAGGCTGCTCCTCAACTGCTCCTCAAGAAATGTCTGTCTCAGCCTGGCAGTCCCAACTTTTGTCCGTGGGTGGAGCAGGGACACGGTCCGTGTCACTGAGCCTGATCCAGTTGTTCAGGTCTCACCAGCAAGGGGCAAAAACCACAGTTTTCAAACCTAAACCAGTTTTCAAGCCTTTTCACCCTGCAGTAAATAGGATTAGAAATAATTTGAGCCTTGCTGAAATCTAGTGGTGTCTGAGCATGTGGCTGGAAATTTGTCCCAGGCTTCCACGTGCTCGTCTTAAAGTCTGTTCTGGTGATTTTTTAGCATGTCCTAAATGCTGTGAGCTGTGCAGTGCTCCGAGGGTGGCTCCAGGGTGGTGCTGTGCTGTGCAGGGAGGTGGCACCTCACGGGGACCCGGGCAGGAGCACGACAAGAGCCTCTGCAGGAGATGGCGGCTGTGAAGTTGTTGAGGTGGGTGTTGACCACGGCTCTCTCCCTCTCCAGCTCCTCTGTCCACGGTCCTCAGCAACCGCTTCGGCCACCGCCTGGTGGTGATGGCCGGGGGGCTGCTGGTCAGTGCCGGCATGGTCATCGCGTCCTTCGCCCGCAGCGTGGTGGACATGTACATCACCATCGGCATCGTCTCCGGTGAGTGCCCGTCCTGCCCCCTGCCTGCCACGCTCTGCGCTCCCTCCCTCCAGCCACGGGGTGTGCTTGGTGCTGCTGCCCCTCCTGAGCTGATCCCGCAGCGGGGATGAGCCCCAGCCTTGGCTTTCTGCCCTGTCCCAGCCCGGGCACCAGCCTGGAGTCAGCCCTGCGCTCACACCGAGAGCTTCTGATGGGCTGGGATTGCTGGGGGAGCCAAAGCTGCGCCCGGGATCAAATCCTCTAACACTGTCTCTGTCTCTGGTTTCTTCTCCTGCTACTTTCTCCCCTCTCCAGCCTGGCCTGGGCGTCCTGTTCATGTCTATGGCCAGGAGCTTGCCTTGCTTAGGGAAACACTTGCTACAGGCTCAAATACTTTAAGCAGATGAGGTCCTCAAGGTGGACCCCGCTGGCTGTTTGGGAGCAGAAGCATTATCTAGTAGGTTTGGGAGGCTGGGTCTTTTGGTGTGGGTTTTTACTTTCCTTTTTTCTTTTTTTTTTTTTTTTATTTTCTTTCCCTCCTCCAATTTACAAAAAAATAACATTCTGGTTTCCCCAATGATTTTCTTCCAGGGTGACTTGCTGAGTTGGCCGAAATGATACTGTAATGACCACCGGGAAAGCCGACTTAACGTGTTCTTGCATCGGTGTTTCCCCCTCCTTTACTTGTTGTTATGGCAATTTTTGGCATTTATTCACAGGCCTGGGATACTGCCTCTCCTTCCTCCCGACTGTCACCATTTTATCTCAGTATTTTGACAAAAGGCGCTCGCTGGTCACAGCGGTGGCATCGACAGGGGAATGTTTCGCTGTCTTCTCCTTCGCACCAGGTACGGTGCCCACGTGCCAAAAACACAAAGCTGCTGCCATCCCTTCCCCAGGCAAACAGCCAGAGGCTAAGTCGGTGCCCACAAGTGGTTGCTCACATGCCCGTGGCACCCAGCAGGCAGAGTGACAAGCAGTCCTGGGGACGAGTATGACACTGCCCGAGCCCCCCCAGTGCCATGTGCCAGGGCAGGACATGCCTGGCTGATACTCAGCCCGCCGGGCTCCCTATATAGATCTGGCAGGCTAAAAATAAGCCCGAGAAACTTCAGCTATTTAAAACACACACAGTGCACAGAACTGCTCCTAAAGGTTACTGGGCTTGAGCTCAGCACCGGCTGCCAAAGTGCTCCAGCCTTTTGGGGACCTGTCCCCAGGCATCACGGCCCTGTCACCTCCTGCCCTTGGAGGTTTATGTGGTCTGCTGTGCTCTGGGCTAATACCCACTGCAAAGCTGCTTTGGGTGCAATTGAAGGCTGGTAATTAAGCAGTGACGTGCACCTTTGAGCAGAACGAAGAGACTTCCTCTGCTAGTTGGTTTCAGGGTGGGGGCAGCTGAGAAAGGAAACTCACGCACTGAGTTTGTTCTCCTTCACTAAAAACAATACCCCCTTTGTCCCTAAACTTGCTGAGACCTCAAAAGAGGCTACCTAGAGGGTGGCATCTGCTAGCCAGGTGGTAAACACAGCTTTTAGCTTCTGTGTGCTGCAGCAGAGGGGAGGAATGTGGATGCCAGACCCCTGGGTAGGAGGGACCCCTGCTCAGCATTTTTGAGAAGTGCCTGGAACCCTCCAGTGGAATCTCCAGTCCCTTCCCTGGCTGTAAATTCAATTCCTTGGTGTAACTACCGGCTTTCCCAGTTACACTTCTCCTCTCCCCTCAGCAATCACGGCCCTGAAGGAGCAGATTGGCTGGAGGTACAGCATGCTTTCTGTCGGGGTGCTGCAGCTCGGCATCACCGCCTGCGGATCGCTGCTGCGCCCCATCGTCATCAGAGAGCAGGAAGAAGCGAAAGCACAGCCTCCAGAGGAGTCCACGGAGACAAAGTACATGCTTGAAAACGAGCAAACATGCACCTCAATAGAGTCCATAGACTCAGGAGTCGATATAACTACCTCACCCAGCAATGTGCCTGGAAAAACCAAAGCAGAGCCGAAAAGTGAAGAACCAAAGCAACACGGACAGAATCCCGTAGAAAATAACAGCACCCCTCCAGAACCAAAAACCAAACTACTGGACTTCTCTGTGATGAGAGACTATAGCTTTATCTGTTATGCATTCTTTGGCCTGTTTGCAACCCTGGGCTTCTTCGCTCCCTCCCTCTACATCATCCCCCTGAGCCGCAGCCTGGGCATCGGCAAAGACCACTCTGCCTACATCCTGTCAGCCATGGCCATCGCCGAGGTCTTTGGCAGGATTTTTGCAGGCTGGGTTCTCAACAAGAAGCCGATCCGCAAGATCTACATCGAGCTCATCTGTGTCATCCTGCTGTCGGTAGCGCTGGTTGCCTTCCCCTTTGCCTCTGGATTCTGGGGCTTGATGATATGTAGCGTTTATTTTGGGTTCATGCTCGGCACCGTGGCGGGCACACATATTCCCCTCCTGGCTGAGGACGACGTGGTTGGCATCGAGAGGATGTCCTCTGCAGCTGGAGTCTACGTCTTCATTCAAAGCTTAGCTGGGTTGGCTGGACCACCCCTTGCAGGTAACACAAACTCGGGTCTTGATTTTGTTGTGGAGATGTTTGGCAGCTGTTGGTGCTGATGCCTGTCTAGAAGGTATTCTGGCAGCACTAATCACAGCACTCCCCTAAAATCCCTGCAAACACTACTGGGAGTCTCCCAGAGCCAGAAGACTGCAATGCAGCTCTGCAGAGTCCCACGGATGAGGCACTGAGGAACCTCAGAGGGAAGGGAAATACTGCAGTGCTACCCTGCTCCTGTTAGAAACCCAAACCTGGCATCACTTCAGGCACAAGCAGAGGCGAATCCCTCTCGCTGTGCCTGTGCCACGCACTGCAGGAAGGTGAAGTCTGGCACAACAAACAGATGCCTGCTGCATCTCGGGCTCAGCATCCCTGCGGTGCCCAGGGGCTTCTGCCTCGCCAGAACATGACACTGTGTACCCCAGAACACAATGGATTTACTTTTCTAACGTGGCATCACATTGTCACCGAGTTTTGAATGCAGATAAAATGCAGATTAAAACCCTACAGGAGGGGAGAGCAGGGCAGGGGGGGAGAGGGCTGTGGCTAACTGCTGTAAATGTTTTTTTTCTAGGTGTCTTAGTGGATACGACAAAGAACTACAGCTCAGCCTTCTACTCCTGTGCTGCTGGCATGGTCCTGGGGGCCGTGTTTCTGGCCCTGGTGAGGCCGTGCAAGACTGGGCTGTGCCACCACCACCACCGAGAGCAGCAGCAGCAGCAGGTGGAGGAGAGCACGGCAGGGCCAGCACCAGAACTACCAGATGACTTTATAGACATGGATATTGGAAAAGCAGAAAATTCAGGAAAAGGCTCCGACAGCGTGGTATAAAAAACCCTGTTCCTTCTCCATCTAATGTACTCAGTGTAAGGCTGGGGGAAATGTCAGCTCTGCTCCACGTTTTAAAAGTCCATTCTAAAGGGAATGTGAAATTTTAAATGTGAACAGTTGCTACCAACCATTTTTATTTTAAATATTAGACAGAACTTTTTTAACCAACAATGGAAAGCTCCATAGAAAATACGGATAGTCACATAAGAACAACTTCTTTCTAGCATGAAGATGTGATGCACACTTGCTTTCCTGATAACAAGCATAGGTAAAATTCCAACTGATCCCATCAATACTGACAACAGCAACAGCAGAAGCAGCTCAGCCTCTGACTGTCAGCCATCCCCTACCACAAATTCCACACAGACCCAATGATATGAACTGGAGCATTTCATCCACCACCAGTAGCCAACTGAATCTTCTTCTGGAGGGATACAGACTCACTTTTTAGCTTGGAGGAGGAGGAGGCTAGGCTAGGTAGCTGACAATTAGAAACCATTGCTAATGATCTTAACTTGAATGTCACAAATGCTGGGAAATCAAAGGCTCCCTGTGTCTTTATGGCCAGTTATTACTGCACATATTTCATAAGATCATTTTTCTTCTCCTGACTGGGATCCTTAGAACTGTTTTCTGTCAATAGTCAGACCTGATGTACTGTTTCTAATTTAACTAGTATTTATTAATTTATTCTGAGATTGTTAAAGGAGGTTAGCTTAAATAACTGGAGAGGAAAAATGATCTTCTGCATAACGGAAAGCTGTCTTTACATCAATCTCTTCAATGCCTATCTTGTATTGCTTGTGAAATTGTTGGGAAAATGACTCTTACAGCATAAAGTGTAGCTGTTTTTAATAGGTAAGTCTTAAGTAACCCAGTTATTTTTAAAAAAACAAAAACAAGTAACTACAGATCCAGCATCTCTTTCCATGGAAAAAGGCTCAGCTGGTGCCACGGACCTGGCACAGCTGCCAGAACCAGCCCACCCCGCAGGGAGGATTTGGCCCAGGATGTCTTAATGTACCCGAAACCTTGGCTCACAGGTGCACCAGGAAATCTCTGCTGCAGCCCCAGCTGCCTGTGGCCCCCCCAGGACCTTCCCCTCTCACTGCTCCCCACCCCTGCCAGCCACGGGGTGCTGGGGCTGAGCTGCACCCCCTTCCCCAGCTCTCCCCTCAAGTCAGCAAGGGGCTTTTTTTATTTCTTGCTGCTGACTTCAGTGAGAAATGAAGTGGAGCCTGTGCACGAAGGGAAGGGTAAAAGACAACGTTTGAGCTGTTCATTCAGTCTTAACAGGAGAGATTCCTGCTCGCAATGGCACGAGCTTGCTTACCCCACCTATATGCATCTTCTCGCCTCTAGGCAACTCAGGGGGACAAATCAAACAAGTCTGTTCTGGTTTGGGGGAAAAAAAAAAAAATACTCCAAACCACCATTTCTGTGTACTTAAGTGGAAGTGTCATCATCCATTAACTGCTACGCTGACCTGTCTGTGTTTTACCAGCCATAGAAACGTGGGACAATCTGTAAAAGAAAAAAGAACAACCTCTTTTTTTGGGAAGGTGCTTGATTTGTTTTTTCTGTCTTAGATGTCCAAAAAAAAAAATTTAAAAAGATTAAAAAAAAAAAAAAAAAAAAAAAGAAGAAGAAGAAAAAGGAAAAAAAAAAAAAAAAAGAAGAAACAGGCACTCTTGCAACCAAGTGGCTGGAGCAATTCATCCTCACTGCCCGGGACCTGCGGTCTCGTGTCCTTCCTCTGCCTCAGCACTTTATCACGGCCAGCAGAACCTCGCTGCATTGCACCCAGGACTGGAAGATCCCTTACAGAGAACTAGAGTTGTGTGAACCAGTGATCAGTGAACAAATAACCACGTTGCATTACGATGTACTTTTAATTTATTGTTAATTTATGATACTTCAAGCGTTTTTGGTAAATGTTCTGTAGCCTATCCTTGTAAGGTTATTGAAGTCTTTGTGATACGAGACCTCACTACAGCACTTTGCTATTACAACTGCTTGGAAGTGGAATAAGGCCTCCAGGTTTTGCGTGTGTGTGGAAGCTCCCTGTTCTGCAGATTCGCGAGGTTCTACTGTATTTAGTTTGGTTGGTTGTTTTGTTTTTTTTTTTTTTTTTTTATTTTAACCAAGTTTCCAATACAGATCAAATACTCCGTTTGTCACTGACCTCACAGTCCGTTTCTGTTCTGTCTGCGTGGCAGCACGAGCAGGGGAGCGAGTGGTGAGTGTGTGTGTGTGAGGGCACAGCACAAGCAGGATTTACTGATTCGTTTGTAACGTTACCGAGTGGACTCTGGAAATACTCTTAAACACTGAGATTTGCAATAAACTTTTTCTTTTTTTTTTGGTTTTTTTTTTCTCTCCTCTATTTTCTTCCCCCCCCCTTTTTTTTTTTTTTTTAAGTAATAAACACGGTGAAGAAACTTCTCCTCTCCCTCTTCTCCATCCCGGGGTTTATTGTGGGAAGCTGTCACATGCCACTCCTCCAGCCTGAAGTGGCTTTCCCTGCAAGTTGGGCAATCCCAGCTCCTTAAAATGAGCTGCCTGCAAGCTGTGGATTAGTGCTGACCTCAAGGGTGCTCTTGTAAACCCTCACCCCGGGAGCCCTGATTAAGAGGGAGCCTTTTCTTCTCCTGAGTGCTGCCTGAGCTGGTGGCACTTGGGAGCGTTCCCCTCGTGTCTTCCTGGAGCACGCAATCATGTAATTATTTTATCATGCCTGAATTGCTGAATGCTTCCTCCGTGCCAGGCTGAGCAACTCGCCTATCAGAAAAATCCACTTAAAAAAGAAAAAAAACAACCAAACAAAAAACAACCAACCCAAAAGCCACTAAATAGCAGATTAGAGCAATTTTCTCTCCCTCAAACCTAATTTCTTGATACGCCCTTCCCTGCTCACGCTGCCCAGCATGCCCAAACCCTACGAGCAGCAGCGCTGCCACGTCCCAAATACCACTGCATGCATTAGGATTGCAAATAAACGCTCTGCTTGCCGAGGGAATCATCACGACACTGATGTGTGTGTGTTCAGAACAAGCTGTTTCCATTCTGGTTGCAAAAATCCCGGAGCAGAGGTGAGCAGTGCATGCGAGCAGAGCAGGCTTGGACGCCAGCACCAAAGTCCAGGGAAGATAATCTGCCTCCAAATTCCACCCTGGCTGGTTTACAGCAGTGAACAAACATTATTTGCAACAGTTTCCTCAAACCCCCCACCCCCCAAAAAAAAGGCGTTACAAAGCCTGCACACAGTTCACGTAAATAAAAGCACATTTAACCGGAGCACTATCAGATGTCTCCCTGAACAGAGAGATTTTAAAGAGTCGTTTTTCCCACCTGGTTTAAATTAATTGCCTGTGACCTTCTCTGTTATCCTGGTACAAAGGCATTAAAGCCAGAACAAAATAGGATAAGGACATATTTATTCAGTAGCACTGTACATCCATTTAACAGCACAGTAAACAGGAGAATGTGGGGCAGGACGTGCCTCAGCAATCCTTGGTATTCCTCTCCAAAGGGGCTGTATAAACTCTTGTAGTCAATGAGGCCAGTGCTGGCCAAATGTAAATAGAGGAAATTACACAAGGTCAGCTTGCAAGAGGCCAGGAGCCCTCAGACCGTAGGTATCTGTCCTTGCTGAAGCAGAAAAGAAGCTGCACTGGGGGGCTTTGTTTGTTGTTTTGGGGAGTTAAAAAAAAAAAAAACAAAAAACAAAAAATAAAAAAACAACACAGAACCAACCAAACAAAAAAAAAGACAAAGCCATTTTTCCACTTGAAATTAAATGGAAGGGGAACTTCTTGTTCTTTTCCACTTATTTCAACAAGATGACACCCGGTTCTTAAAGGGGACAAATGGGTCCTTGCAGATAGCCAAACTGGGCTTGGAAAGAAAGCAAAGTAGGTGCTTACAAAACAGCTTGAATGTTTTAACGCTGTCCCCTCAGATGTTACTTGTTACCATCTGAGATCATCGTGTTCCAGCTGCCTGTAGTAAACATGACCTGAATTCTCACAGTGATGCAAGCCCAGCAGCAGCCTGCCCTCCACAGCTCCTTCCTCCTCAAAACTCATCCTAAAGATGCTTCACAGGTCGGGTTTGGGAAAAGCCCCGGGTTTAGGAAAGCATCCCTTGAACTTCTGGCTGGGTTTGAAGGCAGAGGGAGCAAGCACTGCCTGTCCTGAGGGGTTGTTTTACACACGATGGCCACGCTAAAAGGCAGGAGCCTGCAGGGAGAAATTCAGGAAGAATTACCCCATGGAAAGGGTGGTCAGGCACGGGAAGGGGGTGCCCAGGGAAATTTGGAGTGCCCATCCCTCGGAGGTGTCCAAGGAACACCAGGACGTGGCACTCAGAGCTCTGGTTTAGTTGATAAGGTGGTGTTTGATCAAAGGTTGGACTCGATTTTGGGCATCTTTTCCAACCTTAATGATTCCATTCTGTGGTTCCATGGTTCCCACTGGACACACACAGGGAGGGCTCCTGGGCATCCCCAGCTGCTGCTGGTCCCCAAAGCTGGCTGGCAGCCACACATCCAGCCCTCCTCCTCTGGACATCGTGGCTGCAAACCACGGAGTTTTCCCCTCCCCACTCCCATTCCCATGGACTTTTACTTGCTGGACTTGCAAATCCACGGCCACACTAGCACAAAGCTTGCTCTGCAAATTGCACTAAGTCATCTAATAAATCAAATACAATCCCCCCCCCCCCACCTCCTACTGCAGTCGTCGAGCTCCAGTTACAACAATTTGTGGTAAAATATTACTCACCAGCACTTTGGCCTGTGTGAGCAGCTCTGCCTCGGAACAGACAGCCCTTAAATCACAGCTTTGTCACAGAAGCCACAAGCATAACCAAAAGTCTCATTACACGCAGACGCTGTGAGGAGAAGGCCAAGGAGACAATAGTTCCCCTCGCTTCCCTTTGTCAGAGCTTTCATTAATGTTGTGAACGCTTTTTCTGCTTCATCCACTGCTGGGTGCTGGCCACGGGCAGGCTGGCAAAGGGGCAGCCCAAACCAGCCCCAAAGAGCCTGGGAGCAGCGAGGTGGGGTCGGTGGGGTCTCGATGGGGTCGGTGGGGTCTCGATGGGGTCGGTGGGGTGCTGAGCATCACCCTGTGCTCCTGCTTCAGCACACTGCACTCCCAGCAGGGCTGGTACCTCCCTTCTGCCTCTCTGCTCCACTGGTTCACTTTAATCCCCACCAGTCTGGGCTTGGGCTATGGGAAGTTATCACAATTATGGATTTCAGGCACCTCTGGGCTTGTGCCTTTTGCTGTGATGCGACAGGTATTGTTGTTTTTCACGTGTTGCAAAATGAGACAAAGACCCAGATTGTGCCATGAAGAGCAAAGGCTGTTTGTGAAGTTATACCTGGGGCTTGAGGATGGCAGGGGACAGGTCCAGCACTGCTGGGGTGGGGGGGTTTCCATTCCCACTGCTGCCCATGCACAGGCTCAGGGGGATGCTCCTGCTCCTAAATCCTGCTGAGCATCCTCCCAGCCACTGTCTTGGGATGGAGGGAACAGCCCTGACCCCCTCATTCCACCTCCTAAATGGCAGGGGAGGTCTCCCTCAGTGGGTATAATTAATATATCTTAATATATACTTATATAATACCACTTAATATATACCCCCTGGAAATTAATGACCAAATAATGCAGCGATGGACGAGGATTCACAGAAAGGTCCCAATTCTGACGCTGGGACAAACGTGCCCCTGGAGCCTTTCATCAAGCACAGAGCCCTCTGGCTGCCCAGACCCTTCCCCTCGCACGTCCCTGTCCCCGCTTCCCCTGCTGGCAGTGAGCATCCCATGGCTCTGTGTCCCGGCCAGAGCCGGCCCTGGCAGCCGGACGTGGGTGCGGGATGGGATGGATCCCTGTGGATGCGGGATCGGGATGGATCCCTGTGGATGCGGGATCGGGATGGATCCCCGGGGGTGCGGGATCCGATGGATCCCCGGGGGTGCGGGATCCGATGGATCCCCGGGGGTGCGGGATCGGGATGGATCCCTGGGGGTGCGGGATGGGATGTGCCTCTGCTGCTCCTACAAAAGCAGTGCAAGGGGACAAGCCAGCCTTTGCCAAGCTGGGAAACTGGACACAGGGAGCCACAGCTTGGAGAGGAACCCCAGAAGAGCCATCTCCTTCCCACAGACTGCCCTGAAATCACTCCCTTCCCCTCCTGGTGCTGCCAGCCCCGAGCTCCCCATCCCTGCACCCAGCACAGCCCCAGGCACTCCCTGTGTCGGCCTCCTCCTCATCCTCACCCCCAGGGCAGCTCCGCAGCCTTATCAGCCCTGGGCAGGCACAGCCCTGCCCTGTGCCGGGGCTATCAGGGCTCGCAGACCCTGCTGGACTGGGACAAACCCTTTTCTGCCCATAGCCCAGCCAGGGCTCTGCTGTGCCCACACAGGAACCTCCCAGCTGCATCCACAGAGACTCCCTGGCCCTGCACAGCTCCCCCTTCTCAGGCAATTCCCCAGCCAGATGGAAAAATACATTAAACAAACTGTACCTTGCAAAGGGGCTGCAGGCACAAAGGGAATTTCTCAGTTTCTTCTCCCATTTGCTGCCCTTCTCCTCCTGCCTCCACTGACAGAGATCAGAGCTTTCCCAGCTGTGGCCAATATCACAAAACCCAGCAGGTGAACCCACTCCCACATCAGCACTTACAGCAAACCCTGGTGCAAGCAGATCACCCAAGTAATTAAACACCAATTAAACCCCTCAAGCTTTAGTTGATGAAGTGTTTTCATGGAGACAACCCCAGTCCTCCCCAGAGCTGCACGGGCAGTGTCACATCTCAAAGGTTTTTATTCAGCCTCCTTTGCACCGCTTTGAGTGAGTCAAGAATTCCAACCTCAGTGTTTGTCTTCAAGGACGAGACACTGACCCTGCAGCCTGACCTACCTGTGGAGTTTTCCTTGGTTAAAAGCCCCTTGAGCACAGCAGAGAGGCCAAACTGCTCGGTGTGTAAAGTGGGAACTGGACATAAACCTTGTATCCATGTCAAATTCGATTTTGTTGGCCAAGGAAACAAGAGCAGTAAATGTTAAAATGCATAAGTGGTTCCATTTCCAAAAGAGTAATTTTTAAACTGCATATAGATGCACTCTGGTGTGGACTTTTAAAAGCAAAATTCACATGCTCTAGAGGAGTTAATTGCTCACAGTATGTGAGGGCAGGAAGGGAGAACAAAAGCAAATCTGTAAAGCTGAGAGCAAAAATTAGCCCCGAAAATTGTGCACAGTGGGAAATGTGCCCCATCAGCCTGATTTGGGGCCCAGGTACAGGGGAATCAATTTGCCAGCACAGAGCAGGAAGTGTCCTACCTGGGAGAGGTAAAGAACAGAAACCTGCCCAAATCCTGGTTACAGTAATTACAAATAACATCCTGACACAGGAAATTAAACCTCTCGCACAAAGCACCCATTAAAAATGTGAACCTGATTAAAAAAAAAAGAGAGAGAAACTATGAAAATAAGGTGGATTAAATTCAAGACATTTTCTCCTGAACATCCTGAAATATCTTAGATGCAACCAGACTTGTCTGCCCTCCCTGGAGCCCAGGGCAGATCCCACAGCACACCCCAGACTCGATTTGGGAACGTTCAAGAGTGATGAAGGCAAACGTTCCTGGATGCAGGCAGCTTCAGCACAGACCAAATACTGAGCATCATGCTAGCAACCAGCGTCAGCCAAGAGATACAAACATTAGCTTTCCAGAGAAGAATTTTTAGTGCACTGGTAGTTCCTTGTCAGACAGTAAATTTTAAAATAGTCCATAGTAAATGGCAGAGAGTAACCCTTTAAATACACAAAGTTTTCTGCATATATTGTACTCCAATCCTGTAACAGCACCTCGGGGCATTTTAATAACCTCTCATGGTTCTGCTGGAACTCTTGTAGGGGTTTGGGTGAACACATTTGGGGTTCCTGCCACTGCTTCATTATCATCTCTGTGCAGTCTTTGATAATAAGGTTTTCAAGTTGTAACACGCAAAATGAAAATGAAAGGAGAAAGCTGAAAGATTTTAATCTTCATGTTGAAAGACCAAAGCAAAATTCTTCTCTCTCTTTCCTGCATTCTACTTCTTGTGTCTGAACACAACAGTTAACACTGGTGAGACGTTTTCAAGCCTCTGAGCAACACAACCCTTCTCTTTCCCCAAATACCCTCTGTAACACCTGCTTCTACTTAGCAAAACAAATAAACAGGCACTAACCACAAGTGTAACTCTCTACCACTGACATTTCTTTGCATGTCTCAGACCACAGCTTCCTTTGGAAACCCTGAACTTATGTGTTTCTACAGTTTTAATGTCTGTAAGGCCGTAGAAAGATGAGAAAAACAAGCAAACACACACAGGCAGAAGCTGGTGGTAGCTACAGCAACAGAGACACAAACCCAGGCAGGGGTTGTGAAATGCATCCTGCGAGGAAGTCAGAGACCAGGGCTGGCTGATGGGGGTGGGATCCAGGCTCAGGTGTGAGGGGGTGGCTCCCAGGCACAGGTGACACCAGCAGGGGCCAGGCAACTGCTCCCAGGGCCCAGCAGGTCTGGGACAAGCACACATCCAGCCAGGGATGAGGCTCCAGGAATGCAGAGTGACCAAAAGCCTGCCCAGAGCATCCTGCTGGTCTCACTCTGCCACAGGACACCCTCAGGAGCCTTGGGGATGATGAAGCTGCCAGCTCTGAGGTGTGCTCCTCACACCATGGCACAGGTGTCTGCAGGCCAGGGGCTGGGCTTGCACTGGGTGCCACCTGCATGGCCCCAGAGGGGAGAAGGAAGAGGTTGGGTGCAGCTTGTGTGACTGCCCAGGCTCCCTGCCCTGGCTTTTCTGTCACATTGGAGCCAGTGACAGCCTCAAGCTGTGTCACTGGAGAGTCAGGCTGGATATCAGGAAAGGTTCTTCCCCCAGAGGGTGCTGGGCACTGCCCAGGCTGCCCAGGGAATGGGCACGGCCCCGAGGCTGCCAGAGCTCCAGGACAGTTTGGACAGCGCTGCCAGGGTGGGATTGTTGGGGGCGTCTGTGCTGGACTTGAATGATCCTTGTGGTCCCCTTCCCACTTAGGATATTCTATTCTAATTCTATTCTATTCTATTTCTATTCTATTCTATTCTATTCTATTCTATTCTATTCTATTCTATTCTATTCTATTCTATTCTATTCTATTCTATTCTATTCTATTCTATTCTATTCTATTCTATTCTATATTCGATTCGATTCGATTCGATTCTATTCCTGTGCCATGCCATGCCATCCCGGCTCCAAGGACACCAGTCCCATTCCCACAGGTGGCTGGAGCTCTGCATCCCAGTTTGCGTCCCCTGGCCGTGACGGGGGCCAGAACAATTCCCGATTCCGCGAGTGAGGGAGGGACAAAGAGCCGGCGTTCGGGAATCCACGGCCACCCGCGTGTCCTTCGCCCGCGCTGGGCTCGCACCTGCGGCCGTGCAGAGGGACCGGCGAGACGGGGCAGGCCGGGGGAAGGTGCCCGTGTCCCCTCGGGGTCCCCTCTCCGTGTCCCCCCACCCCGTATCCCCTGCTCATGTCCCCTCTCCCTGTCCCCCCCCCCGCCGTGTCCCCTCCCCGTGTCCCTCTGTGTCCCCCCCCCAACTCCCGCAGCCCCCGGCTGCGCGGCCCGCGCGCGCCCCCTGCCGGCCCCCCAAGGGGCTGCGGGACACGGACAGGCGGGACATGGGGACACGGACAGGGACAGGAAAGACATGGGGACACGGACAGGGACATGGGGACACGCGGGACATGGGGACAGGAGGGACATGGGGACACGGACAGGGACAGGAGAGACATGGGGACACGGACAGGGACAGGGGGACACGGACAGGGACAGGGGGACACGCGGGACATGGGGACACATGGGACATGGGGACAGGAACAGGGACAGGAGGGACATGGGGACACGGACAGGGGGACACGCGGGACATGGGGACACACGGGACATGGGGACACACGGGACATGGGGACAGGAACAGGGACAGGAAAGACATGGGGACACGGACAGGGACATGGGGACACACGGGACATGGGGACAGGAGGGACATGGGGACACGGACAGGGACAGGGGGACACGCGGGACATGGGGACACATGGGACATGGGGACAGGAACAGGGACAGGCGGGACAGGGACAGGAGGGACATAGGGACACGGACAGGAACATGGGGACAGGGACAGACATGACGGGGACAGGCGAGGACATGGGGACAGGAGGGACATGGGGACGCCGGAGACAGGAACAGACGGGACAGGAACAGGCGGGATGAGGACACACGGGATGGGGACAGGCAGGATGGAACATACAGGACAGAGACGAGAGATGGGGACACACGGGACAGGGACACACGGGATGGGGACACGGGGACTGGCTGTGCTGGACTGGTTTGTTCCAGCGTGAATCGACAGCAGAATTGCCATGATTAATTTAAAATGTGTGCGTGAGAGAGATGGAGCATATTTTATTAATCCAGTTCATTTAAAAGTTTTAAGAGACCTGCAGGAATGCAGCAGCAAGGGAAGGAGAACGTTGAGGTCTTGGTAATGAGAGCATCGCCCTTTCTGGAGGAGATTTTGGGTAGAACTGGCAAAATTGAGGGGAAAAGCATCGTGTGGGACAATGCACCATGACCACACTCAGCACGGAGCTGGAACCCTTCAGGGAATATCTGCCTCCATGCTTTTTTCCTAGGAAACATTTTTCCTGTATTTTCTTCTATAACCAGAGGCATTCTGGGCTTTGTACAGTGTCTCAGGGGCAGAATTTCCTCGACACACCCAACAGCTCTTTGGGGTTTTTATTAAATTCAAACAAATAAAAGCTCCAATATTTACACTCGTGTGATGCTTTTTGTGTTCAGCTTTTACAAAAACACTCACTGGTGAGGTTTGCTGGAAGACAAGAGTTTAGCCCACGATTCCTGTAGCCATATATTAATGTTCTATTTTTTCCCCTGATAATTTCATTATTTTTTCCACCATTTCCATAAACCAGGGAAAAGAAGGATCCTGGAATTCTCAGGAAGCATTGCTGATGTGGTGATTGAGAGTGAATTTCACACCTCCCCTTGGCCTGCTGGACCCGAAGGTGCTGAGCAAGCACAGCTGCTATTTTTAGTTTATATTTAGTGCTCTGATATTCCTGGAATCCATCCTGTGCTCAGATCATGGCACAGGACCATGAACATTGATCGTGGTCCTCCCTCTGCTCCTCCAGCTCCTCCACAGTGATTTGGTCTGAAGCTTCAAATTGACACAGGGCTGAAACAGATTTGGCTGCAGACAATTATCTGGCCATGTCAATCAAGCAAAGATCTGTTTCTCCCACTAATAAGTTCAGCTCTGAAATATTTTTCACAAACATTGCATTAGGAGCTCTTCCCAAACAGCCTGGCACATAAGGATGGGGTGTCATTCATGTCCCATAAACAAAAATCCCATCTGACCAGAAGATGGAGGAAAAAATCAGCCTGTGCTAAAGAAATGTGAGGTCCAAAGAGCTTTGGAAATGGGAAATTATGTTCAGTTTTTAGTTTCGTTTCAGATGTTTTAGTTGTTCTTTTGCTTTAAAGGAAGTGTAAATATGTGGGTTTATGTTCCACACCACTTCCAAGAGCTATTTAAAGGAAGAGGAATTACTTAAATACAAACAAAAAACAAGGAGTTATTTAGATGCAAAGGTTTGTGAGTGTTATAAATGTGAACGTGGAGATGGGACAGGTGAAATCCTGCCACAAATGGGCCTTGGAGAGTCCAGCCTTGAAACCCCCCTGAGCAAGAAGACAAGTCTGGACCTTTGAGCAAGGATCTGGAGTGCTCTGCACTCACATTCACACCTGGCCTGTGTCAGGGAGTGGGGCACAAAGGTGTGGGGCAGAGCTTTCACTTCACTGACAGTGCAGGGCTGGTGACACCCGGGAGTGTCTCATCCCACCCACCTGGGACACCTGTTAGGCTGAGGATTGCTCTCTGCAGGTGCTTCTCTGTCCCTCCTGGTACCCCTGGAAGCAGCTCCCGGGAACTTTCCCTGCTCGGGGAATCACCGACCTCCCCCTCCCACAGAGCCATGGCAGGAAGGGAATGTGCCAGGCTGTGTTTTCCTCCTCTGCTCTCCTTCCCTTGGCATCCTCACAGGCATTTTGTCTTGCTGCAAGCAAAGGAGACAGGGAGTGGGAAGCCTGGCTCCAGAGGAATGGCTGGGTGGCTGCCAGGTGCTTTCATATTCCTGCTGCAGTGGAGAGGGGAGAACAACACTTTACCTTGCTAGCTTTTCAGAGAGGAGCTCCCTCTGGCAATTAATTTGAATAATAAATGTCTAAATACTCTCCATATATCAAACCACCTAGTTCAGCCAACTTGGGCTGCTTTTCTAAAGGGAGAAATCGTGGAATGGTTTGGATTGGAAGGGAACTTGAAGCTCATCCAGTGCCACCTCTGCCATGGGCAGGGACATTTCCATTGTCCCAGGGTGCTCCAAACCCTTCTGGGACACTGCCAGAGATCCAGGGGCAGCCACAGCTGCTCTGGGCAACCTCAGGGTCACCCTACATTCCTCCCAATATTCAATCTAAACCTCCTCTCTGACAGTTTGAACCCATTCCCCTCGTCCTGTCACTCCAGGCCCTTGCAAATAATCTTTTTCCAGCTTTCTTTCAGGCTCCCTCCAGGGACTGGAAGATCACAATTAAGTCCTTGCAGTGGTGTCAATCAGCTGAACAAGGAGACAGCCACAGACCTGTGCTGCTTTTGCACATGCAGAAATGTTCCTTTCCCCAGTGACATCCCCAAAGAACACCAGAAATGACCCCACACTGCTCCATTACAGCACGGTGAAAGCCAATTTTTCACTGAAAATGAGAGGAGGATTTAGGATTTGCCACATGCTGGCAAAAAAAAAAAAAAAAAAAGAGTGTTTAATAATATTTCACCTTGAGTATTGCAGAGGTGAGAGGAGCAGCAGCAGCAGGGTTTCCTGCTGTGGGAAAAGATGCAATACCATCAACAGGGAGGGACAGAAGTGGCTCCTGCTGCAGAGTCTCAGGCTGCTTGTGGAGCACATCAGAGGATAAAATGAGAAATATCCCCTTTTCGCCTCGGTTTTTAAGTAGGCATGGGAGGGAGAAGGAAGAAGAGGCTGCGTGGGCTGTCTGCAAGAACAAAAGAGGAAGTTTTCCCCTTAATTTTAGACGATTTTTCAGCAAGTGCCAGACGTGATGTAAGAAAGCTGATGCTCCTGAAGCCTTGCTCAACTTGCCCCCTTGCAAATCCTGATGTTAATAACGCATTGAAAATGCTGATTTCACTAAAGTTCTTTTGTTTTCTTCCCTTTTCTTCAGGGAAAGTGGAGGCTACAGCAGGAAACAATCATCAGTTCACAGCTGCTCCCACCCTTAGACTCTGGATCAATATAAGAGAATCAGCTCACACAGAAAAAATGCAAAATATTCTGCCTAGGCAACCCCAGAAAGATCTGTATCACTGAGAGATGCTGGCTTTTCTTCAATAAAAGCTGAAAAAAAACAACCAGCCCCCAGGCACAGACTGGGGGTGCACAGAGGAGTTGAACCCCACGTGGGGGTGGTGGTGGCACTGCAGGGACAGGCAGATGCAGGGAGTGCTGGAGAGGAGTCACTCTCTGGATGTGAGTTACTCACAGCTGCTGGCATCCCCCAAACTTTGCTGACAGGGAGCACGGTCAGCTTGGAAACAGTCACTCAGCTCCTAGGCAGCACAGAGGCTGTCTGGGGAAAAGGGGGATGTTAAATTAAATGTCCTTCTCCTTTTTTTCCACTCCTGCTTCCCCTCTGGATCTGATGAGGAGGTGGCTTTTTGCGACGTCAGAGAAGTTGGTTGTGTTCCAGGCTGCAGGCAGCGACAGAGAGGACAGGGCAGCACCTGCAGCCTGGCTAAGAGCCACCCAAGGCTGGCCTGGGTGAACAGAGGTTGGGACATCGGGCAGGGATTTGGGCTCTGTTTCCTGTCAATGGGAAGAATCCTGGCAAGGGCATCAGCATCTTTTATACAGGCAAGATCCACTGCTGAAAACTGGGAGTGAGAAAAACTCGCTTTGGATACTGTTGAATGCACAGGATCTCGTGCTTCCTCCTGCTCTGCAAGTCCTGAATTAATAAAAACCAGTCTTCACAGATGAGCATCATCTTAGTGGGTCACTACGTTTGCAGCCATCCAGGCAGAGAAATGGGATTGATTCACGCCCTGGATCTGCTGACAAACACGTTCCTGCCTTCCCCTGCAGTGCTTCGGAGCCCTCCCTGCCCGAGGAGCAGCAAACACGACCTGCTGCTCACAGCTTGGGAGTGCTCAGCCTTTAAATATTAACTCTGCCTGCAGCTGCAGGCAGAGCCCCAAATCCAGGTTTGTCAGATCCAGTGCTCAGCAATTAATCAAAGGCTCGGCTCCCTGCGCAGGGGCAGCAGCTCGGCTGGGACTGCTCTCCCCTCGCATCTCTTTGGGGATCTTTGGATTCCTCATCCCCGAGTCATCTGCTGCCTGTTCACTCAGTACTGGCTCTGCCATGGAGCAGGAGCTGCTCCAGCAGTGACAGTGAGCAGGGACCCCAGAGCCCAGAAAAACTCTCTTTGTGGGAGCTGCGCTCCAGCTGGAACCAATGTCTTGCCTCTCAAGTGCATGAAAGCAAGCAGAGAAAGGCAATGCAAGAGCATCTGAAGTTAGGCACAAATAAAACCATTGCAGAGCCTCCTGGGACTCCATCTGGGTCCTTCTTATCAATTTAATCGAGTAATTCCCATCTCACATACAGTGGGAACAGCTCAGCTGGGGTGGAGAACACAGTGGTCAGTGCAGCAGATGGAGGGGCCAGCAGAGCCTCCCTGCCACCACCTGCTCTGTTCCAAAGGCAAACCCAGCAGGGTCGGTGCCAGAGCAGGTTCCTGTCCCATTCCCAGCCGGATTCCCCGCGGGATGTCTCTCCTGGCAGCCACTCCTCAGCACTTTGCCCTCCGTGGTCACCTCTGCTCCCGGGAAGGAATGGGACCAAGGTCGGCTCTGAACCCGGCTCCTGCTGCCGGGGACAGCCAGGGACACTTTGGGCACAGCCCCACTGAGTTTTTATCCCTCCTGTCAGTTATTGTGCAATCGCCGAGTTACTTTAACAGGAAGGAAGAGGCTGGAACACCCAACCTACACTCAGCACTGCAACGAGGTGTTTTGGTAAATCTAAAGTGTTGCAAACGTGAAGAAACTTCACTTGTTCCTGGAAATAAATCCTGGAACGTGCTTTTTTCCACCTCTGCTCTTCCCACCACTTCAGCCCCCAGCACTTTAGCATGGTGAGGTGATCAGAGCCCAAGATGGTCCAACACCACTAACCCATTCCCAAGAAGAAATTATTGGTTATATGTTATCAATAATTTCATAGAATTATCACAGAATCATGGCATGGTTTGTCAGAAGGGACATTAAAACCCATCCAGTTCCAACCCCCTGCCATGGGCAGGGACACCTTCCACTAGACAAGTTTGCTCAAGGCTTTAGTCCCCAAAAGCTCCACCAGAAGCCCAGGTGAAAGCAATGCAATTACACTTGTGATATTTGGATTATAAAACCCAACACAATTTGTTAAGCTGAGTTCTAGATGGGTTGGGTTTTATTTCTCAGGTGGCATCTCAGGAAATAGGATGCAAAAAAAAAAAAAAAAAGAAAATAAGGCTTCAAAAAAACCCTGGATTTCAAAGTCAGAGAAACATCACAGTGTTCAGCTGGTGTGACTTTTCCAGAATGAAAAAGGGATAGGCAGGACCTGGAATCCAAACCACATGGAGCTGAGCTAAGTTCCAGGACATGTGGCAGGTTTTGAACTGGTTTCAGTGATCAGAGGTGGCTCTGAGAGCATCCAGGCTCCGACTCACCCACATCACCACCCACACCGAGAATTCCTGCAGCTCCTGGGCTCCTTAGCAGGCCCAGCACTAGTGCTGAGCTCAGCTCCATAAACAAGGATGACCTGGGCCGAGTATTTCTGGGGATTTAGTGTCCACAGCATGCCAGCCAAATCCAAAGGCTCTTGTGGAAAATGAAGCATTTCAGGCCTATAAAAACTGATGAGAAATCAATGTTTTGCTGCAAAATTCTGCTTCATACTGCAGCCAGCGAGCCTCTTCTCCAGGAGGCAGAGGCTGGCTTAGTCAAAAAGCTAAAAAATCAACTCTGCTGTATCAAGATCCATTATTCATAGAGGTTTGTCGCAGAACACACCCAAGTGCCATCAATATTTTAAATATTGAGCACAAAACTGGCAGTCAAGTGCAAGTCAGCAATTTCCTGGTGCCTCCCTGCCGGGGACAAAGTCACCAGGCCGAGCAGAACCTGGAGGAGCCTTTTGAGCAGAGTTTGTTTGACTCTGTTACATATTTTATTTGAAACACAAGATGTGTTTGCAGGAGCAAACCAGCTGGGCTTTGCCAACCAACAAAAAGAGTCAGCTCTGCTCGTTAATAAACAGGAAAAAAAGATTATTTCATCACACCAACATGAGGCTGTATATGTTTATTCGTCAGTAATTTTTGTACACAAGGCAAATATTAATAGCTGAAAGGCAACAGTTTTGGAGAGTATGTACAGAGCAATGTACAAGCAAGTGTAAGAGGTCTGAAATCATGAATTGATTTAACCGTTTTATAAAAAAGAAGTGATGCTTTTTCTTCTAAGACCTCCCTTAGAAATAATTTATTGCCAATCTTAAACTAAAGTAAGGAGAGAAAAAAAAAATTTACAATAAAAAGTAGTCCCTGGAAAGTTTATAAAAAGTTAAACATATAAAATTGTAAGCCACAAACATTTATACAAAGCTAATACAAATCTTGGTTTTGTTAAAGGTCTATGAGGTTGTTATAAAATATATTTTTACATAAAGGCTTCACATAAGGTAAGCTCTCACTGCTACTGAAAGCGCAGGAAAGCAGTTTTAAATAGTCTGCAATTCAACTCATTTTCAAGTACAACGCAAAGAAATTGCAAAATGGCACTGTATTGCAATGCTGTGTAATTAAAACCTACGTTAATGGTACCATCAGAGAGACAAGACCTGTAAAGTGAACTGGTGAAGGATTTGCAGGGCAGGAGATTGCCAAGGGTGTGGAACAGGAGTGGTGCTGGAAAATGAACCTTCTGCAACCGGCCTGGAAGAGGAACTGCCAGGGGGTGTTCTGGTCATGGGCATGAGGGACCCACCAGGAACACCCCCAACCCCATCACTCTGCTGGATAATGCTGAATTTAAAGCTACTCACAAACAAGCCCCATCCACAAACAGCCTTTGAGATCGACTTGACTTTTTTTTTTTTTTTAAGAGCAGTTATTCTAGAAGAAAGCTGAAGTTTCACACAAACTGATGGCTTATGCTCCCATGTACAATATATAGACAAAAGAAGAGTAACATTTTGAAAGCCCTGATGAACAGCCACAGTTTTTAGGTATCAATCATCTCAGCTGAACTCTCTGCAGCAGGGAACAGGCACTAAAACACCAATTTCACCTTCAAGTACAGCTTGTACAGGACAGTGGTTTATCTCCATACAGTCAGTGATCTTCAGAACACACTCCAGCAAAGAGAACTAAGGAGTTTTGGGAAACTTGATTTTCTGGGACACTTCACTTTCTATCTGCTTTCCCACCTTCACTTGGAATACATCTCAGCCTTGTACCACAGACTGGTTTCCATGAGGAAGCTTCACTCTCACCAGCAAACTGTAATTCTGGTTGTTTCAGGACAAAACTCAGCAATTCAGAGCATCAACCCTTCAGCTCTTGTACCAGATTTATGTCCTGCTATAAAAAACATGATATTTAGAAACAAATCTAACAGGAAACACAACAATCCAAGGTGTGCTCCATTCAGGGAGTTCATGAACAGTAAGCCTGAAGATGGACAAGGGCGTTGATTTGGGGTTTTTGGCTGTAGGGTAACACAGGAACCATGTAAACAGGAACATCCAGGTGCATTGCCTCACCCCTCTCACACACTGGGAGTGGGAAACCCGAGTGATCTGACTCAGTTATTTCATTGAAACAACTCATTTCTGCCTGAGATTCATATAGTGCTTTATCTACCAGGGCCTACAAGTGACCCAGCACTGGGGTCCCCCTCGCTCTCTTACAGGCCCTGGGGTTCACAGGAGAGTGATCTGAAAGGATTCACAACAGGGATTTTTGTGGTGGTTCTGGGGAGAAGCTGCTGAGGATTTCCCCACTTTAGCTAAGGTCAGAAGTGTCCAGTGCCTTGGTGATCCTGGCTACATGCTCACACTGACAGTTTTGAGGACCTTCAGTAAATTAACAGGTTCCATTGACAAAAAAAATCATCAACACTTCACATAAATTAGTTTAGACAAATCCCTGGTACTCACCCCATCACCCACTACCAGTCTTCAGTCTTTTCTGCAATCATCTGGTCTGACCCCCTCCAAAGTACCCACTGCAGACCTCTCCAAATCAACCTTTAATCAGAGGTAAGTCTCTGTTTTGAAAAGACCCTTGTTCAGACAACTGTCAGCAAAGGAGAAACCAACCCAACTCCTCCTCCTGTTGACAACCAAGGGTGTGGATTTGTTTTCTGCTTTCCAAGACAGGGCTTGGAGGCCACCAGAGGTTTGTACCTGCTCAGGGAGCATTGATAGCCCAAAGGAGAACTTCTGTTCCCATCACAGGTGTGTTACTCAGTCCTTGAAAAGCCTCCCCAAGCCTTTCCTGAGGTCTCTGCTTCATCCTCCTTGAATTGCTCATAGATAACCTAAATACACCAAATTAGAAATAATCCATATCCAGTAGAGGCAAAATCTCCATTAAATATCCCCATCCAAGATTCCATTAACCCTCCTGACATCAGTGCTGCATCCAGACTTTAGGATAATATTTAGACTCTGCACTGTGATTTCTCCCAAGCTCTTTTCAGAATTCTTTCCTCCCCAAACAGTGCCTGATAGCCAGAATCTCAGACTAATCTATGACTATTCACTGGATGAGATAAAAAAATAGAGGTCTTTCAAAGCACCTAACTAAATAAAAATACACTATTCCCCTTCCACTGCCAGGAGAACGAGGTACAGAGATGTTAATACAACTTACAATCACAGTAAGTAAAGGCTAAGTTCAGGAGACAGGCAGCTTTCCTATGTCCTGGCAGGGCCACTGCTCCCAGCAGTGACACCACGTCACCCCCAGCTCGTGGGATGACAAGAAAAATGTATTGAAGGATTGGCCACCAGCATGATCCACAGGAACTGGCCAATTCCACGGGGTAAAGTGGCAGCTGAACTGCCCACACCACACCACAGCCTGGGGGAAACACGGTAGGGACACTCATTTTTGTATCACAATCTCACTCTCTTTTTGCAGTGTGCTCTGGGTTACACATCAGAATTGCTTTATTTTCATTATTTTTCAGTATTATTATAATTTCTTTTTTTAATCACATGGAAACGCTAACAACTCCCCAAAAGAAAATTAAACAAAACTGTAAAAAGACTTTGGGTAAAGTAGTCACAGGCAGCACTCTGGAAGATGCTGTGTAACATATTTGGCTCAAGTACACTTAGGATTGCTTAGACCCAACTGGAAAGTCTCAGAAAGAACCTCATCACCTGAAGCACATTCTGCTGGGACACAGTCTTGAAGTTTTTTCAGAAATAAACATTCATCTGCAAGGTGTCAGCTACACAAGGCCTCTGCTGGGAATTTGTAAGGCCACTGAAAATGCCAGAGGAGAACAGAACACAAGGAGGCACTTATGTTTGCAAGTCCTTCTCTCCATCACCCAACGCTCCTGACTCAGAGGAGGCACCTGGGAAGGAGGCAGGGAGTTCAAATAAACCAGTGCTAAGTTAAAGCGCTTCCAGAACAGGTGACCCGCAGGTAACATCTGCTACCTGCAGGTAACATCTGGACAGTGAAGATAAAAACCACAAGCTGGGCTTGCTCCCCCCTTTCCCACACCAGCATGCCAAGAGGATTGATCAGAGTGCTCTGTGCTTTGCCATGGCTCCAGGACGTGTGGACGCCTCCGGAGTGAATCCGTGTACTGTGCCAACCACTAATCCCTCCTCACTGGACTCAGCACTTCCTGATACATGTGTCTGAAACTCCTGATTTTACAGATTTTTAAAGCATCTCCTAGTCCAACCCAATGCCATGATTTGTACTTACACAGGAAGTACATTACACCCAGGAACTCACACTTCAAAGAGATGATTCCAGCAAGGGATTTGATGGGATTTCTAACCAAAAATAGACCTGAGAAATCATAAGTCAGCTATGGTATCACAGTCTTTACAATGAAGTTAGATGTGAAAGGTTTCTCTCTTCCCTCCCCCTCACCTTAAATTACTGCCACAGTCTAATAATTGCAACAATTTCATTGAAGTTTTGACTTGGAATTCTGGATTTTCTAGGATAATACATATGTTTGTAAAAGGTCAAATTTACCACTTTACAGGTAACTTAGACATAGGTCTGCTATAAAATTACAACTTGAGTCAACTTGAAGCTACACTGGAAGAGATTAAGCCTGAATTTCTGCAGAAATTGGCAATAATGTGTTCAGCAGCAGCTTTTAGCCACATATCAAGAAGTCTGACAGGATCTGGATTTCTCTACTCCTGCTGTAAACTTCTAGTTAAAAAAAAAAAAAACCAACACACGAGAGTTACTGAAATAAACCAGTCTTTTTGCACATCACTGTAACATCAGCTGCTTGAGGTTGTCGTGCAGGATGGTATCCTTAACATCACGGAACACTAGCCGGATGTTCTCTGTGTTAATAGCAGTGGTGAAGTGGTGGTACAGGGGCTTCTGCTGCTGGTCCCGGCGTTTCGTGCGAAAACAATCCACCAGGAATTTTTGGACATCTGTTAAGCAGTGGGGATCCCCTTCAAACTCTGGGAAATAGTCTTTGATGCTGACTTTCTGTACTTTTTCCTCGAGCAAGTCCGTCTTGTTTAAGAAGAGGATGATGGAGACGTTGCTGAACACCCGGTTGTTGACTATTGTTTCAAAAATGTTCAGGGACTCCGTGAGGCGATTTGTCTGCCGGTCCTCCATGAGCACTTGGTCGAATTCACTGGAGGACACGAGGAACAATATCGATGTGACACTGTCGAAGCACTCGAACCACCGCTTCCGTTCCGACCTCTGGCCGCCCACGTCGACCATCTTGAAAGGGACATTTTTGATTTCAAAGTCGTACTCGTGGATCCCTTTGGTGGGCCTTCGTGCCAGTAGGATGTCTTGCTGTGAGGGAAGGTAATCCTACAAAAATAAGGAGAGTTGTTTGATTAGGATATGATCATGGGTATGGAGGTGAGCTGCAGTGGAGAGAGCAGCTTGCACAGGAACAGGACAAGGTTTTCAATTAAAAGACATGGATGTGGATTTCCATGCTAACATTGGAGCTCTTGGGAAAGAGCTGGAACTCAAAGCAGGAAACACATCCAATTTAATTAAATTAGTAAATTAGAACATGCACCCCAAAAAACATAAGCTTTCCCTCTGCCACAGGACGAGGATCCATAACCAACCTCAGAGGTGAACCAGCAATTCCTCATGCCAGTTTCCCTCATTCTGGATCACTTCATGCCTCCTTCATTCTCTTCCCACAACACTGCCCAACACTACAATGCAGCAAATGGATTCTCAAATCAGCAACTATGGGATATCCCATGCCAGCTGTGGGCTCTCCATTCCTCCCGTGCTCTCCTGTGCATGACTGCCTCCAGAAAAAAAACAGCTGCTCCACTAAATAACTTTAAAGCAATCAATTATGTCTGAAAACTAAAACCTAAGCAACTTCCTGTGTTTGTGCCACGCATCTTTGCATCCTGCTGTATCAGTGCACGCTGGTGAGCTCACACTGCCTGACTTTGCCCACAATTTACTGTGCAATGAGTAGAAACTGAGAGCTGGGGACAGCAGTGCCTTTCTAGCCTGGGGGACACAGACAGCTGTATCCCAAAGTTCTCCAGCCCACCCTTCCCCAGAATTCTAGAGACACTCAAGAGAGCCTTTTTTTTTTTTAATTGTTACATGAACATTATCAAAGGATGCAAATGCTACAGGAAGAGGAATTCTTATTAGTCAGCTTTTGACAGCACGAAATTCAACACCTGGATTGGGGATTTCTTCATTCCTAGAATTACACTTTTATCTATGGTCCAAGTCTGTTATCTGCAAAGTGCATTTCTACCACACAGCTGCCTGTGCTGGACTTCAAAACCTTGTTATTCACTTGTGATGGAAACTGTTCCTCACATTTTCCCAGCATTTCTCACCATTTCAGAGAGCACGATTTAGGTTTTGGAATTTCAGTCTCTCCGTAAAAAAATGAATGATCTATAATCTTCCTTTGACAGTGCCAGTTCCCACACTTGGAGCTTTTATAAAGATGAGTAAGACCATGGTGCAGAAAGTCTGATTCAACCAGTCAGCTGGGTGGTGGAACAGGCACACAGCACCGTGGCTATTTCAGTCCTTGTATCCCAAGTTTAAGGCAGCTAGGCAAGTTCAAACCACAAAAATAGAATTTAAAACTCATGAAGCGAGTGCAAAATTCCAAAAACTCAAGGGCTCACTTTGCTTTACCCTGTAAGTTCCAAAGTGAAACTAGAGAGAGAGGGCTTTGTCTGAACTCCAGGTTCCTTTTCCCGAGGTGCCCATGACTAAGGCACTGATTTTTATCGTGGCACCAATTACAAAGCAGCTCTGAAGCACAGACTCCCCACCCTGCAGCCTTTGCTTGCAGCACTGAAATCTGGAGGAGAAAACTGCTAAAGCAACATCAAGTTCCCTCCAAACTGACCAAAAGAGGTGCTGTCACCTCCTTGCCTGATTAATGAACAACTTTAAAGGGTGGTAAGACTTTTTTCCCTTTGTTAAATATATCTTGGGTCTTTTCTCCTGAAATTAGAGAGGAAAACAATCAGCACAAGCAGTGCAGGGACTATGAAATGTCACTGGGCACATGTGAAGGGATTTTAGCAAAGCTGACTGTCAACGTGTAGGCAAAGTGCTACAGGTTCAACACTCATTCCAGCTTCAAAATAGGAATGTATATTCTTTTGTTTTTCAGGAAGTTAGTCTCAACTTCTCAGAACAAAACCAAAACGTTTTAGGAAAGGTCAGGAGTGACTGAAATTATTAAATTACATAAATAAATATAGCCAGCTAATACAATAGGCAAAGCCACATGCACCTTTAATATTGAAACAAGGGCACAAAGCAAACTCTCCTGGGAGTTGGCCTGTAATGTTTGTTCAGTAGAGCTTTCAAGAACAAGGATCTTATCCCCAGAATTCCTGACAAATTCCCTCTCAAGTACTATTACTCATTGAAAATTCCTTCCACACTTGCAGCCACAAAGAAAATCCTTTCAAGTGCTTCCTACTTCTACCTGCACAGAAGACTTACCATGGAACTGGGTATCTTTAGGGTCTCTTCCAACCCAAACCATTCCATGTTTTACCATGGATATTGGCTACTCTGAACCAACAGGCAGCAAATGAGGGCTCTGTGAGCTCAGTGCTGGTAGCCACCATCTAGCTACAGGAGACTAAACACAACAACTCTCAGGAACTCTCTCAGTGTTTCAGGTATCTTTCTGAAGGACAATTATGTTTTCTCCCTCATGCCTAGATCCCTGGAATACAAGCTGCTTGCCTCTTTCTCAGTGCTGATCTCATTTTCCATGTCTGAAGACTACAGCATCAGGTGAGTATTTTCCTTGGATGGCACTGAGTATTATTTTTCAAGTTCTTTCAATGTTTTACCATTGTCAATAAGTGGTTTTTTTCCCCTCAAGCATCCTCACATTGACACTGATTTGGAACACGTGCTTTCTTCCTGATTTTCCTATCTCCTTTCCTCAAATTCACTGCAGCCTGCTTCTTCTACAGGAGTTCCTTTGGTTATCAGTAACTCTTTTGGCTATCACATCACTGTTTGCCTAGTTCAAATTACAATTTAAGGCATGACTAAGATCCAATCACAAGATGGAAAGCCAAGTCTGGGAGGTATTTTGGATACATACAGTCTGCACTGGCAGTTGAAATAGCAACACACATTTGCAAGGAATCCAGGAGATCCCACGCATGTCTGCCTGTCAGATACTCTTATTTTGCTGATCTGATTAAATCTGAACATTAAGTTCTTTTCCCTCAGTGCTGTTATCAGCTCCCTTTTGCCAAGAGGCACGACAATTGCAGATATATATGTTTAGAAGCAATTTAGTTGCAAGTCGGCCCAGTTGCATCAGATAAGAACAAATACTTTTATTTACAATTTGGGGAAACAGTCATTAGAGAGTCTTGAATATAGATAAGAATAAACCAGAAAACCTATCAAAACTTTCAGTAACAAAACTTAGGTTTTTTTCCTCAAAGACTTGACATTTTTTACAACAGCAGATCCTGATGAGTTCCTCTGATTCTCAACACCATTTGGTTCAACTTGAAGCCAGAAAAGCTGTAATTCACAGCACTCCCACAGCAACATAAGACCTGTAGTAAGTGTGTGCATGTATAAAAATATTTAAAAATCCAACTACTGATTAGGTTTCACAGTTTAATCAAAGAATGGACCAAAGTTTCTCCATGAAAAACTTTGAAATGGAGCTGCAAAACTCTATCAAATATTGTTGGGTAAAAATTCAACCCTTTGAAACTTAAAGGCACTGGATTCAAAGACCATGAGAAATCCACCACTGGCAGAGAGTTCAGCAGTTCATTAGAGTAAGTGCAAGTCTTATAACTCGAGACCAAACCCAAATTCACAGGTCAAGTGTTGGGAGTTTTCAAGCCAGAGATCTGGGAAGCACAATGACAACCAGTGCTTTAGTTAAAACAATGACAGCTCCAAGCAGAAAAATAGTCTGGCTTAAAATTTAACCTGTTAAAAAGAAAAATGAAATTAAGCATAATGTAACAGGGTTTCACTGAATTGGTTTGGATTCCTTCATTTGTTACCATCAGCTGGGATTGACCATGGAGAAACTGCCTCCCCACAGAGTTCAAGCACCATATTAAAACTCCTGTTCTAAAGACAGTTTTTCCACATTGCCATTCCTGCAATCCACAACTGATGAGCATCAGCAGATACCTTCATTATTCAAGTGCTAATTGACAGTTCTATTAAAAAACTATTCTATAGACTTTTCAGGTTTTTCTCCAGAAAAAATAGACTTTACTCTTTACTGAGTTTATGTTAAAGTAGATATTCCTAGGAAGTACCACTGACCTGTGAGTGATTTAACTCAGAGTTCCTAGCTGGACACATAACCTCAAACCCAGTCTTTTTTGGATTTCATTTAGTGTTGAAAAGCTACCTTAACACTCTCCTGCTTGGCCAAACATTTATAACTTGTTTTTTTGCTCAATTTTGACAGAAGGTTTATTTCCAGAAAGTCTCCTGGCCTTTGCATTGCCCCATGCTTCTGACATGTCATTGATGAACTGCTGAGATGCTGCGACAGTGCGAGTTAACTAAAGATAAAGTTATTGAAGTAGACACTAATTACATTTCATCTATTTAAAACCCAGAGATCACAAAGACTACTTAAAACTCAAGACTGGAAAGAAAAATAAAAAAGGACTTACTTGTTCTCCAAGTTTATCCAAGTTGTCCAAGAAATACTTTACAGATTCCCCCTAAAAACAAATCAAAGAGTTATTTAAATAAGCGACGTCCTTGATCCCAATAGTTTACATTCTGAAGTCCAGATAATTTATTGAAACCTACATGTAAGTGTTGTAAGCTTTAATCACTGCCATTTTTAAAAGCAGCTATCCTAAGAACACAACTGATGATTTATGCTTAGGCCAGTTAATATTTAAGCTTAAAAGCATAAAAGGCACATTTATAATAGTCACATTCTTTCCAAGTTTAGACTTGATAAATAAATCCAAGTGTTATCCACAGGGAGCATCAATGGAGCAGCCACACCTTCGTTATGAAAAGAAACATTTAATTCCTCCGAGGCTTTGCAGAGTGTGCACACACAGGCATTCAGCTACAGGGATTAATCACCAGAGAAGGTTCATTTATACTGCAGGGCCCCAGGACTCATTCCCACAGGTACTTCCCTGGAGCACAGCGAGTGATGAGCAGAACACAGGATGAGAAACCAGAGCAGACAAAACATTTTACACACGTTTCCCATCAGACACCAAGCTGGACCAGACTATCTTACTCTGGCTGAGGAGCAGAGCTCCAGGCTGCTGTGCATGATATCACATTCACTATTTAGATTTATCTTCTGGATTCAAGTCATCCCTGTCCTGGCAAAGGGTAGCTGCAGTTTTTAATCCCTCCAGTAATGCGGAACTAAAGACTGTTTCATGGTAAATCTGAACCACAGTCAACCCTGCAGAACTCCATCAGGGAGCTGGGATTAAGGAGGAATTGTTCCATGGATTCTGCTGCACCTGAGTTCACTTGCAATAGGAATGTACTGATGAACTCACTGCAGGGGAAAGCACATTTTAAAGGTTCTCAGCATCCTCACAGAAGCCCAAATCTGCTTCCTTTTGGAAGCTCTTAATTACCAGCTGTAACTTATTCATTTTAGAGTAAGTACAGAAAGAAACCATCTGTGTTTTCACACTGCAGGTGGAAGAGCAAGAATTCTGACTGAGCTTTCTTGATGAGAAAATCAAGCAGCATCTGAGGCCAGGCTGACTACACCTAATCCAGACAAGTGAATTAGGACAGGAGCTACACCCTGATAATGACTTCCCTTCACTTCAATCTGAACTCTGCAAACTTTATCCAGGGAGAATATAAACCTCACTATTCAACTGTGTCAGCTAAGCACCTACTTTGAGCAGAGCAGGGTAAATAAGAGGCCAAAAAGGGTTCTGGCAAACACATCAGCAAGGTACCTTTGCAAGTTTTCCAGGCACTAAAATAAGTTACATAATAGAAGTGGATACCACACCTTTAAGTGTGCAATTTGAACATCAATGTTTAATGAGGCAAGACTGGGGCTCTGGTTGGAACATGCCTCGTGCTTGACACACCTGCAGGGAGAGAGCCCAAAACACCTCTTCTACCTTATTTTACCTCCTGTTTGGCTCAGCTGTCCTGTTTTCTCTGAAGTGACAAACTGCAGCAGGAACCCCATTTTAGTAGCACACAGCAGCAACTGCTTGCAATGATAGCAGCATTGTATCTTTTCCAGCATCTATTCTAGCCTCATCCTCTAAGGAAGGTGTACAGGCAAGTGCATTCCTATTTCACAGAAAATTAACAACCCTGATGCATGAATCCACCAAGCTACCCAAGAAGGAGTAACAGGATCAGAATTCAGGCCTTCTAGGTGCTAAAACCACTGTCTGTAGCCGAATACCAAGGCAAAATAAAATTTAAGGTCAGATTTAATTTCTTTTTTAGGTGCCAATAGGAGCTGGCAATCTTCCCTTCCCCACAGGGCTGGCTACATACCAATCAGACAGATTTCAGACTCAGTAAGTGCAGGTATTTAGTCTGGAATACCTGGGCCTCAGAGGCTGAATTTGTGTGTGTGTGTGCATACAAACATGCATTTTAATCTTAGACAGCTTTTTTATATGACTTACAGCAATACCTACTCCCTAAAGAAGCATTAACTCTGCTGTTAATGTGGAAGTTACTACCTCTCCTTTAAGTCCCAGGGCTTGCAGCTACTGCAATGGATGGAGCAGCTGGAACAGACAAGCAAACCACAGCCTGGAAAGGTCACAAAACATCCCCACAAGCAGCTTTCCAAAAGAGGGGATTTCCTGAAATCACAAATGCAAAATACACAGGCCTGCAGTGACAGCGACACTCCAGAGCCACGCATCCAGCAGCAAAGGCACTGCCAGGGAACACTGAGGTGCCAGCTCCACTTCTGGGCTGTCACCATCAGAGACAGTGGCAGACAAACATCAAGGTGGCCATGCTGAAACTGAAGAGACTGAAGTATTAAATCCATCAGTTACAACATAACCAAGCTCATTAGGCAGGGACATTCCAGCTTCCCTCCTCCACACCATGGGCTCAGCTGCTTGGGCTCTCCCCTCATAAAAATCTGTTCAGACAGCAAGTGCTGTGGAAATGACTCAGCTCTGTAACCATGGACAAAAGTTGTTCATTCACTGTTTTTTACTCATCTACATACCAATTAAAAACTTAGAACAGCTTCAAACTCATCATCTCTTCTTCCATCCCACTCCAGCCACCCATCCATATCACAGAGCCACAACCCAGGGCTCTGTCCAGTGGTAATTTTCTGTCTGCCCTGGACATGTTGCTGTCAGCAGGCTGAGCTCTGCTAACTACAGACAGTCTTGAACAGCAAACTACCTTGCTGAACAGATCGTTATCAGAATGCACTACTGGAGAACCAGAGAGTTTTGACCCATTTAAACAAGCTTCAAAGAGGCAGCATTACAAAGCAGCCAAGCTTCAATCTCTTCCCAAAGGGTGAAATTTTTTATTTTATCCAATAATGAAGAGAAACACTCTGAAAAACTCAGCACACAACAACAATGGAAAGCCTTAATGCCACCTATTTTTAAAAATCAGTTAGAAAAGGAACCATTCACATCCCAGTACAACAACAGCCACAAAGCCAGCTAGAAGCTGGCTGCTTTTTTGGTAGATAAGAGAACCAGACCCCAATCAGTAAATCCATGACAGTGACTATATTTAAATAGCTGTACTCAATAACTGTCACCTAAAATCTCCCTTCTGACAAACTGTAAACTCTCTGGTTTACCCAAGATGACTAGGAAAAAGAAACTGGGTTTCCCCACTGTGTCCCACTAAAGCCAGTGTGGCTCACCATGTCCAGCCCTGCCACGTGGCTCTGCAATCCATCTGTGGTGTCATGCCACAAAGGAGCCACATCAAGGGCAAAATCTAGACAGAAATGAGAAACTGAACAATCTGCCCCCATTAAAACCCCCACAGTTCTCCATGACACTCCTGTTGTCTTCACACCCACGTTCTGTGAGTACATAGGACGGAAATTTGAAGATTAGCTAAAAATACAGTGATGTCCCCCAGCACAGGAAGGACCTTGACCTGTTGGAGGGAGTCCAGAGGAGGCCACCAAGCTGATTACAGAGATGGAGCACCTCTCCTGCCAGGAAAGGCTGAGAGAATTGGGAATGCCCAGCCTGGAAAAGGAAAGGCTTTGGGGTCACCAACTGTGGCCTTCAGTACCTGTAGGGAGCATACAGGAAAAATGAAAAAACTATTTACAGGGGTCTGGAGTGAGAGGACAAAGGGGAATGGCTTCACACTGACAGAAAGTAGGTTTAGATTGGTTGTTAGGAAGAAATTCTTTATTTTGAGGATTCTGTGGCACTGGCACAAGTTGCCCAGAGCTGTGGATGCTGCATACTTTGGAATGTTCAAGGCCAGGTTGGACAGGGCTTGGAGCAACCTGGGATAATGGCAGGTGTCCCTCCAAACCATTCTGTGTGATAATCTTAAACCAGTCACAGGTGAACCTTCACTTTTAAGGGCAGATGAACCCTTTGAAGTCATTTGTTGAGCAGCTTGGAAATGCAGATCTCTAAAGGCCAGCAGTGACACTGCAGGAACCAACCATGCCACGGAGCCCAACTCATCCCTGCTCACCTCTCTGCTGCACTTCAAATACAGCCCAAAGATGCCAATCCAAGGACAAAATCCAACACAGGCATGGGCACACATCTCAAATGAATACTGAGGTACTGCAATCAAGCAAACTTCTTGAGCACACCCTGATACAGCAGAATGAACAATCCACACATCAGCTTCAGAGACCTGCTGGTGTCACAGGAGGCTGCTTTGGCTGTTTCAAACTTTATTAAATTATATCAGGACAGTGGATTTTTAAGCAGCCCATTTTGAATGCTTGAGAAAGATGCTCTTTTTTTGTTCAGATGGAATATACATGTCTCAGCTGTGGCCCTTCAGCCTCCTCCTGATTCAGAAATGCATGTAAACCACAGGAAGTTGACTGTTAAGTAACCTTATTCATAACTGTCAACTATTCCATTTTCAGAAAGGTTTGAGTCAAACCAGCCTGTGTCTCCTGGAGCCTTGTGATCCTCCCTGAGAGAGCCAAGTCACTTCATCATGAATGTACAAGAAAACACTGAAACCTCACTCCTATCAAGGTGCCTGACATTACCACAGCAGCTTCCCCTACAACTTTGCATTTCACTATTTGTGAAATGAAATAACTCCAGTTTTATAATTCATTCTTTTTACAAAGACGTGGTTACAGCAGAGTTGGTCATTTAGTTGTAGGCCAATAGCTGCTGGTGTGGTCATCTCCAGTAAACCAGAGCAGGTATCTTTTATAAGCAGAACACAGCACATAGATCATTGTCTGGTTACTGCCTAAAGCAAAGTAACCACAAAAATATTTTTGGGGGAGGGAAGGGGAAAAAAAAAAACCTACATGAAATACACACCAGATGAACACATCTTTTAAACCCAGGAAACACCAATTTATTTGGTTTCCATGAAAACAATGTCAGCAATCTAAATATGATTTGTTGAAACCTTAGCATAGCCAAATGGGTTTTGAGCTCTTCAAGGGGATCAGGGACACTGCATTTTTTCCACTAGCAATTGCTTAGAAAAGAAAAAAGAGAAAGAGAAAAAGCATCAAATAAAGATTTAGCCATCACAAGGTTTAAAGAAAGAAACAATTTATCAAACCATCTAGGTTTGGCTGCAAGTTCAGTGGAACATACTGAACTGACAAGGCTTATTAAGTATCTAAAATAATAAATGAGATATTTTAAGAAAACAGGAGATATAACTTAGTAGCTCTATATTAGAACTTTAAGAACCACCGAACATTTTCTCTTCCTGACCTTACCTGAACTTCTTGAAAAAGAGAAAGAAATATTTCCTATTTTATTTAATTAAAAACCCACAAAAACACAAGAAACAAAAAAAACACCACCAAAAAGCAGCTTTTTTACAAGCCTTGTTTAGAGTAAGAACAGGTAACTGCAGTGTTTTTAGGCTGCTGTGTACAAACCAAACCATCCATAACACTGGAGAATCAGCTTGAAGGAAGATGATGGAGAAATAAGCAGAGTCTGAAAATTCTGCATTTTACAGCACCCTAGTAATGCTTATAGCAAACACTTCATTATGTACAGGGTGTTTTTCTGCTAGGGGCTTAATCCAGGAAAATCCATATGTGAGGATTTTGGCAAAGGAAACAATCTTTACCAATCTTTTTTTTTCTTGCCACTCCACCCTAAGCTGATTTAAAAGAAGACTGACTACAAATGAAACTGCTGCCACTGAAGTTTTAGCAGATGTCTTCTGAAATGACAGTAATAAACAGAAGGATAATAAATGGAGAAACGTTTCAACCAAATCAATCAATGCAGATTCCCAGAGGAAGGGAGATTAGAGGGCACAACCTCCTCCACCCAAACAGGGAATCTCCTCAGCATTACACAGAGGAGGGAGATGATCCAGATGATATATTTATGTCATGAATGCATATCCTAATTACATTAATGAGCTCAAATCCACAACTGTCTTGATTGTTAGACCAGCAGGTTTAACCAAGTCCCATGTCGAGACATTCAACTGGTTTGGTCTCTTTTGCTGGTCTCAGACTTGGGAGGCAAATGAAACAATCTTGGTTCCTTCACAGCTTTCAGGTTTCTACAATTTCTCTTTCCAATCACTCCTCCCAATGCTTTTTGAAGAGGATTCTTCTTTCAAATATGCCCCAGTCAACAGACTAGGACAAAACTTCCCCACATTCATACCTACAACCTGTTTACTCAAGGAACTAAACTTTAATAATACACTTTCCATGTTTTAGAGCAGCAATCCAGCAACTTGATTGTTATCTCCTAAGGTGAGGGGAAACAATTTATTTCTGAATTGCCACTCCATGCTCTAACACTTGATTTAACACTCACTCTTCAAGCAGCATTAGCAGCATTCTGGAAGTTTACAATAAGCATAAGAGTAACTAATTTTTCACAGTGATGTTGAAGGTATTTAGGCAAAAAGGCTCAGGTAAGCAGCAGTATATTTACTTCCCAAACTGCAAAATGAGGTCAAAATATTTGAGTGTGCACTAACACAAAACACATTTTCCTGTGAGAGGTTTTCCCTTCTCTAAGTGTTAATTATGGCCAAAGCACAGCAGTCCTCATTTATGCCCACATGAGCATTACTGTGGCCATGTGCAGAGAAGCCAACTGTTCTATGTGAAACTAATCCCAAACTCTACAAAATCAAGGGGCAAACTGCTGGAAAATGGCACTGCTGCCTGTGGAAACATGAATGGAGCAGCCTTAAAAGGGCTGAAACACAGAGAGTGTGTGTCAAGATCAGACATCTCACATCTCCCAGCTTCTTTCTTTCCAGCTCAACCATTTGAATAGTCATTTAAACTTGATCTGCCCATTTCCAGAGATAAAATTCAGCACATTGGGATTAATTCCTGTTTTTTTGCAAGAACACAGAGTTCAGACAGAGTTGCTGATACAGGAGCACAAAATAAAGCTGCTCCTCATCAATACCCATCACAAATGCGTCACAGCTCAGCCCAGCTCTGAGAGCACAGACCCATTTCCCCTTTTCAGAGCTCGCTGCGTGCGGCTCGAGCAGCGTTTGCCTTTTTTCAGAGCCATCAGAACTGCGTCACACGGGGTAGAAGTGAAACCTGCCTCGTGTTTGGTCACACAAACTTGAATATCTGTCCTAAAAAAGGAAAGGTTCAAGTCCTGACTCACAGAAGCCATCTTTTGTGAAACCTTTTGGTGGCAGAGTAGAATTTGTGTTTGCAACAGCTGGATCACTTTGGATGGGGGCTGCTCAACTCCAAAAGCACCAAGGGAGGAGTCACACCAAGTTTATTTCATGACTGACATTTTTAACTTACATAACGGTATTAACTAAGAAAGGTGAAGGGATTTAAGAAGGGGTTTAACCCAATAATATCCCTTTAATCTATTATCCCCTATTTACTATGTAATCCAATTAATCCATAATTCTCAAAATGTGGATAACAAATGGAGGGAGACAGAGCACGCCAACCTGAGGGCCTGCACTGTGACATCCCTGCAGCACCTGTGAGCTGGGGACATCTGCCATACCCTGAGAGTGACAGAAGGATGTCACCAAGCCAGCCTGGAACTAAATACTCCAAACAAGGCTCCAGCATCAGCTGCTGCTCCTTCTTGCTCCCAGTTCAGCAGTGCTCTCCCTCCAAAGGGCCAGACTCACACAACTCACACTCAGATTGTCTCCCATCAGTAGAGCATTTACACAGTTTCATATAGACCATGCCACTCCAATTAAATTAATTAAAACATGATTAAACTCTAAAAAGAAGTTAATCTGCATACCAGTATACCACAGAGCAAACAGTTCCAGTTTTCAATTACTCTCCTATGAGGGAAGAAATCCATTTCAATTTTCTTAGTTAGGTATCCCTCCCCTCTCCTGGTGGAATTTAATTGCCAGATTCTTAATTGCTCAAAAATATGCACATTCACTACAGCTTTTAGGTAGGAAAAAGCATTCCACTAAAGCCTACAAAACTACAATTTCTCCACACCAGGCATTCTGCTATTGTATTTCTAATTTTGAAGGACTGCTTGGAAATCTGGATGTGACATATTCTAGAAAAAGCTGAGACTCCTTCCAACAATTAAAAACCCTCGGAGTCCACAGCATTAATCCTGGAGTGAAGAAATTCTTCCCTGTGAGGTCCTGGCACAGGTTGCCCAGAGAAGCTGTGGCTGGCCCATCCCTGGCACGTCCAAGGCCAGGCTGGACAGACTTGGAGCACGCTGGGATAGTGGAAAGTTGGGAGAGGAACAAGATGAGCTTTAAGGTTCCTCCATCCCAAACCATTCTGGGATTCCATGATTTTCCTCAGGATCACCCTGCTTTCAAACAGGAAGCAAACTCAAGGTTGTTGACTCTGATGTGGAGATCAGAGCCAGGTTGAGGAACACATGAACTGGCACATGGGACACACCACAGACCCAGAGATCCAACCAAAAGGCTCCTGTCTGCCAGAACCTGAATAGAAATTAATGAAAGCAAGGATCAGGTGCACTTTGTTTCTTCAAAGGTCTTTTTACTCCCTCCCAAAGTATTTACAATGCAAACTCCTCTTCCACAAAGTTTACTTTAGGAAGGACACCAATACTTCGCAGAAGATTTTCAAATTTCATTGAGGAAACCAATCCTCCAAGCCCCAGAACACACAGACCTAGAAATCCTATGAAAACATGCACTGACCAAGGAGAAACTGCCACCTCCCAGTTACTATTTACACTCTGAGCAGCATCTCTATAAACCTCAGATGTTTTGCACACAAAACAGACTGGAACCAGACTGTAAACATTTGCTCTTCTTTCAGAGCACTGACCCACTGGCTCCATGACTTCATGTGTTTGCAACTCCAACTGCATTTAATCTAATGCTGGAGCAGTGGTGAGTCTGCAAATCTGCCATCCATCATTTTGAGCTTTACTTGCTTCCAAGTTGTACAAGACCAGCAAAGGCTCCCAAAAACATGACAAATATTTGGCATGTGGAAATGTATCAGCACTAAAACTGGCCATACTGAACTTGAAGATGCTTGAAAAGTCCATTATTGCATAAACTCTGCACTAAATCACAGCATTTCAAAATCAGAGCCCTGAACTGGACCCAATGCATTTCTCTAGGATTCAGTTTTAAAGTACATTTGGTTCTTATTTCAGCCTCATGAGAAATCCAGATGACCAAATGCTTTTTAGTTCCTTCCTCTGTCTCAATTAGAAGAATCCATTTCAATTAAGTTCTGGTATTTCTGTTTGCAGCCAATAATGCACTCATAAGCCAGCTCTTGTTCCAAGCTATCTGACAAGATCCTGTGATAATTTACTGGGTCTAGTGAAAGATCTACCTGTATCATTACCTAAATACTGGTGCTTTCAAAAATTACTAGAAGTTGTATCTAAAAGAGCTCAAAGTAGCAGTAAAGTACACAAGACACCTTGAACAGCAGCAAGAGGCTGAAAACATTTCATGTCACTTGTAACATTTCCTACTATAAATTAATTACTAAATTAATACTATAAATTAACTAAAGCAAGAAAGAAATATGAATTCATTACTAGAGAAACTATATAGCTTTGCTACTGAAAAAAATTAAAGATCCCAATACCACTCACATGTAAAATTTTAGTAATCACCCTGCATTACTTTTTTTCTCCACAATTTTGTGTAGATATTTTCAAATACAGATGGTACCAGTGCACTGTTTCCACCCCTGGAAATTCTGCATCCTCTTGATTTGGTTACCAGTGAGTGATAAAATATCATGTGCCCAAAGAGAGAAGTGCTCCCAGGCTGGCTGCAGAGAACTCAGCATTTTGTTTAAAATAATTTCTCTAGCATCTTTAAACAAAGGAGAAAGAAACAGAAACCGATGTGGTATTACACATTCCTGTACCCTTGATCCATGGAAAGAATTCGGGGTCTTTTCAGTTCCTTGGTTAAGTCTCTGAAGAAGATCATGATATTTCACTTATTAACTGAGGAGACTCTGCAGGAAAAGAAATTTAAGGCAGGAATGACTATGATGGAGAGGTGTGCAACATGGTACAGTGAACTGAGTGCTGGAAAAGGCAGCTCACTCCCTCTTACTGTTCAAAAATTTTCTTTTCTGAAGTAGTTGTCAGTTAATGTGAGGATAATTCAGGGTGTTTACTGCATTTAAAATTCCTCAACTTTTCCAGCTTTATTACCTGGTGTTTCTTGTTAATGCAGACATGCAAGCGGAGAAGAAACTGGAAGTAATTTAAGACTTTTTTAGCTGCTGATGTACTCTTAAACTTTTTCTTCATCACTATTTAAATTCAACCCATCAGGCAACTCTGGGATAAAATATAAGTGTTAGTCTCCAGGATTATTCAGATTTTTATTTGAAATAAATAAATTTTATTTACAGTTTGAGGCTGCCAAGTTAACTAATATTGTGTTCTATGACTCATTTATTCATCTTTAAGATATAAATAAAGGCTTCATATTCCAGAGTAATACAAGATACCACTTGGTATCAGGACTGCGAGTATACAGCTTGTTATTCTGTAAAAGGGGAGGTTCTGCACCTTCCAAACTTCTCAATTGAATTTGATAATTCAGATCCTTAGCAAAGAAAAGTGCCAGCAGACACAATGCTGGCACAGAGATTATCTTGCTTTCCCACAACTAGTTATTCTATTGCTTTTCTCACAGAGTGAGGTCAGCTGCACTTGGGTTTTCTCACATTTTCTTAAGTAACTTCCTCAGCCAACACAAGCTGAAGTTTCCTACCCCTTTTCTAGCTCTGTGCAAGAGGTGTGGCCCGAACCCAGATATCAAAGCATTCACCATTAACTGAATTCTGGGACAATAAAGAGCCAAAACACTCACCCAGTACAACCTGGGTATAATATGTGCCTGGTGAGAGCAGACTTCACCAGCCTGTGAGGCTGAAGCCTTGTTACAGTGAACTCAGATTGAGGAACAGCAGCACAAATCAACACTGCCTCTGGCAGGGCACCTTAGTCCTGAAGGATCCCTTATTTCCACGTGAAGATCTCTCTCTATTCTTTGCCTCAGGTGCAAAACACAGACATGGAGGATGACATTGTATTTATACCACACGTTTTGCCAGCACAGAGATTTGCTGACAGCTACAAGTCCTGGGCCTGTGCAGGGTTTGTGTTCAGGAAGTCATTTCTAAATGGACACAGAACGGGTGCAGCCACTGCTGGTTAAATTCCAAAGGTTGTAATGAGAAAGCTCAGCAGGTACCAACATGTAACACCTTGCAGGTGAGTAGAGAGCACGGAAATGAGCTTGGAACGAGTATCTGTACCAAGGGCTCACGTTACACTGCACAGCAGAAGCAGCAAAAGCTCCTCTAACACATTTGCAGAGATTTAAAACAACCTGCTGAGGACAGGTTCACATGCTCAAGATGTGAATATTCATATTCAGAAGAGCATTTGTATTTTATATTTATTTAACTATAGTTTGGTTACAGAATTCCCTTTTTCTGCAAGAAGTAGGTCACCTTCTAGTCTTCTGCAACAAAATGTTTAGGAAACTAAACACATGACTATCAACACAACACAGCTTGTTGGAGATGGAGTATGTGTAAGAACACATCCCTCTGTGCTCCCACACTGCATTGTGCAAATCTGCATTTTAAAAGCCGTGGTTCTCCATAAACAGATCACAGAATCCCAGAATGGTTTGGGTTGGAAGGGACCTTAAAAATCCCCTTGTTCCAACCTGAGGCCATGGGCAGGGACCCCTTCCACTAGACCAGGTTACTCAATATCTGGATTGAGTTTAAATTAAGAATTCCATCCTTAGAGATTGCACTGAAACCATGCAGAAAATAAATGCTTTTACAAGCCAAGTGTAGCACACAGAACTCCAAAGGCATTCCTTTGGAAGACAACTCATCCTGCTTTGGTCTGGCACAACACATCTATATCAAGACAGCTCCTGCTGAAAGACCTCTCAATTTCAGAACCACATTTGTGCTTAATAGCAACCAAAAAAAAACAAACAAAAAAAACCCCCAAACACATAAAAAAAGAAATAAAGCAACATGCTGAAAAAAATACAGCAAAGACGTTCTCCAGTAAAACCAGACCAGTCCACTCTCCAAATACTTCAATATTTTGCTGCTAACAAGAAAAGACAGCAGGCAGGAAAGAAAGAGTGGTGGAAAAGGGAGAAGGCAGTCCCAGAAAGCATTTCAGCTCTCAGAGACTGAAATAGCCATCTAATCCCAGCTTGGAAAATGATAAAAAATGGCACTTTGTATTAAGTTAGCATAATTCACCTGAAGATCAGTCAGCTTAACAGAAATATTATGGACAATCCCCACTTCCAGAGCACTGGCACACACTGAAGGATTTTTGGCCACAAACCTGGAGTAAGGACACTCAACCCTCTACTGCTGGACTCCAGAGTTAATCCCTATACGGAGTCTTATTAATACCAGCTCAAAACCAGCATTATCTTGTCACTGGGGCTGGAAAAACAGCAAATCTTCAAAAAATCCAAGTCTCTCTTGAGGATTTGAATGGCCCATTTTAAAGTATAAATTTGTACAGTACTTTTCTTTCCATGGTTATAGCAACAATCTTTGATAAATCCTTTTCACCTTAACACCAATAGATGGCAAGTAGCCTTTTCCAAGGGCTTTAAGGAGTTATGCTCATTGCACACAAGCCATCCTGTGATCTGATGTTTGGCAGAGAATTGATTGGGGAAAGGGGAAAAAACTATTCATATTTCAACATATATAAAACATCAGCGTTTTGGGTTTCCACACAGAAATTTAAGCAATAGTCAGTGTAATTACAACACTGTATTTCAATAAACTAACTCTGAATTATGTGATTAAATGCCCAAACAGTCAATGTTTGGAGAAATGCTGGGTGACTGGATCTCATGTCTGTAATGAAGATTCTCCTGTCAGTCTCAGAAACCTTCTCCCAACAGTTTATGCACTCAGTCATGTCCCAGTAGTAGAGTGGGACAACTGAACACCTAATCCCAGATTCAAGAGGAGATCCAAGGAGAAAGTCATTCCTATTTCCCAACGTGGGGAAGTTAAAGAGATGAACACTTGGAGGAAAACCAACACATTGCAGAAGCTGCTGAAAGGCTTCTGATAGTCACTGTCACAAACACGATGTACACACTCTCGGGAATGACAGGTAAGACTCTCTTTTTCCAGGCTCTACACTTGTCACTTCAGAGGGACTTTGTGCACTGACCTCACAGCTGTCCCAAAAGATGGGCATCCACCCACCAAAAGGGGAAGACCTCAACATCTGGCAATTTAGCCTGGCTTCACATACAACTGACCTCTGCAGGATCAGGCTCTATAATCAGGCACATTACAAGATACCTGAAAGAATAAACTTTCCCAATATTCTGCAGCATCCATTAGAGGACTCATCCTTTCAGTAGAGCTTAATTAATGTTCCTGTGTGTACAACAGCCCCACCAATATTCAGACAGAACCCTGAAAAGCCCAAGTAGAATAAGACAAAATACAATACAATCTCCCAGTAAACTGAACAATACTTGCCAAAAATACTCATCTGCAACAGAAAAATGCTACATGGAAGCTGCTGCAAAGCTATCAGTGTAACTTCAAGCAGAACACGCCTTTTCCTGTCTTCTATAATCTGATCTAGCACTTGCAGACGTGCCACAGAAAAAGTTGTGATCCAGAGGTGAGAGCATATCCTATAATCCTTACTGTACCATCTGTGTCTGCAGTTCTATGCAAATGTGGGCAAAAATAAGGCATCATCTCTTCCTCTGCAGCTTTTTGGCTTAAAAATACCCAACAACATCCAGCATAACTTGCAAGTAGGACAAAAAGTATCTGTCTGAAGATCAACAACTGCCGGTAGCAAAGATCAAAACCCACCCAAAAGTTCCCTTTAACAAGAACAAACCCTGAACACACTCAAAGCTTATCACATCCAAGCAACTCGGCTCTCATCACACTCTTCCATTCTCAGAGAACAAGGAGACTCCTGGAGAATACTTCAAAATGTTTTTCTGTTAACAGCTCTCAAGGCGAGCTCAAGAAATGACTGACAAGAGAGGGGAGTACAAGGCTGCTCTTACTCATGAGGGCCTTGCTCAGTGTTCCACAGCACCAAGAGCTGCTCAGCTGCCAGTGCCTCGGAGCAAAGCTCCAGGAGAACAGCAAACCCTCACAGCCACACACTGAACAGCTCGGCAGCACAAACACAAAAGCTAGGAAATGGCCAGGTAAGTCAGTTTGCATGCTGCAGAATGAACAGAATGGCTGTGTTTATCCAAGTCGTTTCAGGAGATTTTTACCGGAAACCAAGCAGGAAATGTGAACTGTTAACGAGGTGTCAGAAGGTGCTGGGCTGATTCTGACTAAATCTGTAACTCATCCTCTCAGCCACCTGAGAGGCCAGTAGAGAAACAAGCCTGGTAGCTGAAGGAGAGGAAGCCCGAGGATGACCACAATCTCCAGTGTAAGGTACAGAACTGCCTCAGCTGCAGAGCCAGGGCAGTCTGCAGTTACCTGTGCTAGCAGAACAATCACCTGAATGAGTTTGGTTTGTAATAAAATGTGAGGGATTATAACATTAACCACCTAAGAAGCACTGAAGTGGCACATATTGCACTAAGCTGTAATTAGCTCTTTCCAGTCTTAAAGCACTACATAAGCATGACCTAATGAATTTTCATAAATGCTGCTGCTAGTGGCCAGAAGGCCCCTATTTTTATACCAAAGAAAATAAATCATATTGGCTATCCCATGACCACTTGAGTTAACAAAATGAGGAAGGACACTCCAGTGAACTAGACATGGAAATGCTGATTCCTAATTCCATTAAAATACAACGAAGTTCTTTTTTTTTTTTTCTTTTGCTGCTATAAAAAGATCACATTGTTTCCTTAGGCTCCCAACACCATCAGTAATAGACCCTGGAGAAAAACGAAAAAAGCAAGAGCAGCTTAACAAGCCCTCACAAATGTACATATATGCTGTGCATATATATTGAATTTTTAACCATATTCTTGCAGAAACTTCAATCTTAAACCATTTTTCTCTGTACTTCCTGCCTGCCCAAGCTACAAATGGCTTCTACACTACACATTCTTGCTACCTTTCCTCCAGAATCTGTATGTAAATTTTGACATATTTCCCTCCTTACCCATCACTGCTCCATTTTCCATTTGCTCACCTCTGTCCCAGTGTCCTATTCCCACGGCAAACACTTCCCCACTTTATGCCTGTGATCCTAGAATGAGCAATGTTCTTCAGTCCAGTGAAAAGTTAAACCCACTCAACAGTCTGAAAAGAAGTTAGAGCAGATACAGTCCAATAATGCCCCTCTACCATGTCAGTCCCAGCACTTTGCACCACTTTTGTGCCACTTCCCCTCTCTCCTACTCATCTAATGACTGCTGTTATCTCTCCTTTCATCATATTTTTTGCCACAAGTAGCTGAACTGGAAACAGAACAGTATTTTCCTCTTTTTCCCCATTCTACAGTGTTAAAAATTTTTATTCTGGAGCCTTCAGTTCAAGAGTCAGCACTTGACACGCCTGAACTGTCTGTGTCTCTCTCAACTTCCCCCTGCTCTACCTCCTGACTGGGACACGCCTGTCACTCCCTCCTTAACCATTTGTGTCCTCCTTTTTTGTCACAGCACAGACCTGAACTCCCTGAACACTCTCCTGCCAAGCCTGGAGCAGGTACAGCAAAAATCCACACTGCTCCAAAAGCTTCCCTCTGTTCTGCTGTCCACATGGAGCTCTGGCAGAACTTAAGCTGAAGCTTACCGGGGTAAAACTGAGACTTCATGCTTGGCCAGCACAGATCACACTGCCTGCACTCAACACAATGACATCATTCAGCTGCTTTTTTTTTTTCCTCTTCATGTTTATAACGGCATAAATATGTCCAGCTGAGATTTTGAAAGGATTTAGGAAATAAAGTAATATAAGTATAAATAAAGCAATTACCTCGCTTTCAAAAATTATTAGGACAGTACTCAGCTATTAAGAGCATCTAAAAAATATTCCTGAGTTCTGCCTAAAGCACAACATGATAAATATATATTTTCGCAGATAATTATAAAGATTTAGGGACTCACAGAAGAAAGCAACAGCTTTTTTGCTGTAAGGTTCAGAAGAACAAATTCTTCATAACCCACTCAAAGTGAAACTCTGCACATGTTTCAGTTATGGAAAGAACCCACTTTCCAGAGCCTCAAGATGACAGAACAGTAATTGCTCCCTTCCCTTTGCTACACAGCCTGAAGTCACTAAACATGTTTAATCGAAGACAAAACTGTTTTATTGAACAGATTTTAAAGCAGATCCCTCCAGCACAGCAATTACACCACTAGAAGTCACATCTGTACCAGAATCTTGACTATGGAAGAGCAATTACTCTTTTATGATTAACTGAAGGTGAAACTCAAGGAGCAACAGGTCTCCTTAGGAACTTATTTACAGAGCTCAGCCCAGGGCTGGGCAGGTGATAGGCCACTGCAGCACCTGCCCATTCTGCAATCTCCAGAAGACATTCCATGATCAGGGCAATACATATTTATAGAATATTTACACAACCTCTTTAAGTCAGGCTATGATTACACAACCATTCATAATAGCTCAACAGGAGACATCATGAGCTATTGTCTAGATTCACACTAACACAAAGGTTATTTTTAATATATAAAAACACAAAGCCACTTATGTTTGAGAGACCTACAAGAACAGATTTAATCTATTTTAAGGTTCTCAACCCCCACCCCCACAAAACCCTATGCCACTGGCATACATAAGTCTATGAACCAACAATCAAATTAAACTCAATTTTAAAATTTCTTTTTGCAGCATTTGCAAGGGAATGGAGAAAAAGGAGTTCAGCTGTTGCAGACAGTTCTAGCTACAGCTCAAGAATCAAGAGGTTTCTTTTTCCTTTCCAACCCCACTACTGAATTGTGTACTCTGTCTCTACCCCACTACTAAATTGTGTATTCCATCTTCAGCTGAGAACTTCAATGTAACAAAAATCTCATTACACGAGTATTAACACAGACATTCAAAATTAAACAGGAAGTATACACAGGGAATGTTTGCTAGATTGCTCAAACTGGAATAGAGAAGGGAGTGGTTTTTAAATTCTTCTCATTAACCCATGCATATCTTTTCTTAAAAAATCACATTACTATTAAGCCTGTCTTTATTGCAAATATTTTTTTTTGTTTGGCTTGGTTTTTTAAGTTGATGCATCAGTTAACAAAAGGGTGGTAATAATCATATGGTAAAAATACTGTGCAGGTACCGGCTTTGTTACAAAACTTAAAAGCCCTCAATACCTCAGCTTTCCCACATATGAAATGAGCACGATTACGTCAGAATCTCTTTTATTATTATTTAAAAAAAAAAGGGGGGGAAGTAACTAAATGCAGCTGCATGCAACACCACAGATTAACAGTCAACCACTCAAAAACACGTACGGAAGCGGCTGGGTCGCTTCTCACACAGAAAACAACGCAGCAACAAAATCACACGGGGGGCACTTAAAAGACACTGAAGGGCAAATCTTACCAGCTGGAACTCCCTGCGCCTGTCGTAGGCGTGCTGGATGCCACTGTCTGCCCACAGGGCTCGGATGGCTGGCAGGTAGTCTAAAAAAACACGGGTCTCCACCATGCCCTGCGCCACGGTGACGGCGCGGGTGTCGAAAGCCATCACCTTGTCCCCGTTGCTCTGGTTGGCAGGATCTCCCCAAGGGATATGGAGTTTCTCTCTGGCGTCCACGAGGACTCGCACACCTGTGATGACAGGGAAGAGCACTGTGAGCAGAGTTTCTCAGCATCTACTGTTTCACCAGCCCGCAGAGCTGCACAGAGGCAAACAATGCAGCTCCTCTGCACAAAGCTCAATAGGAACACCCACCCGCAGGGAATCAGGGAACGTCCAAAAAACTGACTCAAATCGCTGCATTTACAGGTAATACCAAACCCCAGGTTTGCTGTCTCAAGAACACGACCATGATCAACAGGATTATATCCACAGTGTGAGTTTAACTCTTGAAAAAGTGTTACTTTTAATTACTAAGTTTATCCAACCTGTGCTACCAAACTCTTTCACTTGGCATGAGTACAAGACAAAGTGTGCTTAAACGTTTATTTCAAAATATGTTAAACCACCTGATGTCTTGCTTCAAGGTTCTCTAGTTTTTGTGTTATCAACTTTGTATCCAGTTATATCAAATGATACAAAGAATCTCTATCACTGAGAGTATTTCTATCATTGCCTTTAATATTTTCAGAAACTAAGACGTACTAAAATCTTTGCACTTGCTAAAAATATGGTTCTATAACTGAAGTGCAGAAGGACTCGTATCACCTAAAGGCTTCCCTCCACTTCTGTGATTGTTTTGGTAAATATCCTCTAGAAGAAAGAGAGTATTTTAAACTTCTTTTTAAAGACCTTCTGGATATAAACCCATGGTGTTCATATTTATAAGGTAAATGCAGGGAAATGATTTCTAGTACTCAACTTACTGATGAAAAAATAAAAACTCCAGAAAGAACAAGCAACTGTGAAGGCATGGGAAGAGATATAAGGAAATTAAGATGTGGCAATAAATGACTGTACAGCAACATACTCATTCAGGGCCAGTGTTTTGTCAAGGTTCACTTCCTTTCCATGATTCTTCTCTCTGTCAAAGGCAGCTATCTGTCAAATCTATCTGTGACTGCAGGAAAACAGACAGATGCCCAGTTCCTACGTGCATACTTTCACAGAGTACGAAGTAGCTTTAAAAATAAACTTTAACCTGGTTGACATATATGCTTGTGGTTTTTATTGCCCTGCTATCAATAGTTTTTCCAGGCTTGACTCATAAGCAGGTTTGTAAAACAATTCTCTTTGAGAATTGCTGGATTTTCAGGGGCTGACTCTGGCAACACTTTGTTGTTTTGAGAAACTTCATTAAGACTTTGTCCAACTATTACACCGTTCAAACTGAAAATCCAACGAGTGATTCAGATAAGAGAGAAAATGAGTGAGGATGGCCAATGAAGTCAGGATGACAGCAGTGAAATCAAGTATCCACTACTCCCCTAAACCATGTGTGGAGGTTTTGGCAAACATCTATGAAGAGAGGCTGTGCCTGCGGGTTGCTGTTAATTGATGTGTCAGCCGAGTTTCCAACACAACGGCAGCAATTCTTCCACTGCAGCAAAATGTTGAGAGCACAGGGCTGGGCTCCTCCTCACGCACTTCCAGGTGCATCTTCCCCCCATCCATTACCGCTCATTACTGCACTCGCATTACCAGGAAATCACAGAATCACGGAATCAATTAGATGGGAAAAGACGTCTGAGATCATTCAGTCCAACCTATGACCGAACACCACCTTGCCATCAAGTGCCACGTCCAGTCTCAAAACACCTCCAGCGACAGTGACTCCACCACCTCCCTGGGCAGCCCATTCCCGTGTCTGAAGTAAAGAAATTCTTCCTAATGTCAAGCATATACCTCCTCTGATGCAGCTTAGCGCTGTCCCCTCATTCTATCTCTGGTTCCCTGGGAGCAGAGCCCGACCCCCACCTGGCTACAGCGTCCTTTCAGTGCTTGCAGAAAGAGATAAGATCATCCCTGAGCGTCCCGTTCTTCATGCTGAGCCCCCACAGCTCCCTCAGCCGCCCCTTGTGCTCCAGCCCCTTCCCCAGCTCTGCTGCCCTTCTCTGGCCTCGCTCCAGCGCAGCACCAAGAAGCAAAGCCCGGGACCTCCCGAGCTCAAACCGCTGCTCCCGGGGCCGGAGCCGCCCCGCGGGCCGCACCCGAGCGGCGCGGTGACAACCCCGGCGGGCCCGGAGGGGCTGCGCTCCGGCCCCGGGGCAAGGATGAGGCGCCGGGACAGCGCGGGAGGAGGAGGCGGCGGCGGCCCCGCGGCTCCCCCGGCCCGCGGGACCCGCCCGAGCCGCCTCTCCCCGCCCCGGCCCGGCCGGGCCCGGCGCCCGCAGGGCGGCCCCGTCCCCGCCGCCCTCACCCACCCTTGATCACGTTGCTGTAGATGGTGGCGCGGAACTCCTCGCGGGCCGCGCGGTCCCAGTCCTGCCCGTGGATGATCCGCATCTGCTTAAGGAAGGTGGACTTGCCGCTCTCGCCCGCGCCCAGCAGCAGGATCTTGACGAGGCGCTTCACGTAGGTCTTCTCGCGGTTGAGGCACTTGTCGATCTCCTTGGACTTGCGCTGCTGCTCGGCCTCGCCGCTGGTGAGGAGGCAGCCGGGGAAGCAGCCGGACAGCGCGGAGCGGGACGGCAGGAAATCCGCCATCTTAGCGAGCGCTGCCAGCGAGGGGAGCGCCCGCCCGCCGCCCGCGCCGCGCGCGCCCCGCACCGCGCCTGCGCACCCGGCCACGCCCGCCTCGCACGCTCCCGCCCGGCGCGTGACGGGCGCGTGCCCCGCCCACAGCGCGGGCCCCGCCCTCTCCCCGGCCCCTCACAGGAAATGGCGGGAGCGGCCGGAGCCGAGTCACCCAAAGGGACCCCCGGGAACGTCCAGCCCGGCCCCTGGTCCTGCACAGCACCCCCAGACATCCCACCAGGTGCGTCAGGGCCTGGTCCGAACGCTCCTTCAGCTCTGGCAGGCCGAGCTCCTTTAAACCAGACTGACAATTTGCTTGTAAAACTCTGCCTTTTCCTCAAGAAATCCCCCGAGTCGCTTTGAATTTGAGCTTGAAATTACGATTTTTCAGCACCGTTCCTGGAGGAGATCCAGGCTGTACCTTCTGGCAGGTGCCAGGGTGTTCACGAGGAAATGCAGTGGAAGAACATTCAGGCACAGGGTGCTGCTGTGTAATGGAGATAAAGGTTTATAGATGCACATGATCATAATTCTAACGTGCTTTGTAATGAAAAATAAAGTGGAGAATGACTTCATGGAGTCATTAAGGTTTGGAAGAGACCTTTAAGATAAGTCCAGCCATCCACCCAGCACTGCCATTGTAACAATAAAACCATATCGCCCAGCACCAGGTCTGGATGTTTCTCAAACACATTCAGTGACTCCACCACCTTCCTGGGCAGCCCCTTCCAGTGCCAGACCACCCTAACAGTGACTTTTTTTCTAATCTCTAATCTGAATCTCCCATGTCTTGTCTTTAGGCCATGTCTGCTGATCCTCTCACTGTAGGCATGGCAGAAGAGACTAAATCATAAAAACACAGAATCAGTTAGGTTAGAAAAGATCTCTGAGATCATCCAGCCCAATCTGTGACTGATCACCTCTTTGCCAAAATTGCACCAGTTGCCACATCCAGTCTTTCCTTAAACACCTCCAGGGTGTCTCCACCACATCACTGGGCAGTCCATTCCAATGGCTAATTACTCTTTCTATGAAGAAATTTTCCATAATATCCAACCCCCAACTTCCCCTGGAGCAGTTTGAGGTCATTCCCTCTTGTCCTGTCCCTTGTTCCCTGGAAGCAGAGTCTGACCCTGGCTGTACCCTCCTGTCAGGGGTTATAGAGTGAGAAGATCCCCTCTGGCTCTTCTCCAGGATGAGTCCCCAGAGTTCCCTCAGCAGCTCCTGGTGCTCCAGCTCCTTCCCAGCTCCATTCCCTTCTCCAGATATACTCCAGCCCTTCAGTCTTCTTCCTGAACTGAGGGGCTGAGAACTGGACACAGGAATTGACACAGCCACTCCTGTCCCTGTCCCTGGCTTCTCGTGGGTATGCTTAGTAGAGAAGACTAAGAGGAGTCTCATTAATGCATACAAATATCTCCAAGGTGAGTGCCAAGGGGATGGTCCCAGACTCTTCGGTGGTACCCAGTGACAGGATGAAGAGAATGGCCATAAACTAAAAGATGAGAAGTTCCACCTCAACATGAGGAACAACTTTCCATGGAAGGAGCAGAGCCCTGCAACAGCTGCCCAGGGAGATTGTGGAGCCTCCCTCTCTGGAGGCATTCCAAACACACCTGGACCTGCTCCTGTGTCACCTGCTCTGGATGACCCTGCTTTGGCAGGGGGGTTGGACTGGATGATCTCAGGAGGTCCCTTCCAATCTTAACCAATCTGGGATTCTGGGATTCTATGGAAACGAGCCCCAGGCTCAGCCAGCCCTGTGGCTGCAGGGAAGCTGCTGGGCAGGCAGCCCGGGGAGGTCAGCCCTCGGTCAGGGGGGCAGGATGGTGCTTGCCAGCTAAGCAGGTTTTGTTCTCGGTGCAGAAAGAGTCATTTTGTTAAAACACTTTGAAAAATTGGCACGTCCTTCCTCTCTGCCTGGCTGAGAAGAGCTTCCCAGTACTGCAGGGCTGCAGCACCAAGCACCAGGCTGTACAGGGAGCAAAAGAGAGTGGGACTCTATCTGATACTGAGTTAAAAGGAGCAAAGACATTATTTTCAATGGCAACCCTTCATTTCCTTTCATCAACCCTTCATGTGAGGGGTAGAACAACTCACAGGCTGAGGAACCTGCAAGGACTGAAAATCCCAAGGACTGAGAATCCCAAGGACTGGAAATCCCACGCTTCATTCAACCCAGCCCTAAGCACAGTTGTTCGTTTAGTCATTTGTTTAATAAATTAACTACCATCAGTACACCATTGTAGTGCAAAGATTGTGTTAAACATTTGTCTCTCCTTACATCTCCTAGTCTTTGATACCTGCTGAGTTTTCCTCTCAATCTTCTTCTGCTTTTTTTTTTGCCAACATCAATCATAACTTAGAAAAAGACAGAAACAAATGTGGAGACTGCAAGGTGAGTTTAGAACAAGGAAATGTCACTTGGCCCCAGCTGGAAGGACCTTCAAAATCTGAAATGGTCTTAGGTTGGTCCCACATGGAGATAAACTGCATGGGAATTATTTCACAGGGCCTTACCAAAGGAAAAAACCCCAGAGTATTTCTCGTAGGAGAACAGGATGTGGTATAAAATTAATACAAGGAGCACATCCTAGTGGTCTTGGTACAGATGTGGAAGCCAGTCATTCCTGAGCTCTGGTCTAAGTTTTAAGATACTTGACTCAACTCTCATCTCACCACCGTCCTAGCTGCAGAGGACTCCTGAATTTCTACAATCGAGTCAGTTCAGTGTTGGGGAGTCCTTGGCCTCCCCATTCCCGTCCCCTTCACGTGGGGAGCTCTCCAAAAGCTCGGGGTGCTCCATTCCCGTGTGCTGGCACAGCAGCCTGGCTGTCAGCTGCGGGAGGGGCTGACCATGGCCATGTTCCCTGGAGAGGGCTCAGCACCATCCAGGTCAGGTGTGAAGCCAGCTGCATCCTCCCAGCCCAGCAGCCAGGCTTCATCTCTAAGGCAGGGTGCATAAGGTCTTTCTCTGCTTGGCTTTTTTCCTTCCTCTTTGCCATTTCTTTCCTTAGCTTTCCTGGAAAGCCCAGGAATGACGGGAAACAAATGCTGCCCGTTTGTGCTCGCAGCTCTTCCCATGAGGCTGCTAAGGAAGCTTCTCATTTTGAGTGCTTGTGTCCCACCAGGCAGGACAATGGGCTCTGGAGATACTCCTTTAACCATTGCCTTGCTAGCAGACCTGAGCTTAAATCAACCTCTATGCCACAGTTCGCACTTTTTTTTTTTTTGTAAACTGCTTTGAAATCTTACTGGAAGGAACTGTGTGCTGAAACTGAGCCTCCACTTGTCACTTGCTTCACTTAATTACCCCTTCCTTCCTCTCAGGGCTGTCCCCAGCTTCCTTACATAGAAAGGTGGCTTACTCACCACATGCCTTTTGTGTTGGATGATTCAACTTTCTGATGTGTGAAGAAGGGGCAACCACGTAGGAAATGTGACCTTTTAAAGAAAAGGGGGGGATTCCCTTGGCAGTGCTTTCCACAAGACAAACTCTGGAGAATCGAGAGTAGGTCTGTTGAGAACAATCACAGCTTGTGGTGTTTCACATGGAGACCAGAGGGATAAAATCCAGCTTTCAGCAGACCTTTCCCCAGCCTGGACACACTCTGTGTGAGAGGCTGGCAGGGATCTCTGGGCTCTGGAGGCCCATGGACACTCACTATTGCCCTGTGATGTGACATGATGACCACGAGTGTATTTCCCCTATAGCATCATTTATCTCTATGTGTGGTAGGACACCAATGGAAACCTGCAGCTACATAAATACCACTGCATTTACCATACAAAACAGGAGGTAAAGGAGACTCCCCAGAGAATGTCTTATCTGGGGGGCAGAAAGGCCAGGATGAATGTGGGGAGTGAGAAATCTGGATGGAGCACAGCTGCTGCTGGTGCTCTCCACCACTCTTCCTGCTGCTCAAGTCTCTTGTTTCCTTGACCAACAAATTCACACATCAGCCAGCCAGGCTGTGTCAAGGACTGGAGAATTCTTTGCTTTCCACAAGTGTGGGTTTCGTGATTAGAGGCCCAGGAGTGTCTGCCCTAGACAAGGGCCTCTATAATCTATAATCTGATTTAAATGCCTCGTGCTTCATGTGGCAGATCTGACAAAGAGCATTAACTGCTGGGGTGGTTCACCTGGGCACAGGTGAAATCTTAGCTCATCTCTGACCGTGTATTTGGTGCTGTGGGTCACTCACAGATGTTAACAAAGCTGAATTTACCTTGGACATCTTGTGGAAATTACACGAAGTAGCTTTATAATATAGGAATATCTATAAGCTTTATCGTAGCTTGTCAGAGAAGACCAGAAATAGAAAAAAACCCACACCGGACCTGTGAGGGGGTGTTTGGGGGATCGGAAGGATTTAAAATTATCAGAGTCTTTGGAACTCAGCGAGGCTGAAGAGCTCACACCTCAGCATGAGCTTCTCAGAGCTCTTTCTCCTAGATCTCCTGCAAGACCATTTTATTTCTGAACTCACTTGAAGACCCAGATTTTAAATGTTTCTTGTGAATAAGACACCTATATTCCTCACTGAAACTGTTAAAGTCAGTATTTGGGGATAAAATGACTGTTTTGTTTATATTTCTTTAAGGAAGTGGGGAACAGGAAGTTGTTGGTAGTTGATCCTTTACTTAGGCCAGTGTTAGCACCACACCTGGAGTATTCCTGAGTCCTTTTGCCACCACTTGTGTAACAGACCAAGTTGTTTGGTTTTACAGTGCAAATGGTTCAGAGGAATCATTGTAGATTATAACAAGATTTCCTATTTTGCCTATCAAACCAAGAAAATGAGCTACATCTTTTTATGTGCTCCTTACTCTGATATTATGTCCCAGAGAATTCCTTGCATGTACTCCTGCCAGTATCTGTCTCTCTAAGAGATGGAAGCAGCTAGTTCACTAGCATCATCAAAATGCCTGCATGCCTTTGCTGTCCTTTCTTTTGCTTCCTAAATCCCCTCTGAACTCCCTTTCTCCTGCCTTCTGCTTCCAGGACTATCTGTGCTACTGGAGTTTGTCACCCTTGGTCTTTCAGAGGGGCAGAACCAAACAGAACCTCAGATCCTGAATTATGAGACTCTGCAAACATGAGGAACTCTCCTCCTGCTCCTTTTGGCTGTCAGCTGATTCCTTGAAGCATGAGACAGGATAACTTGGATGCCAGTGTGGAATGACAGAGGTTGCTCATCATCTGCATGGAGCAGAGTGTTTGATCCAGCAGCTGCTGTGACTTACAGGGGAATTCCACATGGGAATGGCTGAGCAGTCACAGGGGAAAGGCCTTCCAGAGTACTGGCTTGTCTGGGTGCTATGATAAAACCGTTCCACAAGGACAGCAAAGCAATTGGGAAAGCAGCCTGTGCCTTCAGGGCATTACTGTTCATGGAAAAAGCTTTACTCTGAGCTCAGAGCCAGCCTGCTCCCCTCAGATGTGAGAACCACAGATCCTAAACCCAACGCAGTCACAAACACCGTGGTGGGGAAGGCAGTGCCCTGAGAAACAGCTGCACACATGTGGGGAGTGTGGGTGCTCCCCATGTGACATGGCAACGTGCATGTGAAGTGTGTGATGTACACATGGCTGGGGGTGTAAAGGTGCCTGTCCCATCTGTTCCTGTGTGTCCTGGGCACACAGGGAGAATGCCAACAGTGCTGGGTGGGACCAGCTCATGGACAGAGTGGTGTGAGTGCCTGCTCAGGACGTGTACAGGTGACACACAGACACACACAGGTGTGAGCACACACTCCCGTGTGTGTGTTCTCTGTGGTGTACAGGAAGGTACTCACTTAAAGGGCAGTGCCTTTTGGCTGGCAAGAATTCCTGGGAGTGCATCGTCCCAGCCCTGGCACAATCAGATTCTGTGTGAGTGAGGACTCAGCCTCTCTTCCTGCCAGCTGTGCTGGCAGCTGAGCTGAGGGCAGCAGAGAAAACTCTGCCACTTTCTGGAGGAACCAGGCAAAATCTTGCTGGAGCTTTTGGTTTCCAGTGATGCCAGTCAGGTTCCCCCCTCCACCCCATGGCATGAGGCAGTTCCACTGTGAGGAAGCACTCTAACCCCGTGGTCTTCCTCTGGTCACTCTTCATCACAATTTCCCTGTGTGAAAAAGCCACCAACTCCCCAAACTGCCCATTTGGCTCCTGCATCTGCAGCTGAGCTGTCCAAGGCTGCTAGCATTCAAAGGGCAGCAGCCCAAAGCACTGCTCAGCCCTCATACAACACTCAGTCACAACATCTTTGCCTTAGCTTGTTATACATGACTTCACAAATTCCAGAATGATCTTATGCCTTTATTTTTTTCAGCACATGCTGTCCCTCCTATCCTGGTCCTGGAGCCAGCTGGGATCTATAGGGCTCTGCAACAGGTCATGACCCAAAACTCTGGGGGATGGGGCTGTCATTCCTTGGACCCTACACGCCCTGGGCAGCCACAGATCACCCCCTGAAGTGCTGCCCTGGGCACTGCATCACCCTTCATGGACAATCAGCCTTCATCGCTTTCTGTACCTGCCCCAAACCCAGGCCCAAGACCCATTCCATTCCATTCCATTCCATTCCATTCCATTCCATTTTCCATTCCATTCCATTCCATTTTCCATTCCATTTTCCATTCCATTTTCCATTCCATTCCATTCCATTCCATTCCATTCCATTCCATTCCATTCCATTCCATTCCATTCCATTCCATTCCATTCCATTCCATTCCATTCCATTCCATTCCCCAGTCAATCCCAGCCCCTCCGCGCACTCCCGCGAGCGCCCCCAGGCGGCCGCCGCGCGCCTTCATGCAAATGAGCTCGGGGCGGCGGGCGCTGATTGGCTGCGGCGCGCAGCGGTGGCGCCGCCCCCGGCGGGTGTCGGTGTCCGCAGCCAGGTGCGCCCGGCCGGGGCTGCTCCGCCACCGGGCTCCGCTCCGCTCGTCTCCGCCGTGCAGCGCCCCGCACCGCCACCATGACCGTCACACGGCTCGACCAGGGCCAGCGCTACCGCCCGCGGATGGCCTTCCTGAAAAAGGTGAGCGCTCAGCATCGCCAGGGACAGCCGCACCATTACGGGCACACGGGGACCGCGTCCGGGCGGGGCGATGCGATGCCCAGGGCAGCGCTGCTGGTGCTTGGGGTGATGTGTGTTCACAGCATCTTCTCGGCCACGGCTCCCCGGGGCACCTGTGGGGTCCGAGGGTGCCGGCCCGTGCCCCGAAGTTTGGGGCCATGACCTGTTGCAGAGCGCTGTGGATCCCAGCTGGCTCACGGGGCAGGCTGGAAGGGCAGCGTGTGCTGAAATGATGAAGAAAACAGTACTGTAATGTTGTTTATCTTTTGTGGTTTATCTCAGCTGAATGATACGTTTTCTCGCTCTTCAGTTTTTTTTTTTCAAAGTCCCTCAATGCCGTGTCCGTTCCCAGGGAAAAACCCATCATCTGCAGTGCCAGGGCACTCAATATAGCTCTGGTCCAGTCGGTCCAGTGTCTATTCCCTGTACTTTCAGCTGATGTCCGCATTCAGAGGGTGTTTTACAGTCAACTGCCTGCTCTCTGCCTCCTTCCAGTTTTTCAGAAACGAGCGTATTTGTGGCCAGAAGCAGCAGAAGGAGTGGGATGATGTATGCCCACGCTTTTGGGTGTAATGCGTAATTTTGTAAAGCATTTGGTGGGTTTTTTCTGCAGCCTTCATTCAAAGCATAGCCAGTTGTAGCGTAGCTGGTATCTGCAGATTTTCAAAAGCAGAGTGTTAAGCTAGCTTTTCTCCCACCCACCTCTCCTGTTGAATGGAATTAAGTGAATTTCCAGTGACAAGTACAACCAGCAAGTCGCTGTTCAAATTGTAGTTAGCTTTCCTCAACACCCACAACCTAAAGAGGATTCCAGGGATAAAGGGAGGGGAATCTGGGGATATTCAATGCTAAGGTATGAGCCTGGCAGTACATACACTGTACTTACTACACCAGAGGAAGTGAAGAGGGTATTTTCTTTGGTGCTATGTCTTGCAGGGTAAATTTGGCTGGGGAGCCCTGCCAAGGGAAATACTCCAGGCCAAATTCTGTACTGAGTAATGCTCGGTGGAGTTGCGTGCGGGGGAGCAGAGGAGAAGCTGTGTGCTTTGAGAAAACAACTGCCTGCAGCTGTGCTTCAGCTGCTCCGTGGGAGTGCAGCAGTCTCTGCAAAGTGCTCCGAGTTCCTCAGGTGGGAAGATCAGTCAAAACACAGCGAATCGCTGTTACAGAGTGTGCACAGCTCACACTGTGAGCAGCCAGGGGGGCTGAGCACTTCCAGAGCCTTGCAAGTGTAGGACCTGTTAGCTGTAGGAAGGGAAGCTCCCGGTGGTCAGCAAAAGCCCTTGACTCTCATCTCTGCTTTCGTTCCTTCTCTATTTTGTCCTGACCTTGGAGAAGCCGTGTTGGGAGCTTGGGCAGTTCCGTGGCCGTGTGGTCTGTGTGCAGACAGCCACATCCTCAGAGCTGCCTGGAAACACCAGGCACCTTCACTGGTTGCCCATGGCGGGAGCTGAGGATGCTCCCAGCGAGCACCTTACAGGCTTAGACCCATGAGGAGCTAAAATCCTAGAAAGAAGCTTTGTTAATTGCTTAAGCCTGTGCTCACGCTTTGCTGCCAGCTGACACTCCCTGTGCCTGGGTGCTGCAGGGGGGGATTCCTGCTGTGCTGTCAGCCCTTGGGCCCCTGTGCTTTCCCAGCTGCCAGCACCCACCTCCCTATGCTGCCTCTCCAGCATGACGCTGGTGACCACAGCAGCAATCCTGCCATGGGGCACGGGGAGAGGGCAGGGGGCTGCTGTAGGGGTGGTGGGCAGTGCCCTGTTCTTGCTGTGAGGCTGCTCTGAACGACTCAGGCTGGATGTGCAGCTTGGTTTTTATGGCTGAACTATGGGGATCAGAGGCCCCAGGGTCCTGTAACACCTGCTCATCATGCTAGCACTTAGGTTGTTTAATTCTATTTCCCCCCACACCTTCTAAGTCATCTTGCCTGGAAGAAGAATGACCCAAAAGTCTGTTGAGATAGCAACCGAGTCTCTGAAATGCATTTTGGCTGGATGCTGTGAGAGCTTGAATGAACCCCATCTGTTTGTGCCTGCTCCAGCAGCCAGATGTGGCTCTGCTGGGCATCAGCTGGCAGAGCTGGGCTGTGCTCTCCAGGAGCTGCTGGGCTGGGTGTTTTTCCTTGCTGTGCTACACGAGCTGCACCATGACTCACACCTTGTGGGTAGGGCTGATGGATGCCTTCTTCCTCTGCCTCCTCCTCACTCTGGTCCCTGGTGGCTTCTCACAAGCTGTGTAGCAACCAGGGAGGGACTGTTGCAGGGTCTGCAGCATGGCTGGAGGCTTTTCCAGCCTGGCTTTGCTTCTCCAGGCTTAGACTTTCCAGCAGCTGCTGGCCCTCATCTTCCTGGGCATTTCTAGAAAGGTGTGAGCACCTGAATTGTGTTTTTGCTGAAATCCAGCAGACTCCTGCTCTCTAAGTGAGGCCCTGGATATGGCTGAAGCTGAGCCTTAGACCAAGCTCAGCCTCATCCCATCTTCCCTTTCCCTGTTCCAGGCTGGGAGATGCCAGTGCTATATCTTTCTTTGGAAAAAATCCCCCCCAGACTGGGAAGAGCCAGCTACAGCCCTGCCTTCCCCACTCACAGACTTACTTCCTTTAGCCAAGTCATCACTCAGTGGGAACAAGCCACTTCCCCTCAGCTTTAATTAAGAAAAAGCAGGAAGTTTTAGGTGGTTAGCAATGGATTTTTTTCATTTCTTCTCTTTTCAGATCATCCATCAACGTGCAAAGCAAGGTTGGTAGCTGTAGATCTAGTAAACAATTGAATGAGCCTTCAGAGGTCAGAGTGGGGATAAGGACTGTATTGTTACCTTGGAAATCAGAGCAGGTAGGGCTGTTCCTTACAAACAGCAGCAGGCAGTGAGGGGGGCTAGAACCAGGCAAATATGACAGAGAAAGCAGCAGATGTTTAATTACAGCACCAGGACTGTGCACTCAGCTGGGAACTGGAAATTCCTGCTGGGAAAATTGATCTTTCTTATGTCTGAAGCAAAGATGCATCTGTCTGGGTTGATGCTGAGGAGGGCTGAACTCCTCACCTTGGCAGTGTTTTGCTGTTGCATTTCTGAGTCTCAGCACCTGGAGTTTGTTTTCTCTGCGTTGTGGATGCCCTGGTCCTGGGGAGCTGGTGGGTCCCCAAAGGGTAAAGCTCAGGCAAGCAGGGATGGGACCTGCACCCAGGGTAACCCAGCCAAGCAATCCATCAGTGGTCATCTGCCCCCACTGCTCCATGCTATGGGAAAGCATCCATCCTCCTCCTCCAGAGCCATGGACACCCCAGCAATTGCTGGCCTTTTCCATCTCCCTGGGGCTTCCCACAGGCTCCTGAAATCCAGTGATGGTTTTTCTTACTTTGTGGCAGTTTGAGTTCTGCTTTGCACTCGGTGAACTGAGCCCTGTGACTTTGTGCAATCAGAGGGGTGACAGACAGTTTTCCTGTTGTCTCCTCTGTGGCTTTCAGGGTGAGTTCACCTCCAGGCAGAGATTCCAGCTGATCTGAAGGGAGATCTCCGTGGGGCTCCTGCCTTGTGGTGTCTCTGTGCGTGATGTGAGCTCACCCCAAGCCTGGCTCCTTTGGCACTCCTGATATTTATTTACCTTTGTGTGCATCTCCACCCATCAACCAGTCAGGAAGTGGCTTCTGGCTCTGCAAAATTCAAACCAGACAGCTCTTTCCTGGTTGAAAGCATGACAAAATGTACTAGAGCCCTTAGCAAAGCAAGGAAGTGTTCCTGCTGTGTCTGAAGCAGCCCTCCTGGCCTCCCTCTGGCAGGCTGGCTCTGATAGCAGCTCCTGATTGCTGTAATCCACTGTTCCCTTGGGAGAAGAGACACAGACAGGCTGAGTTTTGATCAGCAAGGTGGATGGTTTGCAGCCAGAGCTAGGCACCCCCCAAGAGCAGCTCCTTGCTTTTTAATATATTTGTCATTTCTCCAGTGACAAGAGGGAGTGTGGCAGAGTATGAACACGAGGAGAGTTAAGAGCTGCTGGTTAAAGGAAGGGAACATGCTGTGCTGTGGGGCTCTGGGGGTTTCTGAGCCAATTCCCTGCTCTCAGCTGGCTGAAGATGTGTCTCTGGAGCCCACCTGGAGAACAGCAGCTGTGTGCTGGAGCAGGATGTGCTGTGCTGCCTGCCTGGAACAAATCCTGCCTGAGCCTGGGGGATCCTGGTGGGCTCTGGCACTGGGACAGGGGGATGAGCAGGGCTGTGTTTGCCCCCAGGATCTCTGTTCTCTGTGAAGAGACTGTGCAGTCACAGAGGGTGACTTCCCAAGGTACCTGAGTTTGCTTAGAATCCAAATTTCCTAAATGACTTCCCTGCCTGCTGGACCATCCTGCTTCACCTCTTCCCACACAGCTGAACTTTCTTAGGCTGAAATTGTAGGCTCTCTTAAAAGCCCTAAAAAATGACTTTGTATTCCATCACTTCTGGTCTGGTTTTGCTCTTTTAAAATATTTTTCAAGTATTTATACAAATATTTATGTTAAATTTTACCAGGCTTCTCCATTTTAGCATTAATTTGTCACTGCCTTTAAAAGCAGTTGAAAATCCAGTTTTAGTGACAAGCCCAGAGTGTATCCTGTCACTACAGCTTAAATCCTCACAGAACTTGGCAAGACTTGGGACCAAAGTCACTGTGGTGCCTGTGAAGACAATACCCTCCATTATGTGTGCATGTCAACAAGTCACACTCGTTAAATCCTCTGCTCTCAGTTTAAGAGCTACAGCCTCACCCAAAACAAATGTGTGGAGAGACCAAATTGGTCCTGTTGGACCAGTTTTGATTTAATATCCCTGGAAGCAGAAGACAAAAAGCAGAGCATCTTTCCCAAAGCTCTCATGGCACTCAGATAATCAAAAATGAGGAGATGAGGAGTGTGCCCCAACTCCATCCATCTGAGCACAGATCTCAAGTGGAAGTAGAAGCTTTGTGCTTTTGGAATGGTGCTGGTAGGAAGTCAAAGAGGAGGAAAAATACCTTTTAAAATAGTTATACTTAAAAAGGAAATAAAGATAATTGGGAATGAGAAATAGAAGTTGTCTGGTCCTAAGTGTGAGACTCATCCTCTGTTAAAAATGAGTCACCAGGATCCCTGAGGAATGCCAGGCAGGAGATGCTGCCAGATAGGAGGATGTCCCTGCCCCATCCCTGGAGGGGCTGAGCTTTGCTGGCCAAGGGGCTCATAGCTGGTGGGTGAGTGCAGCCCTGCACAGGAATGGTCAGAGAGCCCCTCACACACCTCCTTTGCATCTCCTAACAGAAGCACAGATTTTATTCCCTCCCTGTTTTTCTTCCTAAGTGCCCAGTGAGCCAGAGAGGAACCTTCATGGGTAACAGAGATTTTATTTAGGTTTTTTTTTTTCCTTTAGCTCTCATGGAATGGTTCCATCCTGTCCCTCCTGTTCTGGCTGTGTTTTTGTGTCCAGTGGCAGTGTGAGCTGCCATGGGCTGGAGGTGGCACCTCTGGTGCCAAGGGGAGGTTCAGAGAGGGCTGTGGCCACTGCCTGCATTGCTGTGGCACACCAGTGCCCACCCCTCTGGAATGCTGGCTCCCAGGGCTCCCTCCTGCCCACTCCTGAAATCCATCCCATCCCCTGCTTTGCAGATTGAAACACTCATGATGGAGATGCAGAGCCCAGACACAGGAATCAAGACACAGGCACAGGCTGTGATGGTCACCAGCATCCCCCACGCTGTGACAGGTAAGAGCTTCCCTGAGGGAAGGGGCTGGGCTGAATTCAGCAGAGAAAATCTGCATGTGGACCCCATGGCCAGGGCTGCCAGTGCCTGGCTGTGTGCTGGAGCTCTGTTCCCAATAAATGTCAGCTGTACATCACTTGGAATGTACCTGCTCCCTTTATCTTGTTCTCACTCGTGTCTCATTTCATTCCTGCTCTTTGAATCAGACACAAGGTTGATCCCCAGGCACTTTCAGCTGTCTCATGGGGGTTAACTCGAGTGACCTTGGCTTCTCTTAGCACAGAGGGGAGGACATGCTGCAGCCTCCATGCTCATGCTCCCAGTGAGGCTGGATCACAAAGATAAATATTAAAATCCAAATAAAACAAGCAGCCTGGAGGCAGACTGAAAGATGGTACTTCAGAAATGAGCAGTAAACAATTAGTCTCCCTCTTAATGTTTACTGCTAGTAATAATTTTTCTTGAGTAGGCAGGAAAAGAACAAAATATTCAACCCACTTCTGTGGCTGTAAATGACAGTTTTGCCTCCCTGGAGGAGGCTGAAGGAGCAGCAGACAGGAGCTGTGCTGTGTCATGTGTGGGGTTACAGGCAGCTCTTATCACAGCCTCCTTGTGCCTGCTCCTCCTTTCAGCAGGCACTGTCAGTACCTCTGCTTCCCAAAGCCTCCACAAAAGCTCTTGTGAGGAATCCTCTGCTATAAATATTCACACGTACTCCATACCCATGTTTCCTCCCCCTGCTTCCATCTTCCTTCAGCACTTGGAAATTCAGAACAAAAACTCCCACTGAAACCAGTGAGTTTGCTCCAGGCAAGTCAAGAGACTTTCTCCACTGTGTTTGCAGAGCCCCGTGTGTTGTTTGCCCCAAGTTTGGTTTGTTTTTTTTTTTTAATGAGGCTGCCGAGGCACTGAAGTCACTTGCCCATGAGAAGAGCCAGTCAGTGGAAGGGTCAGCAGAACTTGGACACATCTGAAGCTGCTGTCAGCAGCAGCCTCGGTGCACTGCAGTGCAAACCACATCCTGGCTCACACAGCTATTCTGCAGCTCGGCTGGGTGGAGGCTTTGCCTGTACAAAGGAGCTTCCCAAGAGCTTCAGGGAATAGTTAAGGCAGCACAAAGAGGAGATTCCCTGTGCTCAGGATGACGTCCCACGACGATGCAGTGCAAGGGAACGAGAACTTCTCCTGATGTCTGCTCGATGTAAAATCCCACTTCCTGAAAGTCCACTGGTGTCTGATGTGTTAGCACTCACCATCACTGCCTGCTGTCTGCTTTACTCTGCTTCCTTAACTAGAATTGCTGCAAGTTCCCTCTTGCACAAGTCATAAATTCATAAATTCACCTCTGAGAGGCAAGTGACTTCCACTCCCCCTGTGTGCTGGTCATCCCTCTCTAAATTGATATTTTTAGTGCTGCATGGGTACTGACTGGCTTCTGGGTGTTGCAAAAGAGATTGATTCATGTTTGATGAGGGTGTGGTGAAGATACTGGAGCAGGGGACACAAATCCATTGGAGAGAGCCTGGCTCTGCCTGTGCAGGAAGCTAACTAGTTAAATTCAGTGAAAGTCAGTAAAATGGCTCACAAATAAACCTCGATGTTAAATGTGCACCTTTGGGGGAAAGTGCTTACGGAGGGAGCTGTCTTGAAATGAGTGATGAGATAATCCTTTAATTTCATCTATTTCAGGAAGCAGGCAGTAGGATAAGAGCTCTGAGCCCCTATTAGAAAGTTAAGTCATCATTGCAATGTCAAGAAAGGTCAACACCTCAGTCTGCAGTCCTAGGGGAGGTTTGGAGGAGAAGGCCAGTAACTGATCAGGGAACAAGTGCATTTTTGCCCTCTTTAAAAGGAAGGAGTTATATGAAATTTGCCCCCCAGAACATAAAACTAAAACTGCTGGAGGTTTATGCTGCCTATGGGTACAACTGCTCACAGTCCAGCAAAAGAACTGGGAAAGATAAAATGTGTGGGAATGCAGAAATCTTGTTTCCCTTTGATTAATCTTGTAACCTCTGCAGCTTGGATCTGAGACTTGGGCATCCCTGCTGCCCATTGAAGGACTCTTAGAGGATCAGTCACTGGTCTTCTGCAGAACTGAGACAGGCCTGTGCTCTGTGAATCTGGAACTTCTTTGCAGTAAATCTTTCCAGGCAAGGTGGGGTAAAACCTCCCCTTCCCTGGGTGTGAAAGCTGTTGCATCCTTAAGCCCTTTCTAAGCCACTGATGAGGGTTTGGATGCTCAGGCCATGTGAGCTGGTGCCACACTCTCTCTGTGCCATCCCAAGGTCACTGCCTGCCTCAGGCTCCCTCTCCCAGGGCTGGATGCCTTTGGGGGGCCCAGCAGTGCATTTTATCTGTGCCTCCCTGCATTTGAAAGCACACTTGCAGAAAAGGGGGCTGTGCCCTCAGAGAGATCCAGAGCACAGTGAGGGGTGAGGACTGGAGAGATCTCCTTTCCACCCGTGGATTTGGGCACACTCCTGGTTTCAGTACCTGACCTTTTCTTTGCTTTGCAGGTAATGATATCATGCAGTGGATTCTTCAGCGCTTGCAGATCACTGCTGAAGGTGGGTAAAAATGTGAAAATTGAGGCTTGCTCAGCTTTCATTTATAAAACCTTAAGATCTCGAGAGGCAAAACCTTTTAGTTGAATTCTCCCCTGCATGAGAGCTCACTTTTAATACCACTGAAGCGTTCCTGTGCAATGAAAACATCTTCATTCTCCATTTCCAGAGGCACTCCACCTGGGAGACCTGTTTGTCAAATATGGGTACATCTACCCTCTTCAGGAGCCAAAGAACCTCACCCTCAAGGCAGACGGCAGCCTCTACAGGTTTCAAGTGAGTTGCAGCTCTGAGAGGGAGTTCAGCACTAGCTTTTATTAAAAACAGGCAGCTGGGGCAGTTCCCAGGAGCTGTGTAGCTGTGCAGGAGGAAGGAGACGCAGAGAAGTCTGCACAGACAAGACTGAGATTGCAGTTTACAGGGAGACTGTGATAGTTTCTTCAGTGAAATTAGTGACCTTGTTCAATCTAAGAATAGCTGTGCTTTCCTCCAAAGAGTGTTCCCTTCCAGGTCTTAAAGTAGCAAATGGAATTGCTGGTTGGAAACAGAGCGATGTGGGGGCACTGAATAATGAATATACAAAAAGCACAGTAATAACGGGATGGCATCGAGGTGCCTGGCTGGGCTGTTTCCACTGCTGTGGGAAACTGGGATATTCCTGGTACTTGGAATGAGGAGTCCATGAGTTCAGAGCCTTTGTGCACTAACAGGGGGCTCCTTTCCTTGCAGACCCCTTATTTCTGGCCAGTGCAGAGCTGGGCTGCTGATGACACAGACTATGGTGAGTGGTGGCACTGCTCGTGTCCAGGGCTGGGGGTTTGTCACTCAGTCCTGTTCCACACCTGCTCTTCCTGTTCTTGTGCTGCATCTCTGCTTGCAATGACCAGCTCTGGCTTCTTTTTTTTTTTTTTTTTATGCTGTTTTGTGAATAATTCTCAGTAATGGTAAATTGAGGGTGTGACCATCTTGTGGTGGCCTTGATGAGAGAAAGTGCTTAAGCTCTTATATTTCACTAAGATCCATCACACAGGAACACATCTGAATTACCTTGCTGGGGAGGGAAGACTTAAAACACAAGATTAGATTTCCCTGAGTAGTTAAGTGTGTTCCTGGATCTGAGCCCAAGGCTGCCTTCCTGTAGATTTGGATCAAGCCCTGCATTCAGAGATGGTTTTTCTTTATAGAAAGCACAGTGACTTCCAATATCTCCTGATGGCTCTTTCCATATGAATCTCTTGTTGCCTTTATGGTGCTTTTTGTTGTAGAGCTGATCCTGAATCTTGGGTGATCAGCTGGGTTTGCTCCTGTGGGCTGTGCAGTTCACAGACTGATTTGTCCATACCAGGGTTGTCCTCTGTGACTTTTATCTGCATTATGCTGTAGGTCTTCCGAGGAAATAAAAAATGAAATAAAACTCCATTTTAGATTGGAATGTTTTTATTAAAACTTGAGCAAAAAACCACTGGCCTGTGCTCAGAAAACTTGGAGGTCAAACTCTGAGGAAGCTCAACACCTGAAAGGTTTGTTCCAGTGTCCCCTGAGCCATGGAAGCCTGGCTGAGTTCCCAAGGGAAGGGTGGCTGCTGGCAGAAGGCACACGCTGCCTGTTCTGCCTGGCTGCTCCCAGCCTGGGCATCAGTGACAGACCAAAAGCACCAAGTTCTTTTTTCTTCACTGAGCTTTTGTGAGCTTGGAGCTCATGCCTGGGAAGATATTGTAGCAGACAAAAGCTCCTGTGTTTGTGATGTGGGTAAATTTATAATTATTCTTGGACTTGCTGGTCTAAGTATAACTGACTGCTAATTTGCTTCTACCTCTACAGCAATTTATCTAGCAAAGAAGAACATTAAAAGGAAAGGGATTTTGGAAGAATATGAAAAGGTGAGGAGACACTGCACTTGTTCCATTACAAGACCCTCATTTGCTACAACTTTAGCCCTTTGTTGCTAATGAGTGGAGCACTGCAAAAAAATCACCTCTTCAGTTGTATGAGGTGTTACTCCAGCAGTATCAAAAGCCAACATTTTGCAAGTAAAAAAATGACCAGTACAGAAAACTACTGTGAAGTCAATTATAATTTTAGCAGGGGTAATTGCTCTCCTTGCAATGGTATTTTTGAACTGTTGCAATTCTTGTAATTACGTGCAGAACAATCCAGATTTCTTGGCTCACTCGCCAGCCTGGCCTCACTGAACTATGGAGAGTCAAGAAAACCCCAGCATGGGAGTGCCCTGGTCAGAATTTTCACACTAACTGCTTTTTTATTTTTATTCCAGGAACATTACAACATGCTCAACCAAAAAATAAACTACAAGTGGGATTTTGTTATAATGCAGGCCAAGGAGCAGTATAAGTGAGTTGACTTGCATTCCCTTGTTTGCATCACTGGGGGAGGGTGTGAGGAGCAGAGCTTGGCTGTCTTAGTGCACAGTTAAATCACACATTAAAAACACCAACTGCAGCTCTAAAATGGCTTGGAGGGGAGGTTTAGGTTTTGCACTTGATGTGGTTCTGTGAAGAAGCTGGGTTCTGATGCTGCAGGCCCTCACTAGAAATAACTTCATTTAGCTCAGTGCTTTCTGTGAGTATTTGTGGATCAGGCACTGGAGTTCAGGCCTGTTGTTGGTCTGGGTCAGGAGTTACTTGCACATCTCTCAGCTGAGTGGAGTGAATCAAGAAGCAGTAAATGTTCCCAGCAGGGACTTCTGGAGAACACTGAAGTGCATACTTAGGCACCCAGCTAAAATTACTTGATTTTAGGAGCTGAAACCTTCAAATTCCCAGGAAAGTTGGTGAACATGAGATGGGATTACACCTTTAGAGATCTCTCCTACTTCTGTGGACTCCTCTTACCTTCCTTTACCTCCTGGCACAGCAGGCAGTGCCTCTGCTGCTCAGCAGCCTGTGTGTCTTCCCTGGGATGGCAGCCAAGTCCTCGGAGCTCAGCTCATCAGATAACTGTCTCATTAAACACGAGACTGTTGTTCTTGTAAATTGAGGTCAGACTTGGGCTAAGAGATGCCAAATGCAGTTTCAAAGTCAGATACCCAGCCTGTGTCTGGACCAGTAGATTAAACTCGTCTGAGGCTGTTTGATGGTGCTGCTGGGGCAGACTGGTGCAGAGCACCCACCCTGCTAACCACAGCAGGGAGGCCACATGCAAACAGCCTGTTGGGAATGCTCCCTTCCCCATGCTAAGTCCCAGATTGTGCTCAGAACTTTTCTGGGAAAAAAGTAGTTGGTCCAAGCCCAAACCATGCCTCTTCTATTTAGTCGTGGAGGTGATTTGGCTTTTAGTGCCTGGGAACACTCCTCAGAACCATTTCCAAGTAGTTGCTGTGAGAAATGCCCCTGCTTTACTGAGAGACAGGGATGAGACATGTCCAGGATGTATCTCTGGGTGTCAGTCCTTGGATTCTGCCCAGGGACATGGGACAGGGATAAACATGAAGCAGCAGGACTGAGGGCAAGTCAGCAGAAAGCTACCAGAGGGCTGTGTGCCCAATCAAAATGGGATGTGTCTGCTCCCAGCTCAGCTCAGGAAGATGATGATTTCTCAGAAGCCAGAGTGGCTGTGTGAACGTGATCTGCAGCCCAGAATTAGCCAGGGCAGGATGTGGTCAGGATCACCAGAGCATCCATGGTACAGTCAGGCCGGGACCCACAGGTACAGGAGGTGTGCCCTGCTTGTCATCCCACTGGTTTTAGGAGGGTAAAATTCATGAATTCCCCTGTTTTTGGCTTTGCAGGGCAGGGAAGGAGCGGAAGAAGGAGGACAGGTATGCCCTGGACTGCCAGGAGAGAGCCTACTGGCTTGTGAACAGAACTCCTGTGAGTAGAGAGTGACAAAGGTGACTGCAGTGACTCGTGGTGCCCTCCCTGCAGCCACCTGGGACAAGCTCCCATGTGGGAAGGGCATGGCCCCTGGGCTGTGTGCCAGGGAAGGGTCAGCCCAGACCTGCCCTGAGTCCCCACCACCTTTCCTGGGTTGCTCTCAAAGCTGCAAGGGACAGAGCTCCAGCTGCAGCACCCATGCTTGAAGAGGGGCATTCCCAAATCTGGGGGTTCCCAAGGCACTGCTGGCAGTGGAGGCCTGGGGGTCTCCTCCTGCATTTGTGTGATCCACAGCCTTTAAACCAAATTACAGTTTAAACAAATTACAGTTACAAAGTTTTGTTATTCACCACAGCCAGGCATGCTGGACGTCCTCGAGTATGGATTGGACCGTGTCACAGATCCCAATGAAAATAAGGTAAACCAGGTGAGACAGGTTTGGTTGTTTTTTTTTTTACACACCTACTGAATTTTTCTGCTGGAAGATCCAGAAAATGTCCCTGGGGTTGTCATTTTTTGGGCACTGCATGCTGAGTGTGTTAGCTCAGCTCTGACAGCTTAACAGGCCAGAGGTTGAAGCTCTCTCACCCGGGAGGTGAAGCCCTCAAAATAGGCTTTGGCAGCTTCTTCTGGCTTGAAAAGACTTTGTCAGCTTTCTTGCCATACCAGTTAGTGTGAGAGCTTGGCTGCAGGACATGTTTTCTTTGCTGGTGAAACTGAATTAAGGAATCCTCCAGGTGCTCGTTGCAGCCTTTGTATTAGTGCTGAATGAACTTCAGTGGGGTGTAAAGGGTCAGTGCAAAGATCCAGGTTTAAAATAAAATTACAGAATACCTCCCAAAGGGTAATTAATGTGTGGTAAGAAGATGACGAAGTTGGTGTGGTGGATAGGAGACCGAATGTTGCCCAAAAATGCTTACTGTAGAGCATAAAGAAACAGAATGAGTGAACTGAGACCATGAGGGCTGTAACTGGGTGAACTGGTGCAGGGTCTGAAATCACACAGATCCAGTCAGTGGATGAGGAGCTGGAGCTGCTGTTCCTTCTCCATCAGCCCTCTGAGATGATCCTGTCTTTATGCCCTTAATGGTGTTCATTTGGAAGCAAAGTCAAAGCATCTCTCAGCAATTCAATGCAAATGTTACTGCCATCACACTCAGAGTATTCCCACAACTTCCCATTTTTGTGACAGCCTTTAAACAGCTCAGCAGCCAGAGGCAGGATAATTGCTTTGGCCAGCTGTGTTCTGTTGCTATAGAGACTGAAAAGGAGCAAAGTGTAGGGTTGGGGTGTATTTTATTTTTTTTTCTTGCTGTAAGTAGCAGCTGTTGAAAGCTTTTTTTTTGGTTTTTCTTTTAAGAGTGAAGAAGTAGTGGGAAGGGAGAGGGATAGAAAGAGGAGTAAGCCAACTTCTTGCCCATAGTTCTTCAGCTGACATGGAAGGGATTTTGGGTTTGCAGACAGTCTGAGGAGCTGTATCCATCTGCCAGCTGCCTGGTACACAGGGGAAGGGAGCTGAGGGATCTCTGCCCAGTTCCACCTTGGCCATGAGTGACGTGGTCAGTTCCCCCATCGGGGGAGGCTCCAAGGAGGGCAGAAGGCAAAGCACACCAGCTTTGGGGTGACTTCCCTGCCCTTCTCCTTTAAGCTGGTCTCTGAGCTGAAATGGGAAGGTTCTCCTTGCTCCTCCTTTTGCTTTTGAGAGAGTGATTGAGAATACACGAGACAGCCAAGAGCCCTCATGGAGCCACCTTTGGACTGGCAGCTGTAGTTTTGTCCTCTGCAGGCTGCTCTCACCAATGCCTGAGGCTCAGCAGCCTTTGGTGAGCAGAAAGAATGGGCCAGGCTCTGATTTGTGTCCCTGTTCCTGCTCAATCCACCTTCACTTTGTTGGCCAAATTATGGAGATTTTTATCTTGTGAAAACTTGAGAAAGAAAATAATGAATTTCTGATTTCTTTGAAGCTGACATTAGCATGAACATGTCTCCTCTTGCTCAGACCCTTTGGTGGGCTGCTCCCTCCCTCACAGACAGAGTCCTCTGGGGATAAGCAGGTGCTCAAACGCCTTTGAAGGACTTTTATTACTGATCCATGGGCATCCCTCTGGTTATAATGAGTTAGGGGCTGTGGATGTGCAGGAGAAGCCAGGCAGAAGTAGCCACCCATTGAACAGCTAATTAAGAGATGCTTTAGCCTTTTGTTGCCTGGATTTCAGGCTCACATCAAGCCTCAGTGCTTGAGAATAACCACTGAGTGCCTGCCAGCCTCTCCCTCCTGGAACCAGAGTCTTCCTGAAAGTGCTTTAGCTCCCCCAAAAATCACTGTGCTGGATTCAGGGGCTGCTGAATGAAATGCCCTGGTTTGTTGTACACAGCAAATCAGCCACAGATCAACGAGTCATTGCTGGCCTTTAATTTCATAAGTCCCTGTCAGTTTGCCTGATAAAGTCCTGCTGCATCATCACAAGTTTGGAAAGCACAGGGTCAGGGGCAGATAAACAAGACAGGGAAGAAATGACCATCGGAACAAAACTGGGTGCACGGACTGTGGCAGATTTGATTTCCAGCTGCAGGGCTGGATGCAGCAGCACAGTGGAGATGAGTGTTGAGATGATCTAGTGCCAGAGTCAGGATTTGCCTCTGCAGGCTCTCAGCTGGCTGAGTGTAGGGAAAGGCTGGCTCTGCACTGAGCAGGGGTGTTGGGGTGTGCAGAGGCAGCTGGGTGTGTGCTGGGGTGCACTTTGCAGGGTTGGAGAGGCAGATCTTCCTTGCCCAGAGCTCTGGAGGGAGGCTGGGCTGGCTCTGCCCTGTGCTCAGTGGCCAATTCCCTGCACAGGATTCCTGGGATCAGCCTCAGCCTGCCAAGCTCTGTGCATGGAGCTCTCGGGACAGAGTGAGGGTGGAATCTGCAGTGTCCTGGTCCCAGACAGGCTCTGCACAACCTTGTGCTTGTTCTTCACTCCCAGCTCCTTCCAGGCATCCACCCAAAGCTGTTTCCAGGTGTTTATGAGCTCTATAAACAGGGAACAGTGGCTAGGCAGGCAAAAACACCATGACCATCATCTCCTCAGTGTGGTCAGGAAGTCTCACACTGAGCAGAGGAGCAAACAGGTAGCTGGGAATTAGCAGATAGCCCAGCTCTTGTAGGAGTTGGTGGTCTCAGCCATGTGGACCAGCTCCAGACAGGGCTCTGGAGCTGCTCCTGGCTGGCTCCCAGCTGGGTTCTGCAGCCCCAGTGCCAGGGCAGCACAGAGCTGGTGGCAGCAGGGTGTGACCAGGGCAGGCAGAGTGTCCCAGTGCCACGGGGTGTCTCAGGTGTGTCAGAGGATGTGGAACAGCTCGTGGCACTCACTTGAGCCAGAGTGAGGCCTTTCACTAATTGCCATCTTGGTTGGAAGCCCGCAGGGCTGGGGAGCTGATCCGCAGTAATTGCGATAAGTCACTCGTTAAGGGCATTGCAAAATTAATCTCATTATGAGAAACGACTCTTTTGTTCCAAATACGATTTCCTTCCAAATGAGGCAGGGTGGGTGGGTGGTGCAGGGCACTTTGGCACTGCTGCAGTCAGTGGTGGGGGTCAGGGTGGGTGGATGCTGGGGACAGCTGGCAGTGCTCAGTGGGACACGGAGAGTGCTCAGGGCCACTTGTAGCAGCCCTGAACTGGGAACTGGTCGTGGGGGCACTGTGGGAGAAAGGGAAATGAAATTAAATGATGAGCAGCTCTGGGGTGAAATAGCTGAGATTCTTCCCAGTTACTCTGTGCTGAGCACAGCCAGCACCTGCAGCCTCCCAGGGTGTTCAGCAGTGGCTCCCCTTGGATTTGGCTGCAGCTCAGTTTGTGCCACTGCTCGGAGATGCTCAGCCCCTTTTCTGGGGGAGCCTTGGCAAATCCTCTCCCCATAAGCAAAACTCCCCATTTTTTCCCAGGAGCAGCTGCCCACCACACTGACCTCCACACAGACTGTGGCAGGAGGGGATCCTTGGTGTGTGGGGCACTTAAGAAAATAAAATCTTCCCTTGTTTACGGATTTTTCTTCACCCACATATAACTTTTCTGTTGTGATGGCATTTTAATTGATCCCTTTCTGTCTCTGTATAACATTTAACTCACTGTGTTCTCTTTCTCTTTCCCACAGCTGTTTGTCTCGTGTGTGTGTGGTGTGCTGCCAGCCTCTCAGACCCCTCTAGAAGATAACTCCACTTCCCTGCCACGTGAGCTGCCTTCAAGCCACTGTGCCAGCACCCACTTCTCCTTCCCCACTGCACCAGGCCTGCCTGAGGCCCCAGCTGAGAAAAAAGTGGAAGAAAATAGGGGGTTTAAAAATTATTTTAACATGTTGAAATCAATGCTCTAGCCACAAGTCCCATCAAATGGAACCCTTCAGCTGACACTTGTAAATCTGATGAGGTTTATCTGGTTTATATCTCAGATTCCCCAAGGAGACAGTGAACTCCTGTTTTGCAGGAGGCAGCTGGCCTGGAGCAGAAACACAGGTCTCTAAACAGGACACTTTGGGACAGTAAATGCAATAAATTTCTCTGTGCATACAGGTGATTTTTCCCTTCCATTTCTGCATTCTGTCTGAAGCAATGACACTGTAGAAATGAGGGGAAGAAATGGTGTCTGTATGGAAGGTGGCCTGGAATCAGGGTGCAGCTAAGAGCAGAGAAGAGTGAAAAGCTGTTCCTCAGTTCCCCCATCATTTATAGGGGTGTCCCAGGAGCTTGTGAATCAGCAGGGGAGGTTGTACAGCCCTGGGAGCAATGGTCCTGCTGTCCTTGAGCTTTTTCTCTCCCTTGATGTGTCAGTCCTTTCCCCCTCTCACACAGGGGCCAGCACAGCATCACTGCTGGTTTTTGCTGCTGTTTGTCCCTGCTGAGATGGTCTGTGCTGCTCACTCTGAGCTGGTCATGGGATTCCCAGCAGGAAAAGCTTCCTCCCCTCACAGTACCACTGTGAGGATTTTTTTTGGTGCCCACTGGCCAGGCTGGGTCAGGGTGAGGGCTGGCTCTGTGGTGGTGCTGTAGGGATTGGGCTCATCTGCTCATATCTGGTTCCTGCTGCTGAAATGGTGAGTGGGGCCCTCAGAACCAAGTGTCAGCAAAATCTGTGTTTTTCTGCCATGTGGAGAAGAGTTTCTCCCTCCTGAGCAGGACTGGGTGATGATGGTTAAAGTGCAAAAGCAGATCAGTGTCCCCACAGATCAGCCCTGGGAGAGCATCTTTCCCAAAATAGGAGCAGTTTGGGGTGCAGGGTCTCTGGGGAGGTGAGGGGGGAGCAGATCTGCCTGTGGCATTCAGTACCAGGATTTTCATCCCTCACAAACTGCACTTCACCAAGGCACTCTGCAGACCCCCACCTACCACAGGGTTTGTTTGATAGAATAATTTTGGGATGCAGGTCTTGACTGAAACAGGAGCTGAGGAACTGAAACCCTGCCTGAGCCTTGAAAGGCTTCCTGTGAGCATCCCTGACTTAGCCTGTCTTTCCTTCTCCCTTCTCCAGTTTATTCCACACAAAGTAACTGTGCTTCAAAGGAAGCTGTGTGAATAAACACCCTGCAGTTAATTTCTTGCCTTCGATTGCCTGCTCATTTGTGGATGACATGTAACATAGTCTGAGTTATTCAAATCACAACGTAAACACCCTTTGCACAGCAGATACTGCTTCTGAGGCTTTTAATTGTGGTGTTTATATTTTGCAATGTGTTGGTTCCTGTCTCCTTTAGCTAATATTGAATGATCTAATCTGTGTCTCGTAAATGAATCTATTTTAGCTCCATTAGAATAACCCCTTAATTGAAGGCATACAGGCAGCCTGTGATGGGAGAAGCAATGCTAAACAGTAAATACAGCTAATGGGACAATTTACCATGTGGGGATGCTTTTAGCTTTGATGATACCCTGATTAGCTCAGCTGCTGTGTTTGATTTTAATTGTAATCAGAATTAATTGGAGAGTGCTGCACAACGGCAGCCCTGCAACGGTGTTTCCATGTCTCAAAAAAAAAAAAAAAAGCTTAGGCACTCATCCCAATTTAATGATTTTTTTTTATTTTACAGAAAAGTACTATGGAATTCTATAGGAGAGAGGTAAGTGGTGCTTCCCTTACTTCTTGGTGTCCATCCCTGTTTGAGGTGTGGCTCAAAGCTCTCTGTGCAGGGGATGGGCTCTTTGAAAAGCAGAATCCCTGCCTCATGGAGCTTTTATCAATGTAATTTCAGGACATCCCCTCCCACTGCAGGCAGCCAGCAGCTCTCCCAGTGACGGGAAGGCTCAGGCAAGGACAGACACCAGGGCTGAAATCCAATAGATCAAAATTAGTGGTGGGGAAATCACAGTGGCGCCAGCACAGAGACAGCCAAGAATCAATGATAATTACATGCTAAATCATCCAGGGCATTTGTAGGTGCTGAGGATGGTAGCTATTATTCAATTTCTATATAACATGGGGAGTGCTTTTTAATTACTTGCACATTGCAAAGTGTGCTTCTGATGTTTGCAGTAAGCTCAGTGAAAACAGACATTTTACTGAGACAATTCAGGGATTCTCTGCTTCCTTGGACATCCAGCAATTAGGGAAGAAGCAGTTGCTGCTGTAATTACCCCCACTACCTGGGAGAGGACCTGTTTGAGGTTTAGATAGGCCTTATCTTCAAACCTCGGTGCTCCTAACCATGGCCATGTCTGATCCCCTCAGATCATGTACTATCAGCAGGCCATCTTGAAGACCAGAGTGAAATCTTCTGTCTCTCTTGGAGGGTAAGTCCTGATTTCCTTCTGTCCACACATTAATTAGTCTTCAGTGCTTATCTCCTGATGAGCTGATGAAGCTGTCTGCTCTGGCAGCTGGTGACTCAGCCAGGGGATCCATTGGTGGCCCAGTGCTGTCTGGGCTGTGCTGTCTGGGCCAGGAGCACGGGGCTGAGGAGGAATCCGAGTCCCAGGCAGGATGAAGAGGCTCTCTGGGAGCTTTGCTGCAGAGCAGCACCAGCCTCTGGGCTGAGAGTGCCACTGAAATCAGGAGGTGCTGACACTGCTCTGGGCCAGGCTGTGATGCCTGGGCACATCCCTGCAGCTGGGGGAGGATCCAGCAGTGTGTCTGTCCTTCAGGAGGAGCAGCCAGCAGGACAGACTGACCCTCCTGTCACTGGTCCCCACCCTGGGCTGGATTCACCCCCGTGAGTGTCCCTGCCCCATGGTGATGCTCACCTCTGGTTATTCTCTCCTGGAAAGGGAAACAGCCTCTCCATGAACACCCAAGCAATTAATTAGCAATTCCCTTTCCCAGTGGGAGTGTTTCCTGATCAGGTTCTTGATGAAGCATCCAGCCCTGGCGTTAGGCAGTTTGCCAGAGGCATTCCTACCTGGAGCCTCCCGTGCTGACCAGGCACCTTGAGGTGCAGCCCAGAGCACCTGCCCGGTTTGCACTGTCACTGCCACCAGAGATTCCTGTCACATCTCAGATAAACAAGGTGCTCAGGCCAGTTCTGTGGAGAAGACAGTCTTGGATGAATGAAATGGGTGGAAGAGAGAATCTTCTGAGAGCCACAACTTGCAGGGCACCAACAGCTCTGCTTGTTTCATCTGTCACTGACTCCAAGGTCACTTAAAACTCTGCTGCCTCAATTCTCCAAACTGTGAGCTGGAGCTGGGGACACCTGGCTGCTTTCCAGGAATTTTGTGCTGCTTAACTGTTTGGCAATGGGGATTTTCTCTTATTAGTTCTGGTGGAATAATGCCTATCACCTAGATGAAAAATCTCAGGAACTTTGTCAGCTGCAGGGTTGGGTCCAAATCAAATTATTATTAACGAGGATATGAGCAGCAACTGGGCATTGTGCATGCTTCAGAGCATTGCAGTGATTTAGGACAAGCTGCAAAACCCTTCATGAGCACACAGCAGTGCTACCTGAGCTGACAGGTTTAGATTTGCTTGATCAGAATATGGGCTGGAGTGCCTGGTGCAGGTGCTGGATGCCTTGGCATTCCCAGTGGGAAGGCAGGATGGAGCAGCTGTGTGCCAGCCCTGTGGTTTGCTCTGTGCAGGAGCATTGTATAAGTGCAGGATCTGTGCCAAGGTGCCTGTTAGCAACGGGGCCCTGGACACTGCACTCCCAGCTCTGAGCACATGAAAGCACTTTGGCCTGGAAGGAATTTTAAATGCAGAAACCAGAGGGTTTTTTTTTTTTTTCAAGAATGAAAAAGGGAGGCGGGAGCTAAAATTCCAGGACATTAGTGAAATCGGTTGTAATTAGAAGTCTGGCCAATTTATAAGGTGGGAGAAGTGTTTGTCTGGTTCCTGATGGGAGAGAGACAGCTCTGCTTTGTGCCAAGCCCTCAGAGCCACATGCAGAGGAATGAGCCCTGTGGTAGGTGATGGAGAAAAGGAGAAGTTGGGATGAGCCCTCAGCATTCCCTCACTTTCCCAGAGCTCCCTGAGTTCTCCCATGGCTCGTGGGGAGGCTGCAGAGAACCCACCTGAGTGAACACAGCCCTTGTGTTCCTTTCCTTGACATTTCCCTCCCAGAGCAGTGCAGGACCAGGGCCTGGCCAGCTGAGAACAGGAGACAGGAACTGTGGGGGGGGCTTAGTCCCACTTCCTTAAAATGAAGAGGCAAAGGGAGGTGATGGAAGAGAGTCTTGTATCTCCTTGTGTTTGAATTGACAAATTCACTGCTTCAAAAGACAGCCAGGAGATTTCTGTTGGGAAATGGAAAAGATTAACTGAGCTAATGAATCGATTTTTCTAAGAAGGCAGGGGCCATGTTCCAGATCCCTGTGCTGAGAGTCCTGCACCTCTGAGGATATCTAGTCTGTTATTTGGCTATAATGGGGCTGCCTGTAATTCTGGCTTCCAAATTCATATTTTGATTTTGGATTTGTTGCAGGATTGTGAAGTACTCTGAGCAGTTCCTCTCCAATGATCCCATCTTGTCTGGATGTCTCCCCAGCAACCCTTGGATATCAGATGACCCAGATTTTTGGGACCTCAATGCAAAGCTGTATGTATTTCTGTTCTTTTGCCAGCCTGTGGTTTACAGTGACCTTTACACTGATAGAAATCAGGAAAGGGAACCACTGATTTTCGTTGTGGTATCTGATCTCTGATGCTCAGAGAAGCACTCCCTTTCAGACTTAGGTTGAAATTTGGAATACTCCATGCTGAACTTTCAGCACTGCCTTCTTCAAGTGGAGCCATCCTTAACATCACAGAAATTCCTGAGCTGATGATGGGAGTGTGCACCCAGCCCCTGCTGCGTGGTCTGATCCTCCCCTTGGATGGGTGAAGCCCACCTTGACTAGCCCAGGAATGGAATGGGGCCAGTGCAGGGTTCAGCTGCTCCCCTGGGTCTTTGCTCACCCCTCAGGCTGCTTCCTTAGGAGAGGCTTTGGGTTGGAGGCACACACTGGTGGTCCATCCCTTCCCTGAGAGCTCCCCTTTGGATAGGATTTGCTAATTAGACAGTGGCATCTCGGGGCTTGGAGCATCCAACATCTCAGTGGTTCTGAGAGCAGCAATCCTGTTATGGACTGATTGTATCCCATTAGACATCCCCAGGGGATGCCTGCACTGAATGCCTTTATGAGAAGCAGAGCTCTGGGCAGCAACCAGTGCCTCCAGGATGGGACTGAGTCAAACCTCAGGGCAAGGCTGGGCTGTCACTGTGAGAGCTGCATAAATCCCAGTTAAATCCTCATCCCTCCGCGAGTTGTTTAATTACAACTTACTTAGTGGGTTGACTTCAGGAGCTCATTACACCACTCTGGAAAACAAGAGAATGCTGAGAAGTCCCTTGGCATTGCAGCAAAGGGCATTTTGGTGTTAATGAATCTGCTAATTAGGGATAGCAGCGGGGCTGTTGGTTTTCTCCCGGTGCAGGGTGGAGGTGCCCACCAGGATGCGTGTGGAGCGATGGGCCTTCAACTTCAGCGAGCTCATCCGGGACCCCAAAGGCCGCCAGAACTTCCAGATCTTCCTGAAGAAGGAGTTCAGCGGTGGGTGGGCAGTGTCTGTGTGCCTTTGTCCCCAGCTGAGGTGGCACAGGGCAGGCGGTACCATCTAGTGGCACGGGACACACGGTACAGCCCGGGATGTGCCCTGATGGGGAATTGGCTGGGAGGGTTTAAATTGCATTTTAGCAAGGAATTCTTCCCTGTGAAGGTGGGGTAGCCCTGGCACAGGGTGCCCAGAGCAGCTGTGGCTGCCTCTGGAAGTGTCCAAGGCCAGGTCAGAGGGGGCTTGGAGCACCCTGGGATAGTGAAAGATATCCCTGCCCATGGGAATGAGGTGGATTTTTCAGATCCACTCCAATACATTCCGTGATTCCATGACTGCTCCCAGAGAAGCTGGAACAGGCTGAGCTCACAAGCTCTTAGAGGTGTCAGTGGGCAGAGAACAGGGGAAAGCTGTTTTCTTCTTTCACTCACTGAAGAATTGGAGAGACTGGTTTGGGGCCAACGAATTGTGCCAAACAAATGCAGGAGTTAATAAATGGGATTGTGTTTTCCTCAGTCTCACTCTGTGCCGATTGTGTGCTTGTCATGCAGGAGAGAATCTGGGTTTCTGGGAAGCCTGTGAGGATCTCAAGTATGGAGACCAATCCAAGGTCAAAGAAAAAGCAGAAGAAATCTACAAGTGAGTTTGAAAATTTTCCACTCTTAAACTCTTTGTGCATGAGTCCCATCACTTTCCACAGGTTCTCATTCTCCAAATGATTCATTCCTAAGATTTTTACACGTGGGCTGCTGTCAGATGTGGCTGTCTTTTGTCCCCACGTAGGAAAGGAGTTTTTGGAGATGAAAGTAGAAGTGGTTTTATGTGTATTTACTTTTCCTCTCTGTTCTCTGTTACATTTCAGTCTTAGGATGTAATTTAAATATCGGTGTGGAATAGCAAAGTTTCTGAGGCTGCCACAAGCAAAGTGGGGAGAAGCTTTTTGCTTCCAGTGAGCTAAAATTTGGCTTGTATTATGTGCAAGAGGAAGTGAGTGCAGTCTCTGATGAAGGGGACATTGATTGCCCAAGACCAGGACAGCAAATTGCAGCGAGGAGCTGAAGGGACTTTTCCTTTCATGCATAGACAGGAATCTGTGAATTCTCCAGCTGCTAATGTTGATTCCTCTCCTGGCAGGCTCTTCCTGGCTCCAGGGGCAAGGCGCTGGATTAACATCGATGGCAAAACAATGGGCATCACAGTCAAAGGCCTGGAGCACCCTCATCGTTATGTTCTAGATGCTGCTCAAACCCACATTTACATGCTGATGAAAAAGGTTTGTTGTTTGTTGCCAGAGCCCGAGGGGGATTCCAGCCCTCCGGGCCTTTCAGTGCCTTTGTGTGCTATCAGCTGTCCCTTTCAAGGGGCCCTCGTTTGAAAATCCCTCAAATTTGCTGAGTTAAGCAAGTGCTGCTTCAGGCGTTTGTATTTTGCTGCTGCTTCTTCCCTCCAAGGCAGCCTGTCCCCAAGGTGGAGGGGGTCAGGTGGCTGCTGCAAGTCCAGTTCCAGCTTGGGCCACCAGCTCATGCACTGAAAGCAGCAGAACTGGACTCATTTTCACCCCCTGATAAAAAGTTTGGCTCCTGGAATACAAGCTCCTCACCTTGCAGTGACTCTGAGACCCTGCTGGCCCAGGCTAAGCTTCGTTCAGATCTTTTGATCTGGGTCTTACCGGTGAAGATTTATTGTGAGATGGAAAATCCTGGGAATTTTACAGCAAGATGAAAGGATATTGGTTTAAATAGCTACATTTGCCTGAAAGATGCAAAGTCCCTTGGGCTGCTGGGGGAGATTATCCAGTTCCCAGCCTCCCTGGCTCCTGAGCAGCTGTATTTGGTGGTGATTTTAATAAGGGTGTTTGCAGCCCATAACTACCAGTTTCTCTTTTTTCTCCTAGTAGGACTCCTATGGCCGCTATTTAAAGTCTCCAATATACAAGGAAATGCTGGCCAAGGCTGTTGTGCCACAAGAGGGTGTCAAAAAAAGGCAAGTGAAACTGGCTGTAATTGTGGGGTTTGTTTTTCTTGTTGTAGCAAGGGTAGAAAAAGCCCAAGTTGCAGCAAAATTACTATGATTTAGATGTTCTCTTAATTAAATAAAATTTTGCACTGAGAAGATGCTTTGCTTTGAGACTGATGGTGCTGTTTATTCATGAGCCCTTTGGAAGTGGCTTGTGAACAGTGGGAATGGAGCTGCTGATTGCTCAGCTGCCTTCTCTGGTGGGTCTGCTGAGAAGGGCTGGGATTCTTAAATTAATTCATGGCTCCTTTCCTGGAAGGGGAGAGCACTGGTGAAAGGGGTGAGCATGGGAAAACTCCTGCCCATGAAACACTGGCTGCCAGAGCAGAGACAGACCCAAGGTTTGGGATAATCCACAAGATCTGCTCAGCTCTGCCTGGACAAAGCTGCTCACCCCTGCTGTAAGGGAAGGTGACAGGCATGTGGGAACAAGCAGCACCCTGTGAGTGACAGCTGGCACAAGGTGGATGGCCTTGGAAATGGCTTTTCCCCAGCAAGATGAAGGTTATACAGCAAATTCAGGCCATTTGAACTGCAGCTGCTCCTAAAGCTGAGCGTGCAGTGCCAGGCTGGGTGGTGTTTCTTCCTCTGTTCCTCTTCCACTCATCAAGCTAGCAGGCAAGAAAGAGGAATTGTGGACTTTCACACTCTTGGTTCATCTAAAGCCTGTTTGAAGTCAGTGGAGAAAGCCCTGCTGCTGGCTGGCCTGGGGTTTGGGCAGTTTGTCCCTGAGCCACACACCACGGGGTCACTGGCAGATGCCAGTGATCCTGCCTTTGTGTTTGTCAGTTCTTGTTCTGGACCCCCCAAAACCCCAGCATCCCATTAACTGGAGCTGGCACCTCATAGAGAGGTGGGTCAGCTCGTGTTCCCACTGCTGGGGAAGTGGCTTTGCTGAAGCAGGTAGTGTGTGATTTTTGGGGGCATCACAGCCACCAGAAACACCCATACTGGTCCCTGCCTTGAGGGCACTGCAGAAAATTCCAGGGATGGGAGTTGCTTGGCTTAAACATTGTGAGTTACCTGCAAACACAACAAAGCAGTGATGTGGTGGGCTCTGGAGTCCTTCAGGAGCAGGATTTTACACTTTGAGCAATTCTGTGTGTGACACTGAGTTACCCAATTTAAAGCATTTTGCACTCCTTTGGCCATCTCTGTGTCCGAGCTTGTCCTCCTGGGTAACTTTGCTTTGCAGGGAGGAGGTTTTGATGCCCTGCTCCTCACTAACCCCCCCAAGGGGGAGGTTTTGGTGCTGTTCTCCTCACTAACCCCCTCTCCTTGCCCTCTCTCTGCCCAGCACGGGGTTGTTCGGACGCCGCCACCTCCGCTCCAGCCCCAGCCCCATCATCCTGAGGCAGCAGGAGGAGGAGGCCAAAGCCAGGGAAGCCGCCAACACCGTGGACATCACGCAGGTCATGAGCAAGCTGGACCGCAGGAACCAGCTGCAGAAGGAAGCTCCTCCCAAGTAGGCTCTGAGCCCCGCAGGGCGCAGGGAAAAGACAAGGCGAGGCTGTGCTGAGCTTCGCCTCCCCTTCCTGAAGGTGTCAGTGCTGCTTTAGGTTTCCCAGGCTGGCTCTGCCCTCTGCAGCTTCCCACTCGTTGCCATGGATGCTGCAGAGCAGATGTGGCTGCCCAGGCACGGGCAGGGAGGGCTGGCACAGGCGGGATGCTGCTGTGCCAGCTTGGGATGCAGCACCCAGCACACCTTGGGGGGAGAGACATCCCCTCTGATGCACCCATGTCCCTCCTGCTGCCCCCACATCCCTCCTGTGCCCCCACATCCCCTGCAGGCTGCAGAGCCTGGCTGCCTGTCCCTGCTGCTCCAGGAGGTGGCACAGGGCAGGGTGAAGCTGTGCCCCAGTGCTTTGGGCTCTGAGCCTTCCTTGGTGCAGAGAGGGATGAGCCTGCGAGGTGACCCAGCCCAGAATGTTCCTGCCGGCCTCCATGCCCTCGGGGGGCTGTGCACCATCCCAAGGGGTGCATCTGGCACCCCCTGAGAGGGGCACACCCCCACTCCAAGAGCCCTGCACCTCCAGCCAGCCACAGGGGCCACAGGCAGGAGAGCTGCTTGTGGGAGCAGTAGCAGGAGCATTTCTGAAGGTCCAGCTGACCTGCTGGATTTGAATGACACTCCCACACCCCTGGCACGCTGGAGGTGATCAGCAGGGAGCTCTGCTCTGCCCATGGCTCCTGTGCTGTGAGCTGCCTGTGCAGGTGCAGAGAGCTGCCCCTTGCCAGAGCCTGCACGAGGCCAAGAGAGATTTTATCCAATCCTTCCCACTTCTTGTCTTGTCTTTTTCCTGCTCTTCTATTTTCTGTTGTTAAGGATCCAACAGGAGGTAGCTGCAGTTGTCACTGGCTTGTAGCCCAGAGGCAAGGGAGAACAGGGTAGAGGTGTTAAGAGCTGGTTTCAACTTTAAGTAGTGTTTTCTTTTTCATTTGCTCTGTCTCTTTTGCTCTGTAGAACGAGGCAAGCTAAAATACTACATTAGTGCTAAAGAGCTCAGGGAAATTCCAGGCCTTGCTGGAAAAGCTCAGCATGTCTGGACCAGGCCAATGATTACCAGAATTGTGAAGATTCCTACAAAGCCCAGTAAAAGGGAATCAAGGGGCAGAAAAGCTTCCTTGTTTGTTAAAATTTTGGGGAAGCAGAGGAACTGGGTGGAAGCACTGAGGTCTGGGAAGCTGCCTCTCTCCAGTTCACATTGTTCATCCCTTTTTAATACTGAGAGGTTTATGGAAAATGGGAGATCACAGAATCCCAGAATGGTTTGGTTTGGAAAGGACCTTAAAGCTCATCTCATTCCCCACCCTGCCATGGGCAGGGACTCCTTCCACCATCCCAGGGTGCTCAGAGCCACATCCAGCCTGGCCCTGGACACTCCATCTTCTGGAGAAAGCTGGCAGGGAGTGAGAGCCCTCAGATTGTGGGGTGCAAGCCTTGGAGCCCTGGGTCCTTGGAGGGCAGCTCCCTGTGAACAGGGGACAGTCATGATGTCACGGTGTCCCCAACAGCTCCAACAGTGACTTTGGCCCTCTCTGTGTGTGACATCAGAGGCAGGGCTGGACACTCATCTGGTGTCACTCCTCTCCTCCACTTGTGGCTGAGCCAGGGAGATTGTCCTGCTCTTCCTTACCCCATCCATGATAAACCTCCCTGGAGGAATTCAAACTGAGTTAGCCCAGATTTTCCCCCTGATGTGTGTGCTGAGTGTCTGTTCTCACACCTGCTGGAAGCACAGGCACACTCTGCACTGCTGTACAGGGGAGCAGGCTCAGGCTGCCTTTTTAAAATTCTGCTTAAAACCCCAAGGCTTTGTTACATCAGGTGCTGAGCACCCTCAGCCTATTTTGACATCAGAGCACTGGAAGACACTCCAGAACCTGGCAGGGTTGACCCAAAGCTTCTTGGCTGTGATGAACTCTACAGAGTTTGTGTAACAAACTCTCTGCAGAGTTTGTGTAACATGGAGCACTGAGCATGTTGGGATTGCCAGTATGTAGTAACATGTGGAAGATCAAGTCAGGGTATAAATAATAAATAACAAATCTGTGTGTTCCCGTCAGTCCCTCTGATTCTATTTCTATTTTGTCTGCTGCTTTGCTTGTTATGTTTTCTGTATCCATTCCTTTCTCTGATTTTTTATCACCTCTGCTTGGCATCACTGCTCCCCTGTCATGGGTTCGTGCTGCATGCTTGGGAGTCACTGTGTGTGTGGAACACCAGTTACTGTGTGTGGAATACCAGTAAATGCTTGTTAACACCAGTCACTGCATGTGGAACACCAGTTAGTGCTTGTTTAACACCAGTTATTGCATGTGGAGCAAGCAGCCATCCTTCTGCTCCTCATCCTCTGCTGACTGCCCCCAAAGAGGAAAGCTGCCTGGTACAAGCTGAACTTTACTTTGTGCCAGCCGAGAAATTGTTTGTTTCCACGTGTTTCATTTTTTTGGCTATGGCTTCTATGCATTCGTTTGTCTAATAAAAATAAATGTAGAAAACAGGAAAAGAACCGAGTTCATCCTTGTCTGTCGTGTCTCAGTGTGTTCATCCTTCTCTGTGCCCTCTCTGCATGTGTGCATGTCCTGTGTGTGCCTCTGCTCTCAGCTCCTCTCACTTGGACACTTGAGCTGCATTTCATTTCTGCTGGGACTAAGTCCTTGAGAAATGGGAGGGGACCTGGCATGCAGCATGTGCTGTCCTTGTCCTGTCCAGTCTGTGCTTGGGCTTGTCCTGAGGGCTGACTGAGCAGTGCCAGGGACACTGGGGGGTCCAGCATGGGATGTGATTGCTACTCCGAGCCATCAGGGCTGGGACTCGGGCTCTGTTGCTGTCTGGTGTGTGGGTGTGACATGGTTGTGCTGTTCATAACCAAGATCACATTCCCGGGATGACAGCCTCCTCCGTGCCTGGAGCTAATCGTTGTGAGGAATGAGACGAGCTGGTGTCTCCTCCAGCATCCCGGCGGGTGTGGGGCTGGGTCTGTCAGCACCCGCTGGGGCTGTGACAGCAGTGACCCCGCAGGCAAGTTGTGACACCTCGGTGCTGTGGCAGGGGGAGGGCAGGGACGGGGACAGAGCTGCAGGAGAGGGGGGACACTGCCACAGGCTTGGGGTGGCTGTAGCTGCCTCCCAGCTGAGCCCTTCTCTCCTGGCAGCACCAAAGACGGAGAGGAATTCTCCTCCTGAAGAAGCCTGGGGAGCCCTGGGTGTCACCGCCAGACCTGACTGAGCCTCTCTCCTTTTCCTCCCCGCAGCCAGGCCACCTCACCTCCTGCTCCCCTGGCCACAGCACCCCGGCATCGCCACCAGCCGTGCCCCAGGCCGTGGCTCCCGTGTGCCCCGGGTCCCCCGCCTGCCCCTCGCCCACCAGCCTGGCCCTGGGCAGCACCGGGGGCACCCAGCCGGACCCGCGGGCACCCAGCCCCGTGCCCTTCCCTCCCGGGGCCAGCAGATCCACGGCCACCCGCTCCTGGGGCCGCCTGCTCAGGAGGGGCTGCTGGACCTCGGCCAGCCTGGCCACGCTGTCAGCCCGGTGCCCGGCCGTGCCCCACGGGAAGGTGCAGCCCCTGGGCGGGCGGGAGCGGCCACAGCGGCCGGACAGCAGCACGGTCAGCAGGTGAGCACTGCATGGACACCTGCACGGTCAGCAGGTGAGCACTGCATGGACACCTGCACGGTCAGCAGGTGAGCACTGCATGGACACCTGCATGGTTAACAGGTGAGCACTGCATGGACACCTGCACGGTCAGCAGGTGAGCACTGCATGGACACCTGCATGGTTAACAGGTGAGCACTGCATGGACACCTGCACGGTCAGCAGGTGAGCACTGCATGGACACCTGCATGGTTAACAGGTGAGCACTGCATGGACACCTGCATGGTCAACAGGTGAGCATTGCATGGACACCTGCATGGTCAACAGGTGAGCACGGCATGGACACCTGGACACCTGCCCTCAGCTCCAGGACCGCTTTGGTTTGGGATTAGCCAGAGGGAAGGTCCCTGAGAACCTGACAGTCACCTTTGCCCCACCTGCCCCAAACCCCTGGCTCTGGAAGAGTCTCTTCCCTGTGTCCATTCCTGCAGTTTTCTGATGGGAACAGGCCAGGAGCCCATGCTGGCAGTGCCTCTGCTATTCTCACACCTCCTGTTCAGGGTGCAAAACCCCAGGTTTTACTTTCAATCCCTGAATTTGGACACACTCAGTGTTCTTGAGCACTGACTCAGGTTTGGTTTAGTGATTTCAATTCAGAGGAGAACCAGAAGTGACAAGGGAGGGGAAATCTTGAGAGAAAGTCGCTAAGTGTTTGTTGTTCCAGGGCAGAGATGGGGAATGTTTGCCTGGAAAAGCTGCCCCTGCAGGAACCAAGCCCTGGCCATGTCCCTCACCAGGAGCAGCATGTCCCTGCTCTGGTTTAACTCACCTCTGCTGCTGGCTGAGTGGATGAGTCCACATTATAAATTCCAAACCTGAGGGCTCCTGCTCTACCTGGCTCTGGCACTCTGTCACACGGCGTTGCACCTTCAAAGGGGTGGCAGCACACATTCCTGTCGTCCTCCCTCTCCGTGGGCTCGTGCCTGGCAGTTCTGCTTTGGGATTTGGGGCTGGAACTGGAAATCTCAAAGCTGAGCTCGTTCTCTGCCTCGGAGCACATCACAAAGCGCCGTGTGTGTGATGAGTTTCTGTTTCCCAACGCAGCTTCTTCCAAGTCAAAATGCCTCTGGAGAGCCGAGCCTGCCCCGGGGGCTCCGGGCAGGGAGAGGACAGGCACCATGGAGCTCAGAAGGACTCGGCAAAGGAGCTGATCTGCCCCTGGGACACCCCCAGGGAGGAGGGGAGAGCGGGGTGACCCCGACACGGACCCCGGTGTTTGCCATGCATGGCTCAGCACATGGACTGTGCTGTTGGGGAAGTGTGTTAGAGCCAGCACAGGGACACTGAGACCACCACAGCTACAGACAGCACCCCTGGTGTGCCCAGCTGCTTGTGACCCCAAGCCTTTCTGGACTGGTTTTCTTTCCTGTCTTTGGCGTGTTCAGTTCTGCTCATGCCAAACCTGTCGATAAAGGAGCGTGGCTTCGTGCCTTGGGGCAGATGGAGGATGTGTGGGTGATGTCCTGGGAAATGATGTCTTATCGGAGTTTCTGCCTTGGCCATGAGGTGTCAGCACACTGAACACGGCACAGCTGGAGCCGGGCTCAGGCTCCAGTGCCAAAACTGGGCCGTGTTTGTGTGCCCAGCCTGGGCCCACCTCCTATCAATGACAACTTTTTAATTTTAAAGCGTGTTGATTAAGAGACTGGGGAAAATGGAGTGCCCCTCATGTGTGCTGAGTGGCAAAGCATCATTCCTTCATCCAAACCAAACGTGATCCCAGAGGCACCAAGGAGTGCAGAGCCCTCTGCTTCAGTTCAGCTTCCCAGGGCATGGGTTTGAAACCATGGCTCGACCTGGGAACACCTGGCCAGATCCAAACCAAATCCCTGTTGGTGTTTTGGGCCCCTCCAAGCTGGGATTGATGCATTGCCACAGGCTGTGCTGATATTGAGTGTTGGACTGTTGCCTTCCTTGTGTCAGTGGTTGAAGGTGATTGTTTTATTCCCTGGAGGAGTTTCCTCAGTGTGTGTGTGTGTGCTGTGGGTCCCTGTTTTGTACCTTGGCCATGACCTGTGACTTCTGATGTTGCTGTTTTGTACTTTCTGATTATAAATTGAGTTTTTCCTGTGTGGCTGATGTGGTTCCACATGCTCAGTCCTGCTGTGGGATTTAAATCTCTCCTCACACACTCAGTGTTCCACGTGTCCCCCAGGTCTGGGCTGACACTTCCCATCAGAGGGAAATTTGGGAAAATCAGAAGGCTGCTTCTGTCTCCAAAGAGTTTCCTGGGGGAGCCAAGGGCTGGCAGGAGGCTGCTGGCCCTCACTGCCCATGGTGCTCCTCTTGTGCAAGCACACATTGGCCCTCGATGGCTTTGCTCTGTCAGAGGGACCTGGTCCTGCTCTGCTGTCACTGACAGGGACATCTGTTATTCATGAGAGACAAAACTGGTGTTTTCTGCAATTTTTTGTGTGAATATTGTTACTCAGCCAGTCCTGGCAGGATGCTGGTGATGTATAATCCAGGAAACACAACAGGGGGACATTGTGATTTTTCAGAGAAAATAATATTTTATTTAGTATTATGTACACATGATAAAAGCCATCCTGATGTAAATACTTCTCTCATTGGTTTCGGGCTTCTCTTGGGCACCTCCTTGCCTTTGAATACTCCTCGTGCTCATCTTCCACAGCAGAGGAAGGAGTTCAGATGCAAATCTGCTGCTCTGCCAGGGCTGGGACACCCCGTGCAGTGACATCCAGCCAGGTACACACCTATCCCAGAGATCAGCACTGGCAGTTCCCAACATTTATCCCTTCAGGGCACTGTTTTTTATTCCCCAATATCTTCCAAATATCTTTTTCCCCAACACCCTTCACCTCCAGCCCGTTTTCCCTGGGGGCACTGTGCATCTCCTCCCTTTGCCTTGGCTCCCCTGGGTGCCTGCTGCCTGCAGGTTGGAAATGACAACTCCAGAAGCCCCAGACCCCTCCTGGCACCGTGCTGTGACATCTGAGGCTGTGTCCCCTGCTGGAGGCCTGGCGTGCCAGAGTCAGGAGTGCTTTCAGCTCTGGCACTTCAAACCCCTGGCTGTGCAGGAGCCCACTTATCTGCCTGGAGTCACCTGCAGGAATTATCACTGCAGCAACTTAGACATGCGAGGTATTCCTGTAATGTGAGGGATGTGGAAGGTTAATGACTGGAAAAAGTGATGGCTCCCTGTGGGCAGTTTCTCAGGAAACTCCCTGCTGCTTGGCTGCCAGAAGAAAGGAGATTCCAGCAGCAGCAGCAGTGAGGGAGCCCCGTGCCCTCTGCAGAGCTCCTCTCCCCAGCCTCCCATGGCTGCACAGACCCTCCCACCCTCCAGGTGCTGCCTGGTCCAGCTTTGGCTATTCCCAGAATGAATTTGGAAGGAGATTTTACTCTCCAAGTGCTCCACACCCACGGTGGGGTGGGCTCCTCCAGGTTCCTTCACTCAGGCTGACCCCACTGCTGCTGGGATTTGTTGTTTGGAGCAGCCTGGAACACAAGAGCAGCTTCTGGGGTTCCCCTGCACCTCCATGAGGGCTCTTCCCTGTCTGCCTCAGCCACCAACCTCAAGGGGACACTGTTGGGATAGGATGGGAGCGAGTCCCACGCTGGAGATCCTCATCCTTCTGGAGAGATGGGGCTGCCAGTCTTGGGGGTCACAGCCTGAGCTGTGTGTGAGAGCACGGCCAGCTCAGAGAACCTGCTTAAAATCTCCAGGTCATGGATTTGCTCTCCAGGCATCTCTCACGCCTCCCTTCATTCAAAGCCTGGCATTTCCTTCTCCTCTCCAGCTGGGCCACCACACCAAAGTGCTGAAAACACCAAGGGGCTGCTTCTTGCCTGGGGTCTGGGCCCGTGCATTGCTCATTAATTTAAAAATGGACCAAAGAATGCTCAGCATCCAGCAGGATCAGGCCTCGGGAGCAGGAAGCACCAGCTGGCCCTGGACAGGGCTGGTTCCCATGGGATCCCCAGCGTGGTTTTGGCAGGCAGCGTGGCTGGGATGGCTCCTCTTCCTGCCTGGAATGCCAGCCCTGGAAGAACAGCTGACTCAGAGCAGCTCCTGACAGCATCCCCTCCTGAAAGGAGCTGTCAGGGAGGGCTCCCGACACGGCTGCCTCTACATTTTGTGCGGGTGGCTTGAAAGGCGAGCTGTAAACCGAGCCCACGTCATGGTGCTCTTGGAAACGCCTGCCCGTGGGTGGAATTCACCCCCGAGCCAGCCCGGCAGCCCACCCTGCTCCCTGAATAGGATGCCAGCACAGCCCCAGTGCTTCGTGCTGCATCCACCCCAGCATGTGAATCTGCGAGCTGTGATGAGCACACAGTGACAGAATCACCATGACTCGGCTCCTTGGGGTGCAGGACAAACCCAGCCGTGGAATCATTTTCCCCTGGCCACGAGGGATATGTTTTATGCATTTTGCAATACACCTGGCCCAGAAGCAGAGGTGAGCACCTCGCGGGATCCCTTTCAGGTAGAGGTTCCCTGATCTGTTCTGCACCACACTAAAGAGGAAAAGATAAGCTCTTGCAAGTCAGTTTACTTTTTAAAATTCATGTTGCCATAGCAGCTCAGCACACTGTCTCAAGTCCTCCTTCTTGCAAAACTTTGATCAGCATGAAAACAGAATTATGTTGTTCTCCAACACATTCTACACATAAATATATTGAAGTTCTCATAGTTCATGCCTCAACACCTCTGCAAAGACCTCTTTTATTTCTTGCTCACAAAGAATTTCTCTGGCTAGAGGTCAGTGTTTTAAATCTTGGTTTAAAGGCACCTCCTCAGCACCTCTGTGGTCCTGCTGCTCGTGTTCCCAGCCAAGGTCCTGCTCCCAGTGGTTTCTGACAAACTCTGGTGCACCACAGCACTGAGCCCAGCCACCAACTGCTGTCCCCAAGATTGCAGGAATACCCTCCTCCCTTGGCTCTGCCCCAGCCTCTCCCCTGAAGTGTCAAAAGAGCACAAATCCCACTGAAATATCCACTCGTTTGCTGTTATCCGAGGGAAGAGCTGAGCTGTGCTGTCCTCGCTCACCTGCAGTCCCAGGGAAGGAGTCTGTCACCCCTCCTGGGATGGGATCTATCAGCTGTGGGAATGGTTTATTATTGGCTTTAGGGGATGAACTCCAAGCTGGACAAGAGTTCTGTGTGGGCAGGGTTTGGTGACAGCTCTGGGTGGGATCACTGACACCAGTGGCTTTAATGAGAGTTTCTGCATGCAGCACCAGTGTGCAGGAACTGCTGCAGCCCCAGGGGCAAGCTCTGCTTTCAGCCTCAGGAGTCCTGGAATCATTGAATGGTTGTGTTGTGCTATGTGTTATAGGTGGCTTTCAGCTAAAAGCTCTGGCCTCGTTCATTACAGTTGGGGTTGGAAGGGACCTTAGAGCCCATCCAGGCCCACAGGGACACCTTCCACCATCCCAGGGTGCTCCAACCTGGCTCTGGACACTTCCAGGGATGGGATGGGGCAGCCAGAGCTTTTCTGGAAAACCTGTGCCAAGGCCTCCCCACCCTCACAGGGAAGGATATTTTCCCAATATCCCATCTAACCCTGCCCTCTGGCAGTGGGAAGCCATTCCCCTTTGTCCTGTTACTACTTGCTCTTGTAAATACTCTCCCTCCACCTTTCTTGTCAGGTGTCCCATTTTTCCAGCTGCATTCATAGTAGCAATACTGGAAAAAGAAAAAAAAAAGAAAATTAGGCTAAATACAGACAAATTTGGAATAAGAGCCTACACAGCCATTTAATTAAACATCACATTACCCCAAGCCCCCCTTCTGTTGTTGTTCCCATGAATCCACCTCCTCACACAGAGAAGACCCTCCCAGACCAGGACTGGGAAAGGTCAGTGGAATTTTTATTAATACTCACAGCCAGACTTCTTCCAGTCAGCTTTTTTTTTTTTTTTTTCCCCAATAACTGAAGGGAAAAAAAAAAAAGAAAGAAGAGGAAGAGGAAGAAAAAATTGGGGTAAAAGTTGAAGAACACTTTAATTTATAAGAAAAAGAACTAAATAATTGATGTAGTCATGGTGCCAAAGGTAATTTCTGCTGCTCCCTCTATCTCACAAAGACATTTAGCATTGATTGAGATCAAAGTATCAAAAACCCCTGCTGCTGAGCTGAAAGGCAAAACTTTCGGCTGCCTTTCTCCGCTCTAATAATATCGTCTTTATGTAGTTAATAAACTGCACACTTCAGTCAAACTATATCATTACAGAAGACTTAGGGAGCTAATAATTTAAAAGCAAAGAATTGCCTCTGTTCTTCGCTTTGAACTAAACAACATTCTGTTGAATGAGGGGGACATCAAAGCTTTGTTACTATTACCAATGTGGCTGGAGCATAGGGCCGCACAGAGTGTGTACTTCAGTCATCAAGAGAAAAAAAAAAAAGATTAAAGATATTGGCTTATCAACCCACAGGCAGAACCAGGTGTTTTCTTTTCTGCTGTGCAAGCATCAGGTGGTTTGCTTATCAATGAGTTTTCTTGTTAAATAGATGTACATGACTTAGGCTGATCCCGCCGATCCCGTGGCCCTTTTCTTTCCTGAGCCCTCTTTGAAAAAGTTGGGCTGTGGGGATGTTTGTTTGCAGGAGGACACTTTAATTGGGCCTTTTGTCCAGGGCCAGCTCCTGTTCTGTCACTCCCCCGTTGTGCCAGGTCCCTTCCTGCTCCCACCTTCCCTCCTCCCCCTTGCCCCTGGCACGAGAGATCCTCTGGGGATGCACCATGGTGGGATTAGGTTGGATATTAAAATTTTTTTTTTTCATGGGAAGGGTTGTAAAGCATGGAACAGCCTGCCCAAGGTAAATAGTGACCACCCCTGGAGGCAGAGTCACCACAGAGTCACTGATGGGGTCACCACCCCATGGATGTGGCACCTGGGTTAGTGGTGGTTCTGGGTGATGGCTGACGATCCTAAAGCTTTTCCCCAACCTTAAAGATTCCATGGTTCACCCCCTGCTGCCATCTCCTCCCCACCACTTCAGCTCGTCCCTGGCAGAGCTGGCTCTGCTCTCCCAGGGCAGAACTTTGTCCTGGCCACCTGGGAGGAGCTGTGGCACGGCTGGGGCTGAGCAAGGCAGGTCCTGCTCCTTCCTCCCTGTGTCCTGCTCCTTCCTCTCTATGTCCTGCTCCTCTCTCCCTGTGTTCTGCTCTTTTCTCCCTGTGTCCTGTTCCTCTCTCTCCATGTCCTGCTCCTTCCTCTCTATGTCTTGCTTCTTTTTCTCCATGTCTTGCTCATTTCTCTCTGTGTCCTGCCCCTTTCTCTTCATGTTCTTCTCCTTTCTCCATGTCCTGCTCCTTTCTCCATGTCCTGCTCATTTCTCTCCATGTCCTGCTCATTTCTCTCCGTGTCCTGCTCATTTTTCTCTGTGTGAGGAGGACAGGGAGTGCCTGGTTCCTGCTGCTGCTGCTTTCTCCACGAGCTGCTTCTTCCTCTCACCCACCAGGCAGTGGTTTGGGAGCTCTGGCACTGCCAGGACTGGGTGTCCATGGAGGGTTTGAGTGTGGAGATCCTGAGCTCCTTGCTGGGTGTGTGAATCACTCCCAGTGATTCATCCCAGGGATGCTTCTTTGCCAAAGGTTTTTTCCTCCAAGTATGACCCTTCCTTATCAATCCCACTGGGATTGTGGGCAGGGGTAGGATCAGTAAAACCAATCCAAGGAGCCTTCAGGAGCTCTCCTGCCATCCATCCCTTCCCTGCATGGCCACATCTGCCCTTGTGTGTCTGGATCTGACTCCAGGTTGGGATTTCTGTGTTTTTTGACTGTAAACAGTTGAATTTGGGACTGTGGTGTGAGCCCTGAGGCCTCACCAACACAAACCAGGTCAGCCACGAGGTCAGGGGGCTTCTGAACCCCCCTGCTCTGGTGTCCCAGGCTGGATGGATCCTTGGATGTTCCAGGCAGGCAATGTGCTGTGGGCTCTATTATGGGATACTTGCACTTCTTAAATGCTGCTTTTCATTTGCATCACAAACTCTCCTTGGTTCTTGGCAGTCTGGGTCTCATCCCCTATTAAAGACTGGAATTTAAAAAAGCAGAAAATAATGGCTTATTTCAAAGTAACAATTCGAGTGCTTTTTGAAACGCTGTCCTTATTCAAAACCACTTAAATTTATACATATTTCTAAGTCGTTATTATCCTCAGAGGCTGAACCAATTTGGGTCTTGATTTCTCCAAGTGTTCTCCTGGATTTCTGTGTCAGAAAGTTGAGCTGCCACGTGAGCAGCTCGGACGTTAACCACAGGTAACAAATGGTTTCCTGGGAATTATTGCTGAATTGTTCTTTAAAATACTTTGCAAAGCCTGTTACTGTGAGGAGAAAAATCGCAGCAAAAGGACTTTGGGAAAGGGATGATCTGATTTTATCCTCTTCAGGTGCAGGAGTGAGAGCCTGAGCATACTTGTAGATGTGTGCACATGTGTGCTTTTGTGGGCTTGGCTCTTTTCTCAGTGGAATTGGCCTTGTCCTGCCTTGAGAGTGGTGTTTTAGGCCTGCTGGAGTGCTCTCTTTGCCTTTAATTCTGACAATATTAGATTATTACAATAATGTCATAATGTGACCAGAGAGGAGCTTGTCCATCACAGATACCACGTGCAGGTCGTGTTTGTTGTGTGAGGACAGGAACAATCAAATGGGGAAGAGAGAAAAGGTCTTGTACCCTCTCTGGCTCTGTGATTCACACACAGACTGCAGCCACAGCACTCAGAACTCACTGAAATGTTGTTCTCATCTGCCAGGGAGGTTTTGAGCTGCTCTGAGCTCGTCAGACTGATGCCATCCTGGACTGGGTCACCCCTGAATCAGCCCAGTTGTTCCTCAGTGGCAACCTCTGAGTCAAATGGGACCCTGGTGTCTTCTGCTTGGCTCACTTGGGCTTCCATTGATCACAGAATCATCAAGGTGGGAAGAGACCTTCAGGACCATCCAGTCCCACCATCACCCAGCTCTTGAACACTTCCACGGTGACTCCACCACCTCCCTGGGCATCTCATCAGTGCCTGACCACTGACAGGCCCAAGATTTGCACTCAGAAATCAGCTCGAGGTGGGTTATATTGAATACAGCCTTCAGTGCTTAAAGCGAATCCCAAAGTGCAGGGTCTGCCTGGCTGTGCATCTGTCTGTCTGTCTGTCTGTCTCCAGCCAAACTCATCCCTGGAGTGGCTGTTTCTGCAGGATTTGTTCACAACAGTGCTGAGAGTGAGGAGAGAGGCTGTGGCTGGCCAGAGCTGCAGAGCTGGAGGCTCTGGAGCCAAACCTCTGCAAGATGTGGTAACACAAAGCTAATAAAGCGCCTCCGATGGAGTGCAAGGCAGAGGGAAGCTGTCTTTAGCCTTTACCAAAACCACTGTCAGTCCTTTGCCTTTGCACGGCACAGCTCTAGCAAAGCTAATTGGGTTAGTGCCTTGCAGGGGGCTCTCAGAGCCTGCAGGAGGTGGGCTCTGCAAACACCTTCCCCTTCAAGGCACACAGCGTTGCCTTTTTCACACCACAGCTCTCGCCCTGGCTTCTGTTCTCGAAAAGCAAAAGTCCCAGGCTGTTCTTCAGTATCAGCCATTACAGTGTTTCAGCTCTTTCCTCCCAGCCATTTTCAAATGTTCAACTTAAAAGGAAAATGTTTCATTTTAGGCCAAATCCCCCCTTCCTCTCCCCTTTCCCTCTCTTCTCCTTCGTCCCCCCCCCCTCCCCTTTTCTCTGGAAGAAGAACAAAGTCATTCAAATCAGGAAGCTGAGGAACTCCATGTATACTTTCCACTGGGACCTCAATCCCTACTGGTTTGGCATGATTTGATTGAAGTGTAATTTAATCCTTCATCATTTGTCATAATGTCATTTATATATAAAAACAACACTGCATCCAAACTTCAGATCAGCACCGAGGAGCTCTCCAGGAGGGATGGGAAGGGGCAGAGGAGCTGTGCTGATGGAGAGGGGGGAGAGGAGCTGGCAGGCAGTGTCCCCCTCTCTGGGCAGGCACCAGGATGGAGCATGTCATAGTTAAGTCAGGTCACATCACGTTAGAGGAGCAGGGTTTGGATTCACAGGGAAGTGAAGGGGTGGCTGTGAGCACACCTGTGTGAAAGGGCTCAGCCTGGGTAGGTGAAATCCCTGGGCAGAGGTGAACAGCCTGGGTTTCAGCTGGGCTGTGCTTGCTCTGGGAAGTGCAGTATGATGGTGTCACTGCCCTCTGTCACCAGCTGAGAGCCTGCACACCTCAAACCTCATCTCTATTTGTGCTAGAAGGGGAATAAAGAGAAGAGCCCTTCCTGGTAGGAAATTTCTTCCCAGCCTCGCTCTGCCCCCATGTGCAGGTTTCCTCCATCTCCTCCTCCTCACAGTGATCTCTACATTATTGCTGTTCATCTCCAGGTGCTGGGGTTGGGGTTGCAGCAGGGTTTTGTCACTGAGTCCCCCTCATGGAGCCTGTCAGTGAGGGAGCAGAGGCACCAGACTCATCTCAGGGCTGTAGGAAGCTGAGTCTTCATCCTTGTCATCAAATGTTCAGCTAAGTACAGCTAAAATATCAACCACCTTCATCCAAGAAGGGACACCTGGAAGAGGCCAGGCAGGGAGGCAGGTCAGGCTTCAGAGGGCTGGTGGCTCCTGCTGGATTTGGGCTTGCTGCTCACAGATGGTGACCACAGACCAAGCATGGGCTGGCCCATGGAAGCTCTTCCCACTGCAGTGCTCCCTCTGTGCAAAGGGAGCTCCTGGATGGGCAGGAGGCTGGTGGAGGGGCAGGATCATCCCTGTGTTACTGCTCCTGCTCTTCCCTGCAGCTCTCACAGAATAAAAGCATTTTCTTGGTGCAGTATGGACCAAAAACCAGCCCAGGGGTAGCTGAGAGGTGTCAGGAAAGCTCTGCCCCTCAAAGCCCCAGGGGTTTTTGTTTCCAGATCCTCACTGGATCAGGCAGGGTGAGGCACCCACCTGGCCCTCCACCTGCGGTTTCTCATCCCCTCTCAAGCTGCTGCCTCCTTGCCTGAGTATTTTTGGCATGGTCAGGCCTCACAGAGAGGAATGTCCTGGAATGCACCACGGCTCATCCTCAGGAGAGCCTCTACACAACAGGAAGGTTACAGCTGACCTGCAAATGTCATGTGAGGGGTTGGACTGGGGGATTTTTTTCAGAGAGATGTTGAACATCTTTACTTCCCCTTCCTATATTCACTGAACACCCTGAAAGGAAGAAGGAGCAAGGGAAACAGATAAACCTTATCCCTCAGAAAGAAAACGTTCCTGGAGTCAGGGAATATCAGCCAGGCACTGCCTGCCTTCCTTCAGCCTGAGCTGTGCAGGGATCCCAGCAGCCAAAGGGCTGGATATCCCAGAATCCAGAGCATGAATATCCCAGAATCCAGAGCATGGATATCCCAGAATCCAGAGCATGGATATCCCAGAATCCAGAACCTGGTTATCCCAGAATCCAGAGCATGGATATCCCAGAATCCAGAGCATGGATATCCCAGAATCCAGAACCTGGTTATCCCAGAATCCAGAACCTGGATATTCCAGCAGCCAGGACCTGGATATCCCAGAATCCAGAGCCTGGTTATCCCAGAATCCAGAACCTGGGTATTCCAGAATCCAGAACCTGGGTATCCCAGAATCCAGAGCATGGATATCCCAGAATCCAGAGCATGGATATACCAGAATCCAGAACCTGGGCATCCCAGAATCCAGAACCTGGATATCCCAGAATCCAGAACCTGGATATCCCAACAGTCAAAGCCTGGCTGTCCCAGAATCCAGGACCTGGATATCCCAGGATCCAGAGCCTTGCTCCCCGCTGGGGTTGGGACAAGAGGCAGAGGTTGGAGGCTGGTGGGGACAGCACCCAGCACTCTCAGAGCCCTCCCTGTCCTGCCCCAGCCCCAAGGCACGAAGCTGCCAGCTCACCTGCAGTGTGGAGCGGTCTGACCTGCTGTGAAACACCCACAGAGAGGGCTGGGTGAGGGTGAGACCCCCACTCACCCCCACCAGGCTCCCATTGGGGTCAGGGCTCTGCCTCATCCCCCCCCCCTCTCCCAGCAGAGCAGGGTGTCTATTCACAGCACTTGTCAAAAATTAAAGCAGAACCTTCTTTCAAATGTTCCATCTGTAACTTGGCTGCCAGAAAAGCGATTCTTCCTCCAAAAAAAATTTGCATTTAAAATTCCAAATATGCACTTTTGCTCAGACGAAAGAATGTGTGTTCCTGCTTTCAAGTCGGGCTCCCTGTGACCTCTAGGTTTTAATAATTTCAGCAAAGTGTCATTTGACAATTCAAATACAGGCCGTAAGCACAGGAAAGTAAATGTCCTTTAAGATAAGCACATATTATATTGAGAGTTGATGATGAGAAGATTTCACCTACAGCTAGGAACTTCAGAGCAATGTGTATGACACTTCTGCATATTAAAAACCGCTTTGGTGAAATATTGGCATTTCCAGATTTCAGCTTTGCCGGTGCTCAAGCATTTCCACTGTTTAATTCATAAGAAGGTGTGATGGCCTTGTGTATAGAGGGTTCACTGTTTAGCTTTTGCTTCCCAATTAAAAATAAATCAGCACTCAAATCCTGCTGGCTGCTGATCCGAGGGGCTGAAGGACCACAGCTGGGTGGCCAAAATCTGTGCTGCCAACCCTGTCCTGGCCCAGGGATGTGCAGGGGGCTGAGACTGATCCCCCCAATCTCTGAGCCCTCAGGATCTGCTCATGGGGTTGCCCCCTCACTCTCTGGTTTCCCCAGCTCCCCTGGGTTTTGTTGTGCAGCCCCAGCCCCTTGCACGGGCTCTTATCACCCCAGCACCCAGCCCAAACCCCCAGCGAGCACCAGATCAGCGTGTCACCATAATTAATAGGGCTCCCTGTGGTCCCTGCTAATCCACCCCAGGGCTGCACAGCCCTGCCTCTGTTTGCCTGAGGTACATGGGAGCCTCAGAGCTGCCCCAAACAGAGCCTTTTTCATGAAAACTGCTTCATTCAACACCTTCTAAGGGCTGCGGGCGCAGGGAGGGGGCAAGTTTACACAGATGCTTGTGTCTCAGGGCTTGCTAGCAGGTGTCTCCTAACTTTACACAGACCACCCTCACACTAAAGGGACTCCTTTGCTTTGAGCCTGTTTGAGTTGCACGGCTTTGGTCTCCAGGTTCGTGTCCTGCAGGCGATTTATGGCTTTGCCGGCTGACAATGCTGCCGTGAGCACAGGGACGGCTGGCTGGGGCAGGGTGGCTTCACAGCTCCCTCACATAGCTGGGATCCCCTGCCCATGGAATCCCCAGGCTTGCCAGGGAAAGGAAAACAACAACACGACCCCTAAGGGGCTGTGGGGGTCTTTCGTTTGTTTGTTTGTTTGTTTGAAATGGGTCAGGGGGGTGTGGGGGGAAGAGTTAATGATAGGTTTAGGCAAAGAATTTCCTCTGAATCTGGCCATTTTCTGTTGCTGAGGTCATATGACAGCTGAGATTACACAATTAGAAATGTTTTGAGGCATTCCTTCAGTGAGAGAGGAGGAGGGAAGATATTTAGGGTTTGCTGTCTGTAGTTTGTGGAACAGACACCTGGAGAGCTGTCCTGTGTAGGGGTGATGATGGAGAGCACTGCCTCCTTCCCAAAGGGTACTGGGGAGCTCCAGCTGTGCTCCTCAGGGAGAATTTGGGGTTCCTCAGGCTTTGGGAAGCTTGGGTTGGGCTGTTGCAAGATTTGTGTCCCTTTTTGCAGTTCTCTGAAATGTCTTTGGTTCTCATTGGGATTTAGTGGGGAGGAAATGTTATTGGGGTGAAGGGTTTGGGTTGGAGAGGACCTTAAAGATCCATGGACAGGGACACCTTCCACTATTCCAGGGTGCTCCAAACCCTGTCCAACCTGGCCTTGGACACTTCCAGGGATCCAGGGACAGCCACAGCTTCTCTGGGCACCCTGTGCCAGAGCTACCCACCCTCCCAGGGAACAATTCCTTCCCAATATCCCATCCCTAAGTGCCTCCCCAGCTGGTGCAGGAGCAGGGATGGGTGCTCAGAGATATAAATGGCATTTCTAGTCCATGTCCTTATCTGGTGCAAAGAGGAGTAGCCACAAGATTCATCTCCTGCTGCTGCTTTATCAGCTCCCACTGGAAGGGAAAGGAGGACAGTCTCCTGCTGATCACAGGGAGGTTATTGGCTGAGTTTATTCTTGGCTGCTTGATAAGTCCATGCTTCAGCCCTCATCCCTCAGATCATTTAATATTTTGCTCCTGACAGGGCTGTAGAGGCACCAGTTGAAGGCAGCTGAAGTGTGTCAGGCACTGGACTATCCCCCCAAAGCTGCTGGTGCCACTGGGAGGGTCCCAGCAATCTCTGAGGATGACTTCCCGTGCCCCCAGCCCCTGCCTCTCTCACACAATGCTTTGTAAAAGCTGTAAAGGATTAGTTTGGAGAGGCACGATAAAAAATAAATGACTTTGTTGTGCTTTTGGAACAAAATAATGCTTTAATAGCAGAATCCTTTTCAAAGTTAGCAGTTAAGAGTAAGCAGTACTTTAGGCAATCCAGGCATCTGCTGCAGGGACTTTCCCTCGTAATTACTTAATGAGCTTGATGTACTTTTCCCATCTAATTAAGATGCCATCCTTTTAGCCTTGCTAGGAAAGGTAAACTTTTGAGACATGTTAGAGACAGATCCCCTCGTGGCTGGGGGAGGTGAGTGTCAGTCTGTGTATGAGAGCTGAGCAGCTGCCCATACAGGGTGTGACCACATCTGTGTCCATCCCCAGCCTGGCCATCCTCCTCACTGTGACCTGTGTCCATCCTCCTCACTGTGACCTGTGTCCATCCCCAGCCTGGCCATCCTCCTCACTGTGACCTGTGTCCATCCCCAGCCTGGCCATCCTCCTCACTGTGACCTGTGTCCATCTCCAGCCTGGCCATCCTCCTCACTGTGACCTGTGTCCATCCCCGGCCTGGCCATCCTCCTCACTGTGACCTGTGTCCATCCCCAGCCTGACCATCCTCACTGTGACCTGTGTCCATCCCCAGCCTGACCATCCTCCTCACTGTGACCTGTGTCCATCCCCGGCCTGGCCATCCTCCTCACTCTGAGCCCAGGTAAAGGTGCTCAGTAGGGCCCCAGAGCAGGGTTTGGGGTGGGACAGCTGTTTCCCAATTCCCTGCAAACTTGTGAGTCCATCTGCACGAGCAGAGGGGGTGTGCACACGTGAAGAAACACCCCAGATCCAAAGAGAAGCAGCAGATCTCACCAAAGCCAGTGGTTTCCCCCAAACTCAAAAGAAAGAGCTGCTTTGAAAGACCTCTGAGGGCTGGGAGCTGCAGGCCTGATGGTTGGTCAGGGCTGCAGGCTCAGAGTTTTCTCTGGCAGCAAATGAAAGCAGCCACAGCTCCAGTAGCTGGAAGCTGCCTGTGTGCTGGAGTGCCAAAATACAGGAGAGAGCACTGGGAGCAGGGATCCAAGAGGGGGAAAACACTGGAGAGAGCACTGGGAGCAGGGATCCAAGAGGGGCAGGGATGGAGTGCCAAAATACAGGAGAGAGCACTGGGAGCAGGGATAGAGTGCCAAAACACAGGAGAGAGCATTGGGATAAGGATCCAAGAGTGCCAAAACACAGGAGAGAGCACTGGGAGCAGGGATAGAGTGCCAAAACACAGGAGAGAGCATTGGGATAAGGATCCAAGAGTGCCAAAACACAGGAGAGAGCACTGGGAGCAGGGATAGAGTGCCAAAACACAGGAGAGAGCATTGGGATAAGGATCCAAGAGTGCCAAAACACAGGAGAGAGCACTGGGAGCAGGGGTCCCAGAGGAGCAGGCACAGGGACCTGCTGGCTCCTGTGCTGAGTTTGCACAAACACCTTCAGCAGGGCTGCAGGAGGGACAGGCACTGGGACCAGAGCCCCTGGTGTGCCCTGCTTGGGGCAGAAATCCCTTTGGACGGCACAGGAGACAACATCCACGAGCTCCCATCACTTTTACAGCTCCACCCATTGTGCTACAAACCATCTGCAAGCACGGGGCTCTGGGATGTGGCTCTGCTGCTGATGTGGGAGCAGCTCCAGCCCCAGGTCACGATGGAGGACACTCAGTAAAGCAGAGTGGCTGCTGCCTTCCACAGCCAGACCCTGAACTGCTGGCCACCCTGGCATGTCTGTCAGCCTCTTTTCCCAGCTGACCCCATTTTCATACGTTCCCCCTTCATAGCTGGGCTCCAAAGGCTGGATATATTTCCTCCTGGCCTGCAAACGTGCTGATGGGATTTAAATATGAAAAGCATTGCTCTCTGTGCAAGTTAAGCCTTTGGTTAAAAGTGCAGGATGTTAAGAGGTGCAGGATTTTTTTTTAGTCTCTTGTAAGGTCTTTTTCAGTGTTCCTTATGAGATGGTGTTGAAAGTCTCTGTAATATAATGATCCCACACGTGTATATGCAATATCTCTCCTCCCTCTATGCAGATTTTTCCCAGCTAATTTCACAGTTTACTCCATTAAATCCTTGCCATCCTTTGCCATGAACTCTGGAGGTTTTGCTGCCACATGGTGCATGTGGCTGCTGCTTGTGTATCTGCCTGGAATTAATGTGGGCAGCCTTCATCTCCTGCAGCCTTTCTGCAAAGATCAATGGGCTTAATCCTTGGCCTCCAGGATCTGTTGAGCTCTCTGCCTCTTGCCCTGTGGTCCAACTTTTCCTTGGCAGCCCTTGAGTAAAAGTTTCATAGAATTACAGGCTGGTTTGGCTTGGGATGAACCTTAAAGATCATTTGTTCCACCCCCCCATGCCATGTGCAGGGACATCTTCCACTAGAACAGATTGCCCAGAGTCCCATCCAGCCCGGCCTTGAATATTTCCAGGGATGGGATGTGTTTGGAAAATTCTAGTGATGGATTGACCTCCCTTCAGTTTTTGAAATGCCAGCTCAGAGACTCAGAGGGCTGAGCCAGGAGGTGTCCCTTGGAGTGGCAGGACCCTTTTCTGAGCCACAGCTCCCTTGAGGCTCCTGGGCAGCTGGAATTGGGAATTATCCCACACCTTCACTACTGCTCCTCCCCACCCAGCTTTGGAGGACTGGTGTTGCAGACAGCTCCTTTTTACCCCCAGAATAAGAGTAAAAAGGTAAAAAAGGGAGCAATCATGGGTCCAGCTGCAATTTCACAGCTCATAATCATCTCCTCCAACCCTTTACTCAGATTTTCCTGCCTGGGTCACCCCAAGGCTTCATGCACAGCCCAGTTCTGTCAGGGGTGTTCTTCCCATTGTCTTTAGTGGGCCATAAATCCTGAAGGTGACCCTCAGCTGCCCTCTCCCTCAGCACCAGGCACCCCCTGTTCCCTCTGGGATGGCATTCCTTGGCTCAGGAGCCTTGGCACAAGGCAGGGACAAGAGGGGACACTCGGTCAGGCTGCAGACTCTGACACACACAGACACACACACAGCTTCCTCTGCCCAGCCCAAAAATAATAATAAAAAAAAAAGATAAAGCAGGGATGAGAAGACAAAGAAAGAAAAGCGAGGCAGGAAAACAACACGAGGAGGTTATGGCTATAAAACACATTTTGGCAAGAGCTTCCCCCATAAACTTCCCCAGGCAGAAGGCAGCGGGGTGAGCGGGGAGAACAAATTCCCTTCCTGCTCCCCAAAGCAGGCACACCTGGCTGCTGGCACTGTCCCTGCTGCCACCTCGGTGTCCCCAGAGAGGGGCTGCCAGTCATTCGGGGGTGCTTTGAAGCGGGCACAAAGGAGCAAGTCATTTGAGACGCTTCCTGCCTGGTGGCCTGTATCAGCCTGTGAATCATCCCCGGCGCTCCCGCTTAATCCGCTTGTGCATCTTTGAAGCCTTTTCTGTCTCGCAAACAAATGATCAACTGCAACTTATTTTTAATCCATTAAAAGGTTCCAGATATTCCCCCCGTAAAAAAAAAATAAATAAATATATAAAACAACAAAATACCCGGCCTTGGAACCTCAGGGAGGAGAGAGTTTTGTAAGTATTGACTCGGTCTCTGCTGAGCACAGCCAAATATTAGCATCAATTTGTGAGTTGCTTGCAAGGAAGAAATGTCAAAGGTTCAGCTTTTGCTGTGAGCTAATCCTGGCTATTAAAATACCAGGATCTCAAGGAAAGTAGCTACAAGATGGTGTCAAAATATATTGGATACAGAATTGTGTATGGCACACTTGATCCAAGGGACCACAGAGCCAAGTCTGGTTTGGGAAAGAAATCCAGGGACTGTTGTCTTCATTTGCAGCTGGATGTACCTGGAAGGACGCTGCTCTGCTTCCAGACATTTATATAACCACCCTCCCATTAAGTTTGATGGGAATTAATTGATGCTTTCCATTCCTTCTTTCATGTTTTGCTCTGAACAAAAAAACTCCTAAAATTACAAAATCCAGCTGAAACTTAATTGAAAACAACAAGTTCCATCTGGCTTCACATAAATTATGGCCAAAGTTGCCATTTTAAAGAACAGTTGTTTTTGTTGTTGTTGTTGTTGTGTTTTAATGCTGAACTATAAATCAGCTCAAATGGAGTTCAAATCAGCTCAAAATTGGGACCAGGATTGAGGAGGTTGAAACCTCAAGGAGGTTGAAATCTTGAGCAAAAGGTTTTGGGAACAGCTCAGCTGAGCTCCGGACTCAGCAAGGATCCACTAGACCCCAGGATTTTGTACTGGACATTTCCCAACCCCTAAAGGGGCTCTGAGAGAGATGGACAGAGATTTTGGACAAGGGCCTGGAGTGACAGGACAAGGGGAATGGCTTCAAAATGACAGAGGGCAGGTCTGGATGGGATTTTGGGGAGAAATCCTTTGCTGTGAGGGTGGGTAGGTCCTGGCAGGGGATGTCCAGAGCAGCTGTGGCTGCCCCTGGATTCCTGGAGTGTCCAAGGCCAGGCTGGATATTGGGGCTTGGAGCAGCCTGGGACAGTGGGAGATGTCCCTGCTCACTTTAAATGACCTTTAAAGGTCCCTTTCTATTCCATGGTTCTGTGCCCAGGGCAGGTGCTGTGTCCAGGTGTAAGAGCAGCCCCAGGGCTCTGCCCTCCTCTGAGTCACCTGCTCTTTGATTGAACCCTAAATTATGTTCCTCTGAGGGTGGTTTTAACCACATAGCCTAAAAATCCCTCCCATGGCACTGAGTTCTGGTCATGTAAGCAAAGCAAATCTGTATTTCACACCCTTGCCTGGCCGTGCTGGCACTGGGGAGGTGCAGGAAAGCTTCTCCTCCCCACAGCCCCCAGGCTGGGCTGTGCTGCCAGGCTGGGTCTGTGAGCTGCAGGTGCCTGTGCTGCTGAAATATGGGATGAAGGGTGAGAATAGCATCCCTAGACCCAAAAAGTGTCCCCACAGCACTGTCCTGCTGTCCAGCTGTAAATAGCACAGGAGAGATCCTGCAGGATGGGTTTGGAAGAGGAACTGAGAGTGAGATTGCTCTGGCATGAGGAATGAAAACAACTCTGGTGAGCAGTGGGGCTGAAAGTCGTGGAAAATCTGTAAACTGAGGGTAAGGTGCTGCTGCCCTTGGGAGGCTGACTGGGCTAATTTTTGGTATTTATTTAATCACTGCACATCTTTAAGACACAAATCCTGATCAGCTGATCCTCCTGCCTTTTTGGCTGACTGCACCTTGTGGAGTTGAGCATCCTCCTGTGATGTGCCAATGACGAGTGACTGCTGGTGATCAAAGAGCACTGCCTTGATGGACACATTTCAGCTTCCTGTTTGATACCTGGGTGGCATTTCTGGTCCCAGTGTATCTTCCCCAGAACATGCATTTAGTGGATTAATTCTCTTCAGGCAGCCAGTTCAGTGGGAGCCATTCCTTCTTCCAGCCCTGCTTCTGCCAGGCTTGCCATGGCAGTGCCTTTGCTTCTGTGAGTGACTGCAGGCACCCCAGGATCCCCTGGGATGTGATTCAGATGTGCAAATTTTGTTCTGAGCAGGAGTGGGGGATTAGGATGGAGTTACTGGGAAGAGTGTTAGTCCTGTGTGGTGGTAGCACGAACAGAGCAAAATCCCAACCTCCTGCCAGGGGGAAAAGAGGATGGGGGAAACACAGATTGTCCATCCCATCTCTGTGTGATGGGGCAGTGCTGGGGAGCAGCCACCTGCCCCAGCAAAGGAGCTGTGCAGGCCTGGGTGTCCATCACACCAGTGGGGATGGGACCCTCAAATCCTTCAGTGGGGCTGTCAGAGCCTGGGGAAGTGCTTCGAGTCCAGGCATTGCCCTCTGTGCAGATTTCAGGTGTGAACTGGAGCATTTCTGCTGCAGCTTACTGGAAAATCCACAGCAATTCACACCAGAGGGTGGAAAATACTGTATTTTATATTATTTTTCATTTTTAAAAAGACAACTGGAATTACTGTTCTCCTTTTGTCAAAGGAAAGCACCAGTCCAGAGTGTGGGAAATGCTTTAGCCTTGTCCCTCTCTGATATTTCCTTTTGCCTTTCGTCACAAAGAAAAAGCAAATCAGCCTCTGCCCCTGCCACATCCTGCAGGAAGCTGCTCCCTGTGTGCAAACCTGTAGGAAAAGGGAATTAATTATAGGTGATTTATATTTGGATCCAAAAGGCTCTTTCTGTTGAGGGGGAATCGGTCTGTAGGAGCATCTCCCACTTCACTTTGTATTTGCTCCTGTTTTTGTGGGAGCTGAGGTGTGGGGTCTGGGCACAGCCTCTCCCATCTCTGCAGTGACAAGGGGTCCAAAATGTGCAGGGCAAAAGCCAAAGTGGAGGGAAGTGATGGTTTGAAATGGGGTCCTCAGCCCAGAGAGATCTGTGTGCTTCTCAAAATGAGTCTGGTGTGTGCTTTGGAAAACTCCGATTTTCTTATCCCAGGGGACTGAAGGGTTTTCCTTCACCACCTCCAGGAGTGAGAAATGGGCACTGAGAGCCTGGCACTGTCAGGGCTTGCTGCAGAATTGTTGTGGTTATATGGCAAATCGCTCCTTTCCCACTGTTTAACCTTCCAAAGTGGTGAAAAAACACTTCAGGCCCCTGAAAGCAGCAGAGAATGTCCAGCATTGGCCCCAAAACCTTACAGGAATAACAGGGACTTTGATCTCCCATCACTCCACCCCCTTCTACTTTCTGTTGTTTAAGATTTACCAAACGTTGCATCTCCTCGCATCAAAATTCACCTTTGTTTTGCTACAGATAATCACCAAACGCTGATAATAACAATAAAATTCCTAGGAAATCTCCCTGTGGCAACAAGTAATTGACCCAAAGAATTTTCACTGCAAGGAATTTTTTTTTTATTATTTTTTTTAATAACCACACAGCACTGGAGATGCTCGTCCGTCGGGGGATGCACTGCTATTGTTCTCATCAGTCCTGATGCTTTGCCTTCACCCTTTGAGTTCTCTCAAAGGATTGAGATTATTTGGTTTCTTTGAAGAACAAAGGATAAAGAATTTTTTTTAGATGACTGGCTATTTTGATCTGCAAGGTCTGCACGCAGTGTGAGGGAACAAACATCACTAAATCATTAAGGGAAAAGGGAAGGGTATGCATAATGGAAAGAGAAACACAAAAGCCACCGAGGCTGGTGCTTGCAGCAGAGCCTGGGCGTTGTTTCCAGCCCCACTGCTGATCCTGCTCAAGGTTTGTGCTTTGCTTCTCTGGGCCCTTGGTTTCTTTCTCTAATCAATAATTTGGCACCACAACACTCACAGCCACTTTCTGGTTTAGTTATAATTCCCAATACATTTGGAGAAATAAAGGATGTTGAGTAGATGTCTTGTTTAACCAGTACCTGCCTTGAAATGTAGGTTTGAAGTGTCCTGGAAGTGTCCATGAAAATCCTCTTTGGCTGCCTGGGCTCCCTGCCTGTGCCTGCACTGAGGATGCCAACCTTGGGTACCTCAGAGGGGACCTTGAGGGACACACCTGGCCAGACCAAGGTGCCTCCTCTTCCCCAGGAGTTGCAAGGATTTGGAGCTTGGCCTCCTGTTTTCCAGCTCCAGAGAAAATGGAGATCCCTTGGAATCTGTATGGCATAGGATGGAGCACAAGCATACCTCCCACTCAAATGTGCCTTCTCCATTTGGGGAGATAAGAAAATATCACATGTTCTGAGGAAATAGGATTAGCCCGTAATTAAGCAAAAATCCTCCTATTTAGCATAACAATTTTTTTTTTCTTAAAGACTGAATATTACCTGCTAATTACGGGGTACACAACATACATAAAGCAATGGCTAATTTGTATATGAGTGTCTATTTTTGTTCTGTTTGAAAAAAATTAAACTTTAATACAGTCATTTACCCAGATGCATAAGTAGAAGATGTCTTCTGGACTTCCAGCTAAACAAACAGCATCCTGCTGAGCCAAGTCCATGCTGATCCTGCCAGCTGGAATACAGCAGGTGATGACTTTAAAATGCTCAGTTCGAGGTGGTCACTTAACAGGGGAGCACACAACACACCCTGAGGCTGTCACAGTCTGTGCAGGTCAGTGCAAGGCTGTTGTGGAGCTGGGAACCACAGAGGAATCCTGAAATCTGGAGGAGTTTTAGTCTGGATCCAAGCTCTGCAGAGTGTTCCTTGGCCAGGGCCTGGAGCTGTGCTGGGCTTCTCCTGGTTTTGGCAAGGAACTAAAACCCTGGTGTAGCTCTGACAAAGTTTGGGCTTGTTCAAGTGAGCTTGAGCTGTGTTGTGGCTGAACTTTGCCTTTTCTTGGTGATCTTGGGAATTGGTTTGCTTGAAACTGTGCAGGGTGAGTGAACTTACTCCCCTCAGATTTTGATCCCCCTGTTACCCACCAGTTTTAGATTTAGTTCTGCATTCTGCAAACACTTAAGCACATGTTTTTGCTTCCCACACTTACCAGGAGTGCTCACTCACACACAGCCAAACACATGTGCTGCTTTTCACAGCATCCAAGAGTGCTGCCACAAATATTTCAGGTTCAACTTCCATTTTCACATCCCTTGAATTGGAGCTGGTCTTCTTCCAGAAACTGCCCTAATTAGTCACTTTGATGCTCTAATCCCCTTCCTGCCCTTCGGAAACATGGATTTGTGAATGTCCCTAATCTCCAGTGGGGATTTTTCCCAGTGATTCCAGGGTCCAGATGTCTCCTGGAGATGAGTGAGTGCTCCTGACACACAAGTAGCTGTGTTGGTTGTGGGGTTAACCAGAACAACTTCTGAAAACACACAAAGGGGTAAAACATCACCTTGGCTGGAGTGCCACTGCCATGTGGGAAAATATTCCCGGCTGTGGCTGGCTGTGCTTGAGGAGTGAGCAGTCCTGGTGGGCTGCACCTCTGTGTGTTGGCTGCTGACTGTGCAGCAGGGAAAGCCCTGGGGGAGGGCACTGCCAGGGGCCACGAGGCCTCTTTTGTTCAGGAATGTGGATTATTTTCCCAGTTCCAGCAGCGCTGCTCTGCTCTCACCAGCCCAGGCTCACCTGAGCAGGTGGGGTTCAGGTGTGCTCTCTGCCTGAGCTGTGGGTGCACAGGGCAGGGTGCTGTCCCTGATTTGTCCCTGGCACAGGAGGCTGATGTCACCTTGTGGTGGCTCTGCTGTGCCCTGCCTGGGATCAGAGCCACCCCTGTGCCTCTGCTTCCTGCTCCTGGTAAAGAAATATTAAAGTCTACCTTGCAGAAAAGTGAGGCTTCCTCAATTAATAAACGTGCTCACAGGCTTGCCAGATGAAAGAAATGTAAAATACCCTGATAGCTTCTTTTATGATCATTAATAATAGTATAACTTACCTGAAAGGCACAGAGCGTGTCCCCAGCGAGTTTTGATCTCTTGTCATGCCTGGCTATGTGGGATGGGTAAGGCTCTGTCTCTTTGGGGAGTTGTTAGATGAGAAAACAGGCAGCAGAGATTTCTCCACCCCCTGCTCTGCTCTATTCCCAACACTGCTTCGCTCCCAAGGATCAATATCTGAACAGAGAAATTATATTATTAAGCTGCACATTGTAATCAGACATCAAGTAGAGTCCAGTTCCCCCCTTGGCTCGCATTAGCATGCCCTGGTGGAGTGGTGGTGCTTTTGAAAAGATGAAGAGCATCATCCATGCAAAATATGTGGGGTGCAGGAGTGGGCCAGGCCTTGTGCAGAGCGTGTCTGACGACTCTGTGCCTCACAATTTGCATTACAGAAAAACAATCTTTTATTTATTTAAGTTGGAAATCCCTTTGCATCTGAACTTCAAGTGTGCAGCAAACACACTTTGATCATTTTAATGCAGAAGTCACTGATTTACAATAAATATTGTGTTTTCTTTTCATACTTCTTTTTGTTCTTTGAGGAGATTAGAGCAAAGGAAGGAAAATAATTTTTGACCTCATTAGAATTGCTCGTGGTGGAAGGAAATGTGCAGAATGAGGAAAATGCTGGGCTTCAAATGGTCCCAAGCTAAGGACAGGCATTACAGCATCCGTGGGTCATTAATTCCTGCAGCTGATTAGGGCTGGGAGAACAACTCCACTCAAAGTGCCTCTGGATGGGATTTGGGGGGGGTTTGTTGTTTTCTGTAAAGGATCAGGAGGGAATGATGGATCCTGAGACACATCCTGGAGTGGGGTGCACCTGATAATGCGTCCTTGAGGGGCTCTAGGTTTGTGGATCTCTGAAAATCACCGATTTTCTCTGTGTGCCCAGCTCTGAGCTTGTGCTACCAAACCGAGATGGGGACCAGGATTAAACCTAAAAGGGGCATAATGTTAAAATATTAAAAAAGCAGCAGCTTTTCTGGAGCATCAGGCATGAAATATTCCAGCAGGTTTGGTGGTGTCTGTGAGGGACTGGATCAGGCAGCAGCTGATCCCCTGTGATCTGTTCAAGCTGATTTTTGGGAATGGGGTTTGCTGGAGCATCGTGGTGGGTTGTGCTCCTGCCCCCTCCACAGCACAGCTTCCCAGGGAAGCTTTCATGTGGATTTACAGAATTCCTCTCCTTTTTGGGGATAGAAATAGATACAAAGTGGATACTTAAAAAAAAAAGAAAAGAAAAAAAAAAAAGAACAAAACCCAAAACAAAAACAAACAAAAACCACAACAGAAACAAAATCCCCCAAAACATAAAAAAAGCCACAAAAGAACCCAAAACCCCAAAACAAAGAAACCACTCCCCCCAAATCCCATCCAGCCCACCTCGAACAAACACAGCTTTCTTCTGGAGCAGCGCAGTGGAAAGGGAAGGGCTCAGGTCCCTTTATTCCCCCCCTGCACTGACACTGATCCGAGCTGACTCGGGGCTTTGTGGCTTTCCCCACGCCAGGAGCAGCAGGTCCAGCTTCCAGGTGTGAATTCCAGCCCTGCCCCCTTTCAAAAAGGGGCATTTCTTGCTGGGCAGGCTGGGACACAAAACAATTAAACAAAAGGAGTGGTTTGCTTTGGGGTCACCCCTGCCTTTCCCCCTCTGTCCTTTGCTGCTCTTTTTATTTCCTTATTCCATGCGGGCTCCTTTTACTTCATTCAATCTGGATTTTTTCACTTTTTTGTTTGTTTGTTCATTCGGTTTTTGGGGATTTTTCTTTTGTTGTTGTTGTTTTGTTTTTGTTATTTTTTTTTCCATCCTAGAGCAAACCTATGAAATCATATTCCTGGTCTAAATTTCTAAAGAAAAAGCCACAAGGAAACTCAGGTTGCTTGGATTTTATTCGGGGGTGTAACTGGACCCAGCAAGAGCAGTGAGGGTATTGGTGGCACCAGGCAGGTTGTTTTCTACAGGCCATAAAGGGTTATTTTGTACTCGGTCAGAAGTCCCCAGCTGCTTAAAGTGTTGTGTATATTAAATTTGCAGGCCTGAGCATCAGGACCAGATGTGGGGAAGGAGAAGGATGGATTTGCTTTTTACAGAGAGGGATATGAGGAAAGAAACTGAGAGGCATCTCCCAAAATGAGATTTCTTCCAGTGTAGGGAGCTCGAAATCCAGGCCAGCCTCGGCCCTTTCACTCCATGCTGATTTATGGTTATCCAGGATTGCAGGCAGGACAGTTGAGCCCAGAAGTGATCCACTCAATTATCTGCTACTGTGTTACTTCAGCTACAAAGAGAGCAGGGACACTTCCCCTTATCCCGAGCATCTTGGGCAAACAAAGCTGGGGGGTTAGTGGCAGTGTAAACACATTTAAATTACCCTCTTTGCAAAACCCTGATCACTCATTATGGTCAAATCCAGCTGGATGGAGCCAGAGTGGCACTTGAAGGTTTTTGTCTGCTGGGAAAATGTGTGCTGGAGAGCTGTGAATAACAAACCCAGTGTCACCGTGCCGTGTCCCGAGGATGCTGCAGCCCTGGGCTGTTGTCCTGCTCCATCCTGGCTTTCAGGGTGTCCTGGTGAGGTGGCTCTGCCCGTTCCCCCCAGAAATGGAGCTTTGGCACACAAGGATTATCAGTACTGCACACACAGAGTGCTTTTTCTGGTGGAGACAGCTCTGGGAAAGGATAAAAGCTCAGAGATAATTTATGAGCCCACTTTGCACCCAAATGCATCCCCTCCTTCAACCTCAGCAGGTGGAGAAGACCAAGAAGGGAGTCTTGAGGACACAGTCCCACCTTTTTCCCAGAGTTTTCCATCTCCAGGAAGGAATTGGCACTGCAATGGGCCCATGCCCATGGGATCCTGCCCAGGGCACACCTGAACCTGCCAGCCAGGCTGGTGGCTGTGACCCTGCAGGTGTCCCAGGGCAGGTGGACACCTCTCTGATCCAGTAACCCCAGTCTGGGCAGCTCAAACACCAGGCAGACAGTGGGCAAAGTCAATCCCAGCAAACCTGGGGAGGGAAAGCAGCCAGCCCTGGCTGCTGCTGCATCCCCTCCATCCTCAGGTGTGTGGCAGGTGCTGTGCAGGGTTTCCCTGCAGTGACCCCTCCTCACCCATGCCTTGTTTCAGCTGGGAAGATGCTGGGAGTGAAGTTTGGGACAGAAATCTCAGCAGCCCTGGGAGAATCCTGCCTCTGCCAGTGCCAAACTGGGAGTGTCCTGAAGCTGCACTGAGGGAATTTATTGTGCAGGAGCTGGTGATTCCACCTGGATCCACCTCTGTCTGCGTGGGAAACAGAGCCCCAGGTCCCCCCTTTCCCTGAGATGTTTGAAAAGGAGCAGTAGTTTTCACTTAAGCCTCATTTCCTGTCGATTTAATGGGATGTGATCATGCAATTCCCTTCGTGCAGGGAGCAAGTTTTGCTGGGAAAACTCTCTGGATCTCAGAGGGGTTACAGGGGCTGAATTCCTTTCCTGTGAGTGGGTCTAAGGGAGGCTCTTCCAGGATGGCACCAGCACATCCTGAGAAACTTCCATCAAAGCTCAGACAGCGTTTTCCAGTTATTATCCAGTGGCTGACTGAGTTTAGGTTTTCTGCTGACAATAAAACAGTGGGTAAAAGGAAGTGATTAGCAGCTTACAACTGTATCTAGCTCCTCCTGAGCAAAGCTCTCTGCTTTATTTTGGGCCTTGGAAGATGAACTGTACAGTATATTGTTTGAAAAGGCGTCCTCTGTTTTGGAAAATCTCCATATATTTTGTTTCCATGTTATCTGCATGGTTGTAATTAGAAAATTATGTGCCTGCTACATGACCTCCTCATAAAGAACATATTTAAAGTGAGACAATAACATTCAATTCCCTTTCTAAACCATCAAAAAGAAAATGGTTTTCAAGGCATTTCTTCCTCCTTCCCAATTCCCTCCCTCCGGCCACTTGGGTGGTCTCATTTGACAAGTTTTACAATAGAGGGCTTTTTTTTTTTCATGGACAAACATGTAAGTGCAGGAGAAAATCTGAAACTGGGAAACAAATTCTTCCCCCTTGCCTTCCCCAAGAAAAACACAGAGGCTGAATCTCAGCAGATCCTGGCAAGGCAGGATGAGAGGGAGACCTTGCAAAGGGAAATGCACTTTTCTTTTTTCATTTGTTGTTTTAGGGTTTTTTTGTTTTTGTTTTTGTTTTTTTTTTTGCTGTTTACCTTCATTCCTGCTGCAAAATCCCCAAATCCATGCCTATAGGAGGAAGAAGCATGTGCATGGTCCCTGAGGAAAGCTGGGGACAACGATGGGGCAGAACCTCAGCTTGTCCCTGCTCCAGGGAAAGGTGAAATGCATGGGATGGAACCACCAGATTCTGCAGGTTTTAGATAAAATTTCATTGATTGCAGGGGAACAAGCTGGAGCACCGTGTGCCTGAATATTGCTCAGAGGGAATAAGGATGAGAATTGGAGGTGATACTGGAATTAAACAGGAGCTGCTGTGAGGGGCTTATTGCTGGGAGTGAGAGAAAATGCAATTTTTTGTGTGGCAAGGATGCTGGAATGAGGTGGCTAATGCCTGTTTTTCATCAGTGAAACCCTTTAGCCCCCTGGATCCCCGGGTTCTGTGGTGTCCTGGCCATGAGTGCCACACACCACGGGCTGTCCCCTGCTCAGGGAAATGCTGCCTTTGGAGACCTGTCCTGCTCTCAGCAGATCCCTCTGGCTCTGAAGCACCCTCAGGGCTCAGGGAAGGGGCTGTGGGTGCAGAGTGGGAGCAGGAGCTGCTCCTGGGGCTGTGCTGGATCAGTGCTGCTGGCTTTGGAGCTGTGATTCCCTGGGGTGAGCTGTGTCTGCAGCACCAGCACTGCTCTGCTGCCTGTCATGAGCTGCACATGAGCAGCTTCCTGGTTTTAGTGCCCTGGATCACCAGAATTGCACATTTCCCTGTGCATGGTCACTGTGTCACACTGGAGAGGAGCTCCTGAGACACCTGGAGAGAAAGGCAGGGGGAGAAGAGAGAGCAGAGCCAGGTCTGACACGGGGTGGAGATAACAGAGCACAGGTGCACCATGAGAACTAAGAAAAACCATTTTGTTTATATAGAATGAAAAGGAGTGACTGGGATAACTGTCCAGTACTGAAGTGAATGAGGGATTCCACTGGTTTGGAGGAGAGCAAAATGAGGATTGCTGTGCTCACTGCTCTGGGAGGAGCCACCTCCATCGTGTCTTGGCTGTGGCTACCAGAGAACGAACAGAACGAGAGTTGGGAGCTCCCAGAATTTAACTTTGGTAGCCTCTGCAGGATCCCAGCCCTGCAGAGAAATTACCTGCCATGAGCTCACCTGTTCTGATCAGCAGCAGTGTGAGCAGGATTATCCCTTCCACTGCCACCCTTTTAAATCACTTTGCCAAGCTAAGAAGCCTTTAGTATAAATGAGAATTTATATTCACAACCACAGGCATCAGAACTGGAAGGCATTTGCAGCCTGCAGTTCTCCTTGCTGCTTGTTCAGCTCAGGCAGGCTGGGGTGGCTGTGAAGGACAGCACCTGTCCTCCCCAGGCTGCTGCTCCTTTTGGATGGGCAAGCAGGAGCCTGTTTGCCTCCTCCCATTCTGTGATGATCTCTCTGCTCACCAGCTCGTGTGTTTGTGCAGCAGAGGCCCCACGAGCAGAAAGCAGAGCAGCTGTCCCAGGAGCAGTGCTGTGCCCAGGGGATTGTCCATGCTGTGGTGCCAGGAGGGCACAGGTGCACAGGCAGGGAGCAGGGGACATTGTCTGGGCTGGTGACAGCTCAGTGCCTGCAATGTGCTCCCACCAGGCAGGAGCTGTGCACCTGGGATGTGCCAGAGGCAGAGCTGGGCTTTCAAACAGGTGAGCAGCAGCTTGACCTAAAAGCCCATAAAAAAATCACTAAAAAAATCATGAAGCTGTAAAATGTCTTAGGGAGCCTCCCACCCAGAGTCTGGAGAGGAGAGCTGTGCTGAGCTGCACCCTGTGACAGGCACAGCTTCTCTTTAAAGTTGGCAGAACTTTTTGTGCGTTTTTTTTTTTTTTATTAAATCTAGGTAGCAGAAAGAGCACCCAAAGATGGGTGAATGCAGAGGAGCATTCCCCAGTCTGCACAGAATAATGGAATGGTTTGGGGTGGAAGGGGCCTTAAAATCATCTGATTCATAGGCAGGGACACCTTCCACTATCCCAGGTTGCTCCAAGCCCTGTCCAGCCTGGCCTTGGACACTTCCAGGGATCCAGGGGCAGCCACAGCTGCTCTGGTCACCCTGTGCCTCCTCACCCTTACAGGGACAAATTTTTTCCTAATATCAAACCTTGCCCTGTGTCAGTGTGAAGCCATTCCCCCTGTCCTATCTACACCTGCTCTTATTTCTCAACCAGCTTCTCTGTGCTCCCCTTTGCCTTTCTCCTGCCAGTGTCTCCTGTGCCAGCCCTGTCTGCAGGGACATTTGTCTGCTCAGTAAATGGGTCATTTGGAACCAGGGCTGCAGGACAGTCACATCCAGCTCTGGACACTGCAAACCAGGGACTGAGTCACTGGCTCAGTGGGTTTGAACTGCCCAGTCACATTTACCTACATGACAAGAATTTTAAAATTTTTTGTCAGGTCTCTTCTGTAGTTAGTCGTGTCTTAGGAGCTGGGGAAACACTGGTATAAAAATAATTCAAGAACAATCAGAAAAATTATAAACCCAATTGGAAATTAATAAAGAAAAAATGTGCCAGGTTCTCTTACAGCTCTGTACTCCCTGTCTGTCTGTCTGGGCCTGCAGACTTTGACACTGAAGTGACAGCAGTGGTATTGTGAATATTTAAAGCCTAAGCCATCATCAGCATTTCCATTTAGGTTATTGCTTCATGTTGTCTCTGGCATTTTATCTTCACTGCAAATGAGGTTTGAGATCTCCATCTGGTCCTGGTGGACAAAAGCTTTATTAGAGAAAGCAAACAGCTTCAGCAGCAGCTTCAAAGCTGTTGGGAGTCTCATGTGAAGATGGGAAAGCAGCTCTGAACCTGTTGGATTTCACATCCCATAAAACACAAATTGGACCATAATTTTCATGCCACTAAGTCATTCTACTGCATTGGACCACTCAAATCATCATTTCTTCTTTCTCCAGCTTTTTTCCCTCAATTTTTTGTAAAGCAATGGCATGGAGTCTACCCAGTAGGGCATCACATTAAAATTCTGAATCCCTGATGAGTGAGGGGTACAAGACAGCCCTGTACCTCCAGGAAGGAGCTGGATGAAGACTGCTCCAAGTCTGTGGAGCAGGAACAGCACAGGCTTTTCCCCCTTGAGGCAGAGGATGGAGGTTATCTCCTTCCCATTACAGCCCTTGCCCCAGCCCATTCCATGGGCTATTTTAGGCAGTTTGTGCAGGGATGCACAGCCACTGGAGTTGTTCCCAGTACTCATCTGGAATCAAAGAAGTGAAATTCTCAAAGGTTAGTAAATAGACACTGGGTAGGAAAAATGGGGGAAAAAAAGATCTTAGAGTTGACCTTATCCTGTGAGACCTGTGGGGTTGCTGTGCCTCTAAAGTTCATCCTATTACCTGGCAGTGCTGGGTTTGCAGTTGGACTCGATCACCTTAAAGGTCTTTTCCAGCCTAAATGAGCCTGGGATTCCATTATATTTAGAGCCAGATTTTTCTCCATGTAAATCCCTGACACAGCCTGTGTTCATGGATATCTGTGTGGATTTTTCCAGCTGTACCTGGAGTTATTCAGTACCTGGGGGCAGGGGAAGAAACAGCACCTGGGTGCCACAGGGGTTCCAAGGTGAACAAAGTGAAATCCCCACTATTTCCCCCTCAATCTACTCGAGACTTTAAATGGCAATTATTTAATGTATTATATAAAGATAAAATCTGTTTTACATGTAAAAAAGAGTTTATTTCTGTCATTTTAAATATTTTTTCCTGCACAATCGAGCTCGTGGTGCCCCTCCTGGATGAGAGGTGAGGGAACACACCTCACACAGCCCAGTTTGCTGGGGATGCTGTCGCTCTCCTTGTGGAACCAAAACTCCGGGGTGTTTTCATTTACTTGGAGGACAGGCTTTGAGCGACAGATCAAATGGCCAGATTTTAGTGTGTGTTAGGAAAATTAGTTAATTTGGCTAGAGAAATCAGGGTTCCCCATGGAGTTTGCAGGGTAGAACTTGCTTCAGATGGTTCGTAAACAAAGGGATGTGTTGCTAGGATTTTGAAGTTCAATGGATTATGCTTTTGCAACCCACTGTTGCAGTTTTACTCTTTCCCTTTCCGTCTGGGAGATATTTCATTGCCTTTTATTTTTATGTTTTCCTTCTGATTTTTCTTTAATATTTTTTTTTTTTTTAATTTTGATTTCTTTCCACAATCCTAACAGCAGGATTTGCATTTGCAGACCGTTTCAGGGGACATCAACAAACCCGCAGATGATAAATAAATAACAAAAATACCAAGTGAATTTTAGCAGAAGGGATGTTGGGGGAGCCTGGCTGAATCAAAAGCATCTCAGCTGGGCTGGGCATGTGCATCCTTGTGCAGGTGAAGGTGAGGATCAGGAAACAGAGGAGCAGAAAGCTGTGGGGGGTGTGTGAAATTCCATAACATTCCATTCCAAAGCTTCCTCTCTGCCACCATTACCCTTAGGCACGGTTAAGCTGCTCCACCAGGATGTCCTGGCGTGTCTCCCAGTGCCCTGGTGCTCCTTAGTGACTCCTCGGGTTTGTTCTCTGGCTGATGTTGCCCAACAGACCAGGATTCCTTGATCCTGCCTTGCTTGGATTCTGTCAGGAGTTGTAGCCATGTGTCTGAGGCACTGAGCCCTTTCACATAATTGGGCAATATTTGCATTAAGCTGAGCTGCTCTTTCCCAAATGAGGACGGGTGGTTGTTCCTGCCATTCCCAGGAGTGCTGCTGTGGGGTCCAGGGCTCTGGATCGGGACACATGGCACTGAGTCTGGGACAGAGGGCCACAGGAGAACATTTGTTCCTCGTGTTTTTCCCTGGAAGCAGCTGGTTTTCCCTTCAGGGCAGGCACTGGCTGTGCCTGAGGGCCATTAGGACATGGAGGGCAGGATTCAGTGGCTGCCTGTTGAATGGGGCTTCTTGTCAAAACTCTGCAGGGCTCTGCACTTGCAGTCTCGTGTAGCAGTAGGGGAATGGATTTAACTCCTCAATCCGAGCCAGTTTGGAGCTGGGCATGTGAGGATCAGCTCCTGTTGTCCTGGATGCCATGGGGTCCATACACCTGAGCACAGTCCCCTGGTGCCAACAGAGCAGGAACACAGCAGGAACAGAGCAGGAGCAGAGCAGAAATGATGGCTGAAGCTGCCAGGGGAATGTCCTTCCCCCCCTTTGATGTGTATGTGTGTGTGATTCACTTACCAGCTTTGTCCAACTGGAATTTCCCCTGTACCCTCTTTCCAATAAAATAGTGATTTTATGACTATTCCCAGAGGTGGCATCTCAGTGGGTCAGAAATGGAGGCTGGTGTCAGCTGGGATGTTAATTGTCATTTGTGTGTTTGCTCTGCTCCCTGCACACCAGTGCAAGACAATGAGTTACAACTTGTCATGACTGGGTTTCAGAGGGCTTTTTTAAAGAGTGGTGCTTTTATTCTCATCCACTGTCTCATCCCTTCCCCTGCTGTATGTCTGATTTATCAGAGTCGTTTAAAAGGGGCTTGTCCCCCCTTTCTCCTCCTCTGCCTCTTGCTGATATTTGTAAGCAAATCACCCCTGTTTTATATGAAGTGAAAGATAAAGAATGAGTTGTGGGCACTGAGCAATGGAGATGATGACTGAAATGACTATTAATGATTGTTCCTGGCATGCCCAGGCATGACTTTAATTTCTCGCTAATTCCAGCTCTGGCAATGCACACTGGTAGCACAGTCCACAACAACCTCACTTCTCCTGGAACCAGCCCAAAAACAGGCAGTGCTGTCCCTGAGCTGTTGCTCTGAAGGGGATCAAGCCCTTGGTTGGTTTCAGTTTGGATTTCCAAATGCAGTTTGTGATTCCTTAGATTTGGTTTTCACAGAGGTTACTCAAAGCTTAGTGAAAATGTTCAGTGTGGACATTTGCATGACCAAAAATTGAGATATTTAAACCCAACAGTCCTGTCTGAGAATGATAGTCATTAAGAAGGTGATTAGTTCATCTGTGACAGTGTTAAAAGCATGAAAATGCCATAATTTTGGGTGCAAACCAGCTCTGTTGAGCAGGGCTGTCATGCCCAAGAGAACCACAGGTTTTGCCTGTTTTCAGTAGCCCCCTTGAAACAACATTTTTTATATCCTTAACAAGTGGCTCCTGTTTCTCCTCTGCCAGAGAGGCACTATCAGAGCACTAATTGGAGAGGGGGAGTGAGGAGAAAGGGCACAAAACCCAGGAGGAAAATGGGGGAGAGCAGATCCCAGAGGCTAAGCTCAATGCCACCAGGCTCGGATGGAAATATTCCTCTAGCAGACCACAGAAACACGAGTTTTTGTGGGAGTACAAGGAGGAGAGGCACGATAAGGCTGGTGAAGTCAGTGCAGTTGGTGCAACGAACCCGGGGCCGTTTCCTGGGATGCCTGACAGAAGTTTCCTTCTGTGGGAAAAATCAACGACTGGAATAGGTCTGTCTTTTTTGCCACGGCAAACCTATACTTAAGTGTGATTAAAATGCTTTCGGCAAAGGAAATACCCTGTAGTTTAAGCCAAACATGGGGACATCCTCTGTGCCTCTGATTGATGTTATGGTGGTTTGTGTGGTGTACTATATCCTGAACCAGGCCCAAGTCAATTAGGCACCATTTCAAAGTATTTTCTCATGCAGCCCAAGGTTTTGCTCGTGCCAGTGAAATCCGAGACTGGGGGAAACGATAGCAGGAATGAATTCTGCGAGCCTGGCCATCGGGTTAGCAGGCAGCAGGCACTGCAGGATTCCCTGCTTCAAGGAGCAAGATGCCTTTTTCAAGTTGTGAGATTTAATGGCCTTTTTGCTGAGATCAAGTGTAGTATTGGTTTAATATCTGATACAAGCTCTATCAGGAAAGTATATCCTCCCTTTGCAGGGGGACAAGGCGGTCTAACCATGAAATAATCAGATCCTTACAGTTCTTTTCTACCCCTAGACCAGGTGGGATTTCTGCCCCAGAGACACCATCTAAAGCACATTTCCACTCAGCCTTTGGCTGTTTGAAGCTTTCAGACAATCACAGTGTGGGAAAGGACAGTCCTTACAAATCTTTCGCCCTTTCAGTCCCGAAATATCATTCCTTGTGATGGAAGAGAGTAATAACATGTGAGAGCACCATCACAAGCCAGCCAGCAAAGGAAATAACAGGGTGACCTTATAAAATCAGGGCCCAAAAAAACCACCCAATTATAGGGTTAAATGCCACCGAAGTAATGATTCTCCTGGTTTATCTCACTCATGGTGCACTGCATTTTAAACCCAGCCACTGGGGACATGTGAAATGGTGCTTAAACCATCAGTGGAAGGTTCCTTCGTGCTACAGAGATATTTCCATGTATTCCAAAACAGCCCTGGAGTCTGGGCAGGCAAGGAGTGAGCTTAATGCCTCCCTTTGTAGTAGGAGATCTTTGAAACTCTTATTTGATCGTTTCCCTAGATTAGGATGATTCTGGGCTGCTTTGGAGGAATGTGTTCCCCCTGCCCACCAACCCCCTCTCCCAATGTGATAAGGCATCTGTAAATGAAAATACTCTCTGAAACTCTGCACAGAACCTCCTCTGTACATGGCTTTGAAGCAGAGCTGCATGAAGACCTCTGTACCGGCTGAAAATATCTTGCAAACTGATAAAGAAGTGCAGGTACAGCTAAAATCCACTGTGTAATGAGGATTAGCAAGCCTAAGGAGGTTTGTTTGGATTGAAGATTGAATTGAAATGTGTGAGGCTTGGGTTTGACCAGAAATAAACTGAACTTGGATTTCATCAGATGCCTCCCGGCCCCCTCCCGTCCTGCTCCTCCTCGCCCCACTCCACCTTCAGAGTAAATACTCAGAGCTCATCATTTTAAAAGGAGCTGTTTAATTTTCCCACCGGCCCAGGTTCTCGTTAAATGTGCTGTGCTTCAGTACAATCCTCCACTTTCCCAAGCAGCCCTCAGCTCCCTGCATCTCCCTACCTGTGTGCTGGGCTGTATTGATCTCAGATATGTGGGCAATTGCTCTGTGGAATACAGCCTGAAAAGACCCTGTTTGATCCAATGATGATCCTATAGCAGATATTCTGACTAATTGTATCCATGGAAATCAAGTGCACTTTAACTAATGAAAAAAAAAAAAAAAAGATGGTGTGGTCAAAGCTTATTTGAAGAAATGACATGTTTTAAAACCTGACATGACTTAAAACAGAATCATATAAGTTCCTTTGCTAAAACACTTTCAGGATATATTAGGTATAACAATAGTTTTCTACATGAAAATGGCTTTGAAATCTTAAAAGAAAAGTATTTTAAAAGAAAAGAATTTTTGCGGTGCATTAAATTGGACGTGAATATGACAGATTTCAAAGACTGTCAAAATAACGAATTTACATCATAAATGCACAGGCTCCCTTTTTAAAGGCCTCTTCAACAACTCAGGAAGGCGTTTAATGGTGAGCAAGTTCAAAGTGTCATGGACTCCCACTGGTATAAAAAGGAGGCAATACCCACTATACTCTCTGTGTTTCAGATAATGTATCTGTCTCTTTTCAAGTTAATAAACTGCACTCCTGTCAAATTGCAGATAAATGAAAGCGACCAAGACATTGTTTTCCCCACATATTGCTAAGAAAGATATCTCCCAATATTTCTAAACGACCAGTATGCTAAAAAGAACTTGAAATGAATCCACCCTGCAGTTATTTTACAGCATCAAAGACAATGAAATTTCCACAGAGGCACTTTCTGAAGTTTTAAATGCTTTATTTCTGATAGCTGCTCATTAAGAAGCTTCGAAAGCTTTTTATTGTTTCAAAGGCAGTCATCTAAATTTTTAATCATTCACTAGTGCTATATGGTCACGATGTTACTCTCTAGCTTTAAAAACCCTTTTTTATTTTCTAAACAGTAATGTCAACATAATGTTTTCCTGAATAATTGTTAGGTATGGCCTTACTCAAAGAGCAACTGTGAGGAGGGGAGAAAGAAAGGGAGGAAGAGGATTTTTTTTCCAGCTCCCTTTGGTGAGGGAGAGAAATGAGACACTTCAGGAAATTAAAACCCAGGACCAGCAGTTGACAGAGCTGGCCACCAACTTAAAACTCTGGTCTTCTGGGATGGCTTCAGCTCAGTCCTTTATAGCTGTGGGTGGGTATTTTTTAAGTTAACAATGATGCTCTGCAGGCTGATTCTCATTTTGTGACACTTGAGTGTCCTTGTGGATAAAAGAGGGTTTAGGAAATTTCCTGTCCCTTCCCCCCGGAGTTGCCTCCTGCCTCACCCACCGTGATCACCAGGGTCAGGTAGGGGACAGCATGGGAAGAGTCACACCCATCCCATACCCATCCCACTCTCCATCCCATTCCCATCCCATTCCTCATCCCACTGCCCATCCCATTCCCATCCCATTGCCCATCCCATTCCCATCCCATTCCCATCCCATTCCCCATCCCATTGCCCATCCCAAGGTTAGCAGTGGGCACCAGCCACCAGAGCATGCTGAGTCCCTGTGCAGGAGCAGTGCCCTTCCATGCCCAGCAGCTCGTGCCCATCCCAGCCTTGGGCCCATCTGGTTTCACTTTGCTCCTCACTCCAGCACCATTAGGGACAGGATTTCTTTCCCTCTGCCTGGCCTGAAGGTTCTCACACACCAGACGTGGGGATGAGGTTGCAGTTTATTTACTCTACAAGCTTGTATTAAATTTCTGCCTCCAGAAACCACAACCCAGCCTCTCTCCTCTTGAGGGACTGTGAGTTTTCCATTCTCAGGATCTAAGCATTGGACTGAACCCATGTTCCAGCTCAAGGCTCTTCCCTTTCTTGTGCCTGTATTAAAGTAGGCAGAGCTCAGTGATAAGGGAGCAGGGAGGAGATATGGGGAAGATCTAGGCTGCCTCTGCTCAGCAGGGAAGTGGATCCCCCTGAATGCAGGCACATGGCATTTCCAGCCTCCAGATTTCAGTCAGGGTAAAAGCAAAAGGAAATAAAACACTGAGCAGCAGGAACAGCCCATCCATGGAGCAGCCATCACCTGCAAGAGACCACAAGAGAGAGTGATGACAACTGGCTCTTGCTAATGTAATGTTTTGCCCTCCTCCAGTGGTACTTGGGATCTGAGGCTCCCAAAGGATTTACAAATATTAGTACAACAACCTTCCACCAGCTGTAGCCATTCCCCCTTGAGCCAAAGGGTTGGGAGAGCTCTCCTTGCAATCTTGGTTGGGATGGGCCACTTGCTTTAACCAGCAGTTCCTCAAAGAACCACATTTTCCATGCTGAATGTGTGGCTGTTGAATGGATCTCATCCACTTTATGTATTGTATGCAAACTTATTCCTGACACAAATGTATGTTGACACTTTTATCTGTCCCTCCCCAGCCTGGGTTTGAACACACTGGGCTCAGCTTTCTGGCTTTTCCTGGTGGCCACACCAGGATTTCTTTCCCCTCTCTGCCCTGGACCCAGGGTGTCTGTCAGCTGAGCTCATCACTAGCAGACAGCCTGAGCACAGAAATTTGGAAATGCAAATAGTTCCAAAGACACGTTGGGAGCGTGGAGCCAAGAGAGGCTCCAGCCCTCGGAGGCACTGGGAGAGGGAATGTGCTGGTTACAATTAACTCCTGATATCATGGGAACTGGAAAACAAAGCCAAGCTGTTGCTCTGCTCCTACCAAAGGCCTGGGAAAGGACAAGTTGTCAGTGTTCCTGTCGGGAGCAGAGCAGGAGCTGCTGGGCTGCCCCAGCCCGTGGCTGTCAGTGCTCTGTGGCACAGCCCCTGCTCCTGACAGCTGGGCTTTTCTTTAGTGTCAGTATTTGGGCTGTGTCCTGGGATCTCTGGTGGTTTTCTCTGCCACCAGAGCCCAGATTACTTTTCCTCATCTGTTTTGGGTTGTGCTCTGACTGGTGTAGCCACTCCTGTAATTCCATCACACCCCTGAGCTGAGCATCCTCCCAGCTGTGAGCTCTTCTGGATGCACCTGGGCAAGCAGCCACCAACATCCAGTGTTAGTCCTTTCCTCTTCTCCAACAAGCCCTTGGAGCAGCCCAGTCTCCCTTTGGGAAGCTTTAGTGGAGCATTGAGCTCATTCTTTGCTCTCAGGGGTCAAAGTTTGCTTGATTCTGGTGCTGAAGAAATCAAAGGATAACTGGGAAGAGAAGGGATGTCTTGAGCTGGTATTTGGCAAGGCTCCCCAAGCATCCTGAGAGACATCAGTCCATTGGGCAGGTCCCTGCAGTGATCAAATCCATGGGATGGAACCACAGAACCTCCTGGAAAGCAGAGTTAAGGTGGCAATTCCTGTGAGAAGCACATGTCAGAGAAGCAGACTGTGTTCTGTGTCCAGCATCCACCACTCTGCAGCTGTGTGGTGCAGGTGGGAAGGACCTGATCCCAGAGCTGCCAGGCTCCAAAATCCTGTGTCACCTCAGAAATCCCTACACTCACTGCACTGGGCAGGTTCTGAGCTTTGTCCCCTCACACTGAGGAGCTGCTGCTCAGCCAGTGTCAAATGCCACGGCTGCCTTGGGAAGCCTTCATATCCTCCCTCCAAATCTCACTTTTGCAGAACACCCTTTTCCTGTAATGATAAAAGCCTAATTGCATCTACCCAGAATCCTATCTGAAAAATAATTCCCATCCTGTGTCTAGGATGACCAAGGAAAACAAATGAGATGAATATGTAATAAAATTTGCAGGACATGTATTTTGCCAGAGACAAAACAGATTCAGATCTGGATGTGCTATGTTTAGAGCTAAGTTTAGAACTCGGGATTTTGGATGGACTTCTAAATATTGACATACAGGGTCTCAGGCTTTTCTCACAGACTGCAAACATCCTGCATTCTTGGCTGTTTTTGTGTTGAGATCCATGCTCTGTTACCTTTCCAGGGAGAATTTAACTCTGGCCCTCAGTGCAGGGAGAGCCAAGGGCTTTGGGAATAATTAGAAGCTTCATATGCTACCAGATCATTTGGCCAATCTTTTGAAGCAAAAGAGGAAGGGATGGGAGTAAGATACAGCTCTTGCATCTGTGAAATTCTTTCCCATTGGCAACCTCCCTGCAAACTCATAATTAATGAGGATATTCCAGTTCAAGATCTCAGTTCTATCACAGGCATTGGCTTTCCCAGACTCTGAGGTCCCTGCACTTGGAGGGAGATCCCAGCACAGTGTCCTGGGGCCTGGGCTGGATTTAGAGCCATGCTCAGAGTGTGCTGGATGCAGACAAGTGTGGCCAGCAGCAGAGCCAGCAGCAGAGCCTTTCCATTTGTTTGTCCTGGCCTGGTGTGTGCTCAGTGCTGCAGGGTGAGATCCCCCAGCCCCTGTCCCACTGGGGATCCAGGTGTCCAGGAGCTGTGTCCATGTGGCACAGCAGGACACAGGGAGTGCCTTGGATGTATTTGGTGCTCAGGTCCCTGATCCCATCCCTTTCCCACTCTGCTGAGTGACCCTGAGTGAGCTCCAGCCCCTGCTCCCTCCCAGCATAGAAATGCAGACCCCAGCCCTCAGGATGGGTCTCCTCTAGGTTGGAAATGCAGATCCCAGCCTCTCCCAGGATGGAAATACAGATCCCAGCCTCCTCCAGGATGGAAATGCAGATCCCAGCCTCCTCTAGAATGGAAATGCAGATCCCAGCCTGCATTGGGTCTGTGAATACCCTGCATGCCACATTTGTGTGTTGTAATGAGCAGCCTGGTCCCTGCTGGTGTAAAGCTGTCCTCGCAGGCTGTGATGGATGAGGCTGTGCTGTTGGAGTGGCCTTTTCCAGGCAGTGTTGCTAAGTCCCTGGCATGTTCCTTGAGGTGATCCTCTGCTGCTCCATTGCTTCAGAGTGAGCCACAATTCCCCACTGCTTTCACTTCCCAGCTGAGCTGGTTGCTCTCAGGCTGCAGCTGATGTTTTCAATGCTGATGTCTGAAGAAAAGATGATGAACTTTTTCCTTGAAGTGGGGAGTTTTTTAAGGCTACATTGCTGCAGATGGTCAGTTAAAGGCAATACCACCTCTATTAATTATTTTAAATTACTTCTCCATGTCTTTGTAGCTTCTTTCTTCTCTCTGGTTATTCTGGAAGAGTTAAACTTCAGCATTCCATCACTGCTGGCAAAATAGCCCTGTTCTATGGTATTGCTTCTCTTTCCTCCTGACTAATTTGGGTGATTGACTAACAGAATACTTGAAATATTTGATCTGAAATTTGCTTTTGGATAACATTCAAGGCTTTAAACTTCCAACTTCATTACTGGAGAGCTTTCCTGGTAAACTCTGAGCATTCCTGGCAGACACCAGCCCAAAGCACCTTGTGTGCTGCCACCCTGTCGTGTGGGCAGGTTCAGACAAGGCCTTGCAGAAGGTTTTCAGCATGACTGATTCATCTCATCAGTGTAGTTGGGAAGAGTGGGATCTGTCTCTTTTAACTTAGGCAGAACTTTTAAGCAGATGAAATGAGACATCTTGGCTCCCTCTATGATGAACAGAGACAGTGCCCCAAAGGGAGAGGTCTCAGCCCTTAGATTGACATTCAGGGGAGGTTTGAGGAGATGCCCTGTGGTGATGCCCACTCTCCACTGGTGACAGGAGCTGCCAATGTGACTGCATAGACCAGGCACTAGACTTGCATGTGGCACGATGGACCCCAGCTTTCAAATTCCATGATTTTAAAGGTACTTATGTGTCTAACTAATCAAGAACTGCTTTGCAGGATTTGCAGTAGGGTTTTAATTTAGATAAGGCAGACTTTTGGGAAATCTTGTATTCATCTCAACCCTTCAGAAGAATGTGGGCTTGAATGTTCTCTCAGAGTAAGGTCAGATGTGGCTGATGGGCATTAGATACATCAGATCTTAATGTGAACCTCAATAATCAGCAAACTTCTATTTAAAAAGAAGTACTTCATTCAGAGGAATTGAAAATAGAGCCTTTCCCACGGATTTGGAGTGTTCCTTCCCACTGAGGAATCAACTGCACCATCCCACCTTGATGGGGAGGAGAAGGCAGTGAGGGCTGAGTCCACTTTCACCTTGGGATGTGCAGAGCTGGAATAACTCTCCCCTGCACAGACACCAGATATTTCCTCCTCTTCCTAGAACTAGGAAAAGGCACTGTCAGCCTTGACTTCCACCTCAATCACATCCCTCGACTGCTAAACCTGGTTTCAGAGAGGAGACAGCTTCATGCTAGCTCAAAAAAACTCCAAAGCAACAATAAGAAAGAAACCTGAACAAAATCCCTTGTGTGCTCAGGTCCAGGCATCACTTCTTGAGCTGTAATTTGTGGCTGTCTCATTATTTTGGAGCTGTAGCATTGATTTCCTCACTCCTCCCTCCCCAAGGCCTGGAGAGGGGCTGCTCCACTGGCTGCACTTCTGGGAATCATCACAACATCCTTTGCGTTTTTGTAGGGAAGGCTACTTTAAGCTGAAGTTTAAAGTTCCAGGATGCTGGTCCAGACCTGATCTTCTGTGTAGGCTGCCTTGAGCCCAGCTTAGCTCTTTGAAGGTCACCCAAGCCCCTGAGCTATCAGTTATCTGTTAAATACACATCTCTGAGGGTCTCACGAAGGCTGATAGGAATTAGTAGACCACATGGCTTAAACAGAAAGGAAATCTCTGAATTCTTGCCTCTCTGCTCTCCAAGCAGAGCACTGGATGGTGCAGGGATTGAGGTGGAAGAAAGCAGAGGCAAAGTAGTGATGGAAATGGGGTGAAGAAACATCTTATTTTTCTGATTTAATACTCAGCCACTGACTGGATGTGTAACTGGTGTGTAAAGCTCCCTCTGGACAACCCATAGGTTTGGGCTTTTTCCTTTTCCTTACTTCTTGGAAAAGAAAAAAAAAATTGCTGGAACACTCTCACTGGAAAACCAGATGTGGCATCTTGGAGATGAATTTTGTCTGGTAAATAAATTCCATGATGAAACTGAACAAAACAAAGCTGCTAACTAACCTTGCCCTGCTGCTGAAGAGTTTTGTAGGGTTTTCAAACATCCTTGTGATGATTCTGTTCTTTTGCTGTTCTCCCAGTGCCATGTCAAAACATTACATGACTTGAAAGCCCCAAAATTGTCGAAGGGGGGTACGGGAGGAGGAAAATACAAAGCAACTTGTACAGACTGCTGTTGGGGGCGAAATGAGGATTTTTCTTTCTTTCTTTTTTTTTTTTTTTTTTTTTTTTTTTTAACCACAAACCCCAGTAACCACATGAAAGCTGTTTAAAAAGTAACAAAACCGTCTTCTTTGCAGCAGTTCTAGTAGTGCAGGTAGAAAAGGCTGGTATTAATTACCCGATGGAGCTTTTTGCTGCAGGTGGCAGGCAGTCAGGAGCTGCAGTGCTTGGGTGGCCAGTTGCACTGGTTTCCATAAAGCCACCAGGACCCCTTGTCCACCGCAGGAGACGCAGAGCAGGTTTCTGGAAGGCATTGCCCTCCCAAAGGAGCCTGCTCTGGCTTTCTGGAGCCACCTGGATCCAAATGTGTGCAGACATGTGTGTCTGCCTGTAAACCAAAGCTGCTGGAGGAGGAATCAGTGGTGTGACACAAACAGGAGCCTTCCAGCAGCCGGCACCATGGGTGCTCCAATTAACGGTGCCACGGCGATCGCGGCTGCTCTTGGGCTCATTACAAAAGACAGACAGACATCTGCAGGGGTCTTAAAATAATGACTCCTTTTATCTGGTGATTGGCAGAGGTGGGGTGACAAGGATCTGCTGCTTAGCATAATCTGAGAGTTATTCTTGTGTTTTTTGGATACCAACAGAAGATGTAAGGCGGAGTGGTGGCTCGGGGAGGACAGGGGGCTGCAGCAGGTCCCTGCCTCTCTCACCCCACTGGGGCAAGCTCTTCCCAAAGTGCTCAGCCCTGGGCTTCAGGATGAAGTCACTCCTGGTCTCCATTGCTCAAATGAGCTGCTGGTGCTTTCTGAGGACACGTTTTCCCTGGCATGTCCTCGGCTCCGTGCGCTGACAGCCAGGTCACAGCCCCCGGGCTGGCCCGAGTGCCTCCTGCCTGGTTCTGCTTCAATGTCTCTGCTCAGATCTGTCACCATCACTGCCAAGGCCTTCCTCAAAACAGGCAATAATGGCAGAAGTTCCCTTTGAAATTTCCTCTCCTTCCCAAGGCTGCACAGCTCTTCCATTGCTGGTCCCTTTCCTAAAGGCAGAGTGACTTCACATCCCTCTGAGCCTCTTCATTCTCCCTGCCTTGGGAAACATCCTGGAACTCTCAAAGGAGACAGTGATTTCAGGGCTGGGCCATCCAAATCAATCACTGGGACATCCACAGGGAACAGACTTGTGCCAGTTTAGGCTTCTCATGAGTCTTCTGAGATCCCTGAGGTTTTAGTCAAAATTATTTTTCTTATGCTAGGCCTAGCAATAGAAAATAAGAAGAGGTTATTAGCTATTTTCTAATTATACTCTGACCTTTTAGAGAATTTTTCAGTTATGGATTTCAAATCCATTTGCAAAGTTTGGTGAACTAAGTCCCAGCATAAAGAAGTGCCACCTTATTTTTCAGGTCAGAAAAGTAAAGTGTTTTCCCAAAATACATGAGGAGCTGAGCAGGGATTAGACCCCAGACCTCCAGCTCACAATCCCTTGCTTTAACTGCCAGCTCAGCCTTTGCTCATTCTGGTACGGGAAAAGCAATTGGGAATAAGAAGTTATTACTGGGGCAGGCAGTCTGTGGGGGATAGAGTTACAGTTTTTGCAATAATGTATTATTTAGCACTGGATTGCCATTTGAGATGGACTCAGGCTGCAAATTCAGAGGCACTGCTGGGATTGAATACTGAAAACCCCAGAGTGGAGAAGCGTTTGAGCAGAGAAGCATCTGAGTTTGAGGTTTGGGATCTATTACTGTGGATTACCAGAGATGTCTGTTCCTGAGGTCTACAGCACATCTTCTGCAGCACTTATCTCTTGCCCTCAATATTTATTTTACCATTCAGGAGGAGAGACAGGAGGATTTTCTCTGTCATACCATTATGATGCCTCCCTCTTATTGACCAACTTAAGCAAAATTATTTGCAGATCTAATAGAAAGGGCAAAACTTTCTCATTAATTTTTTTTTTCCTGGCTCCTATTACATTGCTGTGTATTTGGAATGTGTGTCAAAATAGAAAAAAAAAAAAGGGATGCCGATGTTTTATTTGGTCTTTCATTTGAGGCTTGCTAGCTGTTTTCAAACTGAACTTAAATAGAAGGCCACAAGACTTTAAACCTGATTAAAAGGATGCAGGAGAACATGAAATGCTGCTCTCCAGAAGCTCTCAGGCTCCCTGTTAATCTGTGCTGATGCCTTTTGAGCATCAGGGTTAAGATACAATAAAGAACATGGGGCAAATGGGATCAAGACAAAAAAAGTGAATTAGTGAATTAATGAAGAAAGATCTTGAGAAAAATGCCTTTGATACCTAAAAATAACTAATAGTGTGTGTTAGTTTAAAAGCATATTTTCAATGCAGGGATAAGTGCACGCAGCAGGGAGGAAAATACAAGAGAGAGGCTGGAGTAGAGAGTGTAGAGGGTGAATTTAACTGACAATAGATCACTCGAGCCTGTGGTATCGCGTTTAGAGGGTTAAAAGGCTAAACATCTTCGTGTTTAATGGAAGATGCTCCTAGAATTCTCAAAAGCAAAAGATGGAGAGAAAAATCTGCTGCCTGGGAACTTGAAAGAGCTGCACTTTTGAGCCCAGAGCTTGGAAAGCTGCAAATCTATTCAGTGGGGAGACCCAACAGATCTGTTCCTTCAATTCAGCCCCGCAGGGAATGGGCTCTGTCCCAGGGGGTTTGGGATGCTGAGCCTCCTCCCAGGTGTGCTGCTCACCCTGCCCCGTGTTCAGATCACTCCAGGATTAATTCACCTGCAGTTCAGGTTTAAATTAGGAGTTTTCAGGGCCTTCCCACCTTTATTCATGGACAAACACTCTTGACCAATGGATGAGGAGGGACATCAACCAAGAAAGGTTTGCTCTGCTGACAGCACGTCAGGCCAGCACTGAATTTACAGTGAAATATTTTGGGTTTATCGTGAAATATTTTGGTTTGTAGTGGAGTACTTTCCACCTACTTTTGCTGAAAAATGCTCTTGGGTATTAATCAGGCTGGAGTTTGCAGGGTCAGGACCAAACTGAATGATTATAATTCAGAAAACTACAGTAATGTGCTGATGGTTGCCTTTGCTAGAATTTTACCACTCAGTGTTTGAATCAAAAAGTCACCTTTTATTTTTTTTTTGTAGGGAAACTATGCTCTGTAGGTAACCTGCCCTCCCTAAAAACCAATAAATTATGTTCTTGGAGAATAAAGATCTAAGGATGCTCTATAGAAAGGAATAACAGGAACAAAGCTGTACCATACATTAAAACCAGCAAAACTGCTTAAGGCAATCCAAATGCATTTTTTTATTAGTATTGTGTTGTGATGCTAAACAGAAAATGACAACTGTGAATAAGATAAAGGTCTTCATTGTGCATGAAAAATTCAAATTGTTACTTTAAGGAGTGATTTATTTTTTTTTAAACACCATAAAACATTTATGATAACATTTTACAAAATTAGGAAGGGGAGAATTGGCTTGAAATCTTCTAAATCCATTAAATTTTCATGTTGTTGTTCAAAGCAATGGTTAAAAAAGCAAGAAAAGAAAAAGGTCTAGAAGGCATGAATATAGATATTTGAATATATATTTGACAGCTTTATCTGAGAATCAGAAGTCTGGAACTTGAACTAATTTAGGGCTGAACTAAACTTTTATCTGTGGGTTGGCTGAGAATTTCTGAATGATTAATGACTGCAGCAGAGCATGAACTTCCCAGGCTACAGAGGGAAGGAGAAGGTCATTCCCAGAAGATACTGGATACAGCTGAGCCAGGGACAGGGCAGTGGAACCACTTTGCTGAAAGTTCAGGGGAAATCTTTGTGTCTCACGAGAAACGGTGAATTCCTCAGCTCTGACAGTCTTTAGGCACCTTTGCAGTAAGTTTTGCCTCTCTCTAAGCAGCTGGAGCAAGAATTATGCTCCAGGGAAAGGAGAGGGAGGTGGTGACCCTGCCAAGGCCAGCAGGTCTCTGCTGCCTCATGGAGAGGCACAAAAACAAGGACCTGAAAACCATTTTCTGGCAGCTGCTGTTACGGGCTTTGGGTGGGTGTGCGCATCTCTCCCGGGGCAGGATCGGGGATTAAACCCCCAAAACACAGCAGGATGGGGGGACTGCCCCAGCTGAGACGGGTTTTAGTTGAAATTAGTGTGGTTTTAACCGAAAATTTGAAATAATGGGATGCGGGAGTGCAGGGAGTGGAGGAAGGAGGAGCTGGCGTGCCGATAAAACCATGAGTCTGTTGAGCACAGTGGGAATCACATCTCCCACCGTGCCAGGGGAACAGGGCCCTGCCACCCCCACATGCCCAGGGACCCCAGGCACACCATCCCTGTCCCCTCCTTGGCAGAGGGGAGAATCCCTCCCCGCTCTCTCCCACACCGACAAGAGCGGCAATTTGTTCCCTTTTAAAGCGAAATTAATTGTGGCACAGGAGTGAACGCGAGGTACTTCAAACGAGCCAGTGGCTCCGACTGGAGAAGTTGGCACTCGGAAAACAAACACGAGCAGCAGCAACATCCTTGTGTGTCATGCTGAACTTGCAGAGAGATTTTTTGAAATCCCGGCTCCGCGCTCTCCGGTCGGCGGAGCCGCGGGAAACCCGCTCGCTTGCATTTTGCCGGTTTAGTAATTGCATTTTTCATATTTTATTTATTTCCTCAAAAGGAACAAGTAATTATTACACAATACTTTCCCCCCACACCAATTTGGAAGATTTATCAATTATAATCTAGGAGAACGGCCCCATGTTAGACTTCAAATGCGTCTCATTAAAGATATTTTTTAGGGAGAGTGGTGGAAAAACAAAGAACTGCTGTGCTGTTGTCTTTTACTTCGCTTTAATGTCGGGTTCAGAAGTAATGATGTTGGGAACAATCATTCTTCAAGCCTCTGTTTCCTTGTGTTTACTCATTAAACACGAGAACCAGGTGCTCTCACGGGGAAATGCTCATTCTAACATTGGCTTTAGAAATCAAAAGTCTCTTCACTTTCACTAACAAGCACAGCTTTGCAGGGAAGGGACTGGGAAAAAAGCAGCCAGGACCTGCTTTAAAAATGGAATATTAGTGCCCAGCCCATAGAAGCCGTCCTGATTTTGGAGAGCTCTTGGTGGGAGGCATATGATTACAGGCTGTTCACGGTGCCTGATGTCTGGTCCTGGTGTTCAGAGCTTCCCGAGGAGAGAGCGGCTCCTTTAGGAGCAGTGGAAGTCAGCTCCTGCTCTCATTCTCCTCCAGAGGAACCTGTCCATCCCCACTGACCAGCCAGGGTAACCAGCTCCCCTGACTGGGCAGGGTGAATATCCCTGTGGAAGGCAGCTCAAGCTCTGTGACGTCTCCTGAGCTGTTCAGTGACCTCAGTGCAGACATTTCGTGCCATTCTGGACTCCTCAGGTCACTCGGGAGATCTGCCCAGGCTGGTGGGTGCAAGAGCAGCTGGTGGAGTGTGCAGAGGTCAGGAAGGTGCCCCGGGGCACATAAGGGCTCCATCTGCTCATCCCTGTGCAAGCACAGCTCTGCCCCAGCTGGAATGTGCTGGCAGGATGTGATGGGGTCACTTCAGGGCTTGGAAGATGGAAAATATCTTGTTTCTGGGGGAGGGTCGCTCAGTTTTCTTTAAATTTCTGTAGGCGGCATTTAGGAGTCCAGAGTATAGGTCCAAGCTGAGAAGCTGATGTGGCTCTGAAAGTTTCTCTGTTATCTCTACCCACAATATTCACAATTTGGTGCCTGTATTGCTCATGAATCTTTTTGGATCCCTTCAGCAATGAGGGAACAGGAAAATTCAGGACTGAAATCCCAAGCGGATTTTCTTCCACTGGTTTTCATTGGGGCATACCTGGGAATATCCTATAGGGAACCAGAGATTCTCTGTGGTGTGGATAAGGGTGAGAGGGAGAGAAATGGATGCACATCTCCCTTTGGATGGATGCACTGAAGGTGGCATGAGTGCATCTGGACAGGCTGTGCAAAGACCTTTCTGTGTAGAAAAGCCTCTGGGTATTTTCCTTGAATCCCAAAAACTTTAATATTACCAGAGACTTAAATTTAAAAAAGAAATTATATTATTTTGCCTTGGAGTAGAAAATTTCAATTTCTGCAGGAAGTGCAAGACTTCAACCCATCCTAATTTTAGTTCCAGTTTAGTGGAGCTCAGAGCTGGACCTTTATTTGCACTGATTTGCAGCAGTGTCCCCCCCAGGCTGTGAGTGGCAGAGGCAGCACCAGCCAGTCCATTCAGGTGTCAGCCTCCATTAATAATTATTCAAATTGTCCAACTGCCCGAAATGGGCTTTGCTGGAGGGCTGCTCCCGTTCCTGGCCGCTGCAGAGCTCTGCTTGCCAAGCCCCCGAGCCTCTGAGCCATCCCATTGATGGAGAGCCTGAATCTGTGTTAAAAGCTCTGAATCTGCTTTCCTGCTTCCAGCCCACCTTCACAGAGCCAGCCGCTTAAACTTTTTACTTGTCCTGCAGGAAAGCCTGTTAGTGGGAAGATATCAAGGGGAATCTGTGTAGATCTGATTGGCAAGCTGTGTTCTTAGTTCTTGGTGCTTTTTTGAGTCGTCGTCTTTTCCCCAGCAGTGCCTTTTAATTCTGGTTTTATAGCTGACCTTGTTACTGTTGTTAGTACAGTTTTTCCCTTTCCCTTTTTTTCAGCGTAGCACTTCTGTAAATGTTTTTGTTCTTTGTTCTAGTTCACTGTCCCTTTGAGGTTCCCTCTGATGTCTAGTCAGTGGCGTGTTTTTGATAAATTCTTCCCTAGCTGGTGCATCTTCTCTCCAGGTATCAAAAATCAGGGCAATGGTTATTGAAGGGACGCTCATTAGAGCGAGCCACGATTTCAGTGCTGCTGCCTCTGCTAAGGAGTGGGTGCCTCCGAGTCAACAAATGGGCCAGCATTTAAACAAAGAAGCAGGAGAGCTGCCCTTGCAGAGCCTGCGGGCAGCACCTCAGCCGAGCGCGGGGCTTTGATTGCCATCGATGTGATGGGGAGAGCAGCAGCCCTGCAAAGTCCCTGCCAGCCACATCCCACACCCACCAAAACGGGGGCACGGCTGCCTCCCCGTGCTCCCACACAGCCAAGCTGTGCTTGGAGGGTCGAGGGGAAGGATTGGAAGATGGCAAATGGCAAAATGAGGGCTGGTTTGTAGCTCTGCGTGCGACTGCTGTGCATGGAAAGGGGGCTGAGATGGGCACTATGCTGGCAAGTTCCTGAAGTCCTGCTGGCACAGCAGCCACGTCCTGGCCTTGGCTTCTCTGTGGGAAGCTGAGCTGGCTCTGACCCCCTCCATGGGTTTGTTGACCTGAGCCAAGTCCTTGGCTTCAGCCTCAACCCGACCAAACAATCTGTGCTGCAGCAGAAGCCGAGTCACACACAGTTCAAAGCAGTTTCTCTATGTCCTAAGGGTTCAGTGTAAAGCTCTGCCTCCCTGGGAACCCTCTTTTTTGTCAACCTGTCTCCAGGCACCAAGAGATCACCCACCACACAAAGTATTTTTGAGCATGACGTAAGATTTACTGCATCTTCTTGAAGTCCTCTGTGGACAGCGAGCAGAGCAGGGAGGACCAGCAGCTCCAGGTTCTTTGTGCCAGCCCAGCAGGGAGCTGGGGAATATGGGGATCCTCATAAAAGGGAAACCAGCAGTCCCACCTCTGTACTTTCCCAGCACAGACGTTTTGTCTTGGATTCTTCGGGAACCTTTCTTGTGTTGTGCATGGTAAATAGGCTTTCCTCGAGCCTCTCATGTTGGAGGTTTAACGATGTGAAGGGCTTTGTTCTGGTTACATGGCAGAGAACAGCTCCAAGGTTTGTTTACACCAAAGGGCAAGGGCATAATAATCCTCTCTGTGCATCATGCAAGGGCTTGCAGCAGGAAAGGTAACGACTAATGACCTTCATTTCTTAAATGCCTTCCAAACTCCTCCTCAGACACTAGAGGGTGAAGCTCTGCAATTCCACTGAAAAGTAAGTGACAGAGGGAAAATGAACCACAGAAAGGTCAAAGACGGTGCCTGAGCCAGGAGACTTGGCTGCTTTGATTATGTCAGTGCTGCCCTATATTCTAAGAACCTTTAGGAAATTAAAGAAACTCTGAGTTGGATAAAGTTGTAAAGTTGAAGTTAAAAACAAGTCTGAGTGGCCTTTGGCAATGCCTTTTGTGCTTCTGAAATGCTGCAAGATGCTGGTCCCTCACCAGGCAGGTCCCACTGGCTGTGCTGAGGATCCAGCAGAAATTCTGCTGGAGTTCAATGTGACACAGATTCTCAGGACCATCAGCACAGCCCCTTGAACAAGGCAGCCTTAAAATAAACTCGGCTTAAAGTTCTCTTCATGGCTTCACTTCAGAAATGAAACCAGCTGCCAAGTGCAAATGCTGGAAGTACATCCCTTAATTTAACATTAACTTCAGCTTGTTGCAACTTGATGAGCATACTCCAAATGCACCACTGCTTTGTTCTAACTCTAATTCACTGATCCACACCTGCCCAGATGCTGGTGACTTTCCCAGTTGTATGCACATGTACAAGTCCTGGTGTTGAGTTGTGTCAGCAAACAACTGCTCCTTGTTGCTTTAAAAAGGTTGCAAAATGCTTGTTTGGTGCCAACGAGCTTCACACAGCCAAAAATGAAATGCAAATAGGAGGTTTGGCCCATTGCTGGTGAGACTCTTCAAAGCCAGGTTCCCCTTCCTGTGAAGTGAAGACTTTGAGATGGAATCCCCCCAAGCAAGAACAGCTCTCAGAAGGGGTGCCAGCACCTGGTAAAATCAAAGCTTTGAAGATGGGCCTCCCCATTGATAGAAGCCTTTGCATAAGTATCCTCCTATCTTCTCTGATGCCTTTCCAGTGTCAGCAAACTGAGAGCTCCAAAATCAGGCGCGGGGTGGGATCCCTGTGCTGCTCCCTCACTGGAACAGCAGGTCTTGGCTTTGCTGGAGGCAGCCACCCAACCACAGAGATGGGTCCCACTGACCTCCTGTCTGACTCAGGGGCTGGCAGGTGAATTCCATAGATCTGCTGGGGTGGTTGGAGATGTTATCACACCCCCACTTCCCCTTCTCTCTGTCCTCCCCCTGCCCACCCCTCCCCTGCAGAGCAGGAAGAGCAGAGCTGTGCCAGCACCATGAGCTCTCCAGGGGAAACCCAGCACTTCATGGAGAGGGAGGGAGGGTTTTCCAGACTCTGCAGGGCTGAGCCTCTGATTCCCTGTGCCACAGGAACATTCCACAGAGGTAAGGCAAGGTGAGAATGGGGCAGTAGCAACACTGAAAGCTCTTGCAGCTCTCCCCTGCTGAGCCCTAACAAGGAAAATTCTGCCTTTGGATCTCCCTGAGGAAGATGATGGTGTGGCAAATGAGAAATGCCATGATTTGTCTTCAATGTGTAATTGGAGCATCTTCCAGTGAAGTGTGATGCTTTCAACCACCCTCCCCTGACTTTCTCAAAAAGAAGATCAATCACTTCATCTTCTTCCCAGAACCAGCCTCAGCTCCTCATCCTCAGGCTGTTCTTCACCAAAGCAATGCTTTTCCTGCACCAGGCAAGGCATTAGATGGCTCAGAAATTATTTTATATTATTTGGTTGGGCACTCTTTTACTTCAATGTATAACCTGCTGAATTACAAGGAAAAATTCTTTTCTGCTCTAAATTCTCTCTTACAGAGAAGCCTTAAAGCTCTCAGTTTTCCTCATCCCCAAAAGGTTTCCACTAACAAGGCATAAGAAACAGGAAGGAGTGAGGTTTCATCTCACTTTTCATCCTTTCCTCTAATCAAGCAACACTCCCTGGCACCCTGCACTACCTGTCTTGGAGCCTGTTCTGGGGTGAGGGTTGTCCTCTGGCCAGGAAGGATGGGGGTGGAAATGAAAAGAAAAACCCGCAGGCTCTCCCTGGGAAGAGGAACTGGGAGTGCAGTGGTTTGGGCACACGGGCCAGGAGAAAGGTGTTGGCTGATGAAGCTTCCATGCAAGTCCCTTGGTGTGTGCATAGAGAGCAGGAGGAGCCTGGGCATCTCCCTGTGGTCGTGTTTCTGAGGAGCCCAAAGTGCTCTGGTCTCCTGTGGCTGATGAGACAGGGGCTGCTCCTCTGCTTGTCCTTCTCCAAGGCCTTGAAGATCCATCTTTGGGGTGCTTTGGGAGGGAGGTGGTTGCTTGCACTGAAACACCCGGGAGAGGGTCCTGGGAAAAATCTGTCATGGCTCCTCTTTGCTCTTCACAGAGGGAAGCTCAGCTGGGTTATTGTCATTATTACAAAATTTCCATTTCTGAGCAAGAAATCCAGTGCTTTTGTCCACCAGACCCCAAACTGGAACACTCCATGAAACATTAAACTGGAAATATGTTAAAACTGCATACTCTGGTCTTAATGAATTATCTGTTTTAGAAGGGGGAAACAGTGAAGAATTGCTGGCGTAAGTGTGGAATAAGATTTTTCAAAGGAATTACCCCAGCCAAGGCCCAGGATAAAAGTATTTTCAATAATAGCATTAGACCAAGAAGCAGCACAGCAAGAAATGCCAACTGTAGTCTCTAAATGCTTAAGCAACTTGAAATCTAAAGATGAAAAGGCACTGTACACTATTTACTCTTCTTAATGCTGAATTGTACAGAAGTACATTTATATTTTATACCTCTTTGAACTGGGAAATATGTATAATTCCCACAAGAGGATAAAGTATTTTTGCACTGAAGGATTAGAGAGGTGCTGTTTAAAAGACAGTTTCAGGTACAGCTCTGAAAGGGTCTTTGACAGTAGGTCTGGCCAGTGCTCTTGTTCTTTCATGAGAGCCCAGAACTGGTGCATCACGTCTGCATTTCACGAGCGAAGGCGCTGGAGGGGAACATCAGCAGTCCGAGCAGATCTTAAGCAAATTGCTGCTATTTGAAGGCAGAGCTCTGCTTCAAAATCAAGAGGCTGATAAATGTCTCTGACTGCTGCCCAGCCTTTGTGATGGTCTCCACCAGGCTGACCCACTGGACCTCATCCATGCCTTTGTGAGGCGTGGCCCAGCTCCTCAAGCCGGCGAGTGGGAAGTGCTGGCTCTTGTGGAGCGCTCCCGTTTGAACCCAAGCCGTCGTCTCCTCAGATGCATTTCTCTGTTGGGAGGTTATTAGGAGTGACAAGGCTCTGGTAACGCAGTCTAGCATTTGAATAAAGCAACTGCTGTGTCCTGCAGGTGACTCCTTTGTGGCCACGCTCGGAGGAGCGGCGCGAGGAAGGGTCGCTCCTGCCTTTAAACGTCCTCGGCGTACGTGGAGGGGAGAAAAGGCAAATAAAAGCCAGGCTTTATTTAGTTCAGCTTGCACCGTCGTTTAACAAGTTCTATCAGCTCAGCTGGAAGGGCTGGAAAGGGACACTGCCCCTTCTGAAACAAGGCAGCGCCTGAGTCGGCTCCATTTGATCGAATGTGTCATCAGATCCGACCACGAGCCTAATAAGGCCAAAAATATTTCCTTGGGATGACGGAATCCCATTTATCTGAAGGTTTTCCCTCCCCTGATGTCACTTGCTGTTGGGCAGGGCAGCAGAGGGGATGCCAGGCAGGGCTCAGCCCCTCTCCACCCGCGCTCCCCTGGGCTGGTGCTTGGCGGATTCCAGGGAATTCTTATTTACTGTGGATGCAGCACTCGCAGCGGGCTCTGGCCACGGGGTCGGTGCTGGTGGGAGGGAGCAGGGCTTTGCCTGCTCCAGCCAGGGATGGGGCAGGGAGCTCTAACCAGCAAATATGGGTTTGAAGGCTCCATTGTGCCAGCCCACCGTGGGGAGGGGGAGAGGAGCAGATAATGAGCTGCTGCATGATCAACGGCGAGAAGAAGGTATAAAAGATATAGACCATTAGAAAAGAACAAGGCTTTAAATGCCATCTGAGATTTTAGCTGAAAAGCCCTTTATTAGGTTAAAAAAAAATCTACATTTAACAATATAGAGTACCCAGTCCTGTAGATTTCTACCGCAAACTCCTCTGAAGTAAACTACAAAGGATTGTGATGTTTCTTCTTTCAGACTTTTTTTTTTTTTATATGAACTTTTTTTAAGGCACCGTATCCCAGTGAACTATCCTCCATTTCTTTTTCTTGCTGAAGCTGCAGATGTACATTATGCTAGTGTGAAAAAAAGCTAATTAAACTGCATAGACTCTGCAGGAGGCAGAGAAGGCCTGCAGTGCACGGGGGATGATTGATTTGGACTGTCACACAGCTCTGCTGGGTGTCATAACTTAGTGACAAATAAAGGATTACAGTGTCCCAGAGTAACTCTCTCCCTTTTATTGTTCACCAGACATCAAAGCACAAAAGCATATTAGCATTTTTAATAAGTAGTTAGGTCAGTCATGGCTTACAGTTTGGAATTACTTTCTGTAAAACTAAAAAAAAAAAATAATAAAAGAAAAACCAAACTTATTGGTAGATTAAAAAAATATAATACCCACAAGGCAGGAGTGATTCTTCCATTGCTTTCTATCAAGAGTGCATTATTTGTCTAAAACATGTGGGGAATGCCAGCTCCTAGCCCATTGTCTGAAAGCGAGATTTCTAGCTACAAAAATAACATTAAGAAGTTGAAAACATTTTATCAGAAAAGCAATTACTGAACTTCTAGCATTCGAGGCCTGTGTGTTGCTTTATTTGTGCATTTTCATGGGGAGCTTATTGTTTTCTGCTTACAATTAACAGTATAAAATTACTTAAAAAAAAAAAAAATCACCTTATCTCCAATGAACATGTATCCCTGGAAATAAGGTTGGGGGTATCTTGTATTTTTAAGAAAGCAGTATAATAATAATAATAATAATAATAGTAATTTGAGGGTGTTTACTTTGAATAAACAAAAGTTAGATACAAAACTATGAACCAGGATGGAATAATGAGGCTGGTGTTTTAATCAGGATATAATTAGCTGAGCATAATTGTTAACCTTTCCCTTTGGAATGGGCAGAGCTATTTTGGATGGCGCTGCTCTGTGGATGGGGACAGAATGGCACGGGCAGGATAAACCTGTGGGAATGCTGGGCTGGTCATTGGGCAAACCCACAGCAGCAGCTGGGAAATGTCCCCTCCTCAGAGGAGATGCCCCAAAGTGACTTTGAGATGTTTATCAACAGCACGAGGGGTCTGAACTAAAGCTTTACACAGGAGGATTTGGCTGGAAAGTGCAGTGGGGCTGTTGAGAACCAGAAATTGAGGCAGAGGTGAGGCTGGGTGGCTCCAGAGCTGCTGCTCCATCCGTGCCCATGGCAGGCTGAGATTCCCACCCTCCCGGGGAAAGGAAAGGCTGCACTAAAGCTGCCAGCCCCACTCTCCTCTGCTCCCCTCTCTGGGGCATAAAAGGCACCACAACATCATCCACGTGTGAGGCGCAGCCGCTCAAATCAGTGGATTTACCCCAAACACCGACACATCTGAGGCGTTTTTGGGTGGCCCGGGTCATTGTTATCAGCTGCTGTCATTAGCTGGGTGCTGTTATCGCTTGTGCTGGTCTTGGGGGAATTAACCCTTTGCTGACCGGCATCCTGTATCCTGGCTCTCCTTTCTCTTGGCTCTCCTTTATCCTGGCTCTCCTTTATCCTGTTGCTGCTACTTCACAGCTCCTTGGAGTGGGATCCAGCACTCAGAGCACCAAGGATGGTTTTGGTGGCTGGAGCTCCATTTTCTGTACCCAGGGACTCAAGAGTTTTTTTCTGCATTTTGTGGGAAAATGCCACTTTCCAATGGGACACTTGGCTGAGCTCATCTCGGATGTGTCCCCTTCTCTCCTCACCAGCAGTGCCACCAGACCCCAGCAATGGGACAACTCCATCCTTCTGCATGGACAGCAACGTCTCCTGGGGGAAACTTCCATTACTCCCAGTTATCTCTTAAATTTCAAATTTCCTTGCCCCTTTCTTTCCTTTCCTGCAGCAGTACTGACTGCATGCCTGCCCCACTAGGACCAACAGACTTCCCTCTGTCAGGAGCAATGGATGCTGGAGTGGAAAACTACATTAGGAAAGAATAACATTTTTTTTTAAGCTGTCTCTGTATATATTTCAGGACCTGAAAATGAGGAAGAGGGCCAAGATCTCTGTGGAGCTCCAGCAAATATTGTATGGATTATCAATGGTGCAAGGTCACATTTGGGGAACTACTGGAATGGGCCAAAACAGCTGTAAAGTAGGTACAGTTTTCTTATTATCCCATGAGAGGTGTTTCCTCCTTTTTTTACAACTATTCTTCTAATACCTCTTAAATGAAAGCTTCATTTGCTTGGTATGAAATTACCTTTAAAAAAATAATCAAAGAACTTCATTTTTCTTTAAAAGAAAAAAACCTGGCACTTGGATACCTGTGTGACAGACACCTTATAAATATCTGTGAGGAATAAAAAAAATGATAGGAAAGTTTTCATTTTCAGAGAAAAGAAATGGTTTCACACTTGAGATTAAATAATATTATTAAATATCAACTTATGCCTACACAAAAGTCATTTAAGATACAGTGGAGATGTCCAAGGACAGAACAGTATTTACCATCTGTAGGTGCCAAAACACTGAAACACAGTGCAGGAATTTCTGATGGTGGAATTTCCACCTAAATTTAATTTCCTTTCTTTAATTCAAGTAAAACCTTCCATTTAATTTTTATGTAGTGCTTTTTAGTAAATCCAAGCCTGCCATTCTTCAGGGCATTTAAAGCCTCACCCACAGCTGAATTTTGTGGTGTGGATCCACCACCTGTATCTGTGTGAGCTGGTCCCAATGAGAATGGAATATTTTGCATTCTTGGGGCTACAAGGACATGATGGAAGACTCTGTCCTCATGTTACAGACAAGCTGTAAATCTCAACAGGACAGGGGATGTGAATGCAGGAGGCTCTTAATCTTGGCAGGAGTCAGCAAGTCCCCTCTGTACTCACACTATAAAAGGCAATTTGCATGAGGATTGTTGCAAACTCTGTTCCTCAGGATCTTATTTTTTGTGGTGATTTCCTTCTCTCCCCAAAAAAGAGACAACAGTGTGAACTGATTAATTTTCTGTTATTTTCTGTTTCACATCAGCATCATTCATGCATACCTGCTCTGCATTTTCCAGTTATTTTTCTGGACCTTTCTGGGATCTGGGAGTCTCTTCCTGCATGTGAATCCTGTACACTCACTCATTCTTGTAATTTGGGAGGCTCCTGCATATTTGAAAGCGATGGTTTCATTTGTTTTTCCAAGTTCTTACTGAATCACTTGTTGGTGTTTAAGTGACATTCCAAGCAGCAGATTAATGAAAGCGCCTTTCTTCTTTGTACAAGTTGTATTACGTCAGAAATTTCTCCACACGCACACCAGTTCCAGTTATCTGATTGATACACTTAGACATCACGCATGAAATATGCTTTTATTCGTGTATTTGTGTCTGTAAACTGAAAAGGAGCCTTTATTCTGGAGGAAGAGTCCTGCAGCTCAGCACTGAGCTGCAAGGCTCCATCAACAGTTAAGCTGGACTCTGGCCAAAACCCAGCTTTATCTCTTAAACAATATCAGTGCAAGGAACCACAAGAGGTGAGTTTTGGAAAAAAAAAAAACTGATCAAAAAAAAATTTAAAAAAAAGACCAGACGAAGTCATGATGTCACTTCAAATCCACTGGGCTGGGAGATTCTGGCTGATGTTCTTGGCCCTGCTCTCAGCTGTGGGGTCCTTGTGGTGCAAAGGCCAAGCAAAGGGCAGAGTTTGACCCTAAAATTTGTTACCTGAGGGTTTGGCCCTTAGGGCTCCACGTTCTGTGTGCTGTGGTGTGGAAAGGCTGGGGGGAGTTGGGAAGGCAGCCAGTGGAGAAAAACTCCTGTGGGGCTCCCATCTCAGAGGTGCTGCAAGAACCACATCCCAGGGCAGCTGGGGTTGGTGTGCACTGCTCCTGGAACTGCTTGGGGTGGGGATGAGGATGAGGATGAGGATGAGGATGAGGACGAGGGTTGGCTGGGGATATTTGTCCCACATCAGCCTCAGACAGGTGAGGGCACCATGAGGGTGGGCACTGTCTCTCCCAAAGCCCTTCTGGCTCACCTGACAGCAGAGGAGAAACTGGTGGAGAGCAGGTAGAGCACAAACACCAGTGCTCAGGTTCTGTCAGTGAGCCTGAGAGGAAAATCATGCCCAGGGAAGCTGTGGCTGCCCCTGGGTCCCTGGAAGTGTCCAAGGCCAGGCTGGATGGGGCTTGCAGCTGCCTGGGACAGTGGAAGGTGTCCCAAGGCAGGGGTGGAACTGGATCAGCTTTAAGGTCTCTCCTCTGTCCACCTGCAGATCTGTGTGAGGTTGTGTGAACTGAGCTGTGGGAAGAGCCAGCAGCTCACTGGTCTCAGCCCATCTGCAAACAAATTGTCCAAGAGCACCCCAGGAGAGGCTCAGGGGCTGCCATTGCAGAGGCAGGCTCAGTCACAGGCCCAGGATGTCATTTCGTGGTCACTTATGTGGTCATGTATTGCTTGGTGTCCCCAGGCTGCAGGTGTCCTCCCTGCTGGAACCAGCTGGGACCAGGAGCCTTTGACCTGGATGGCACTGGAGGGCAAACTGTGACCTCAGGGTGCTGCTCCCTCACTTGTTTTATCCCAGGTGTGGATATCCAGGTGGGTTTGGACAAGAAGCTGAGATGGGTTTTCTTTCCACACTGCAGGAGGCAGCTGGAGCTGGTGGAGCTTGGACCAGATGAAACACTGGGAAGCAACTTTTAGCTCTGTAAGAGCCAGCAATGTTCAAACCATGCTTTGTCCCACCAACATCTGGAGGAGTTTGTGCTGGATTGGACCTGGGATCCATAATTTCCAACCCCATCCCAGGACTTTGACTTGCTTTTTGAAAAACACCCAAGACCTGCTCAGAGAGCCCATTTGCTAAAGGATTTCCATAATCCATGAGCCATTAACAACCTCACACAAAGCAGGACCTTAACAGGCAGGCCTGGCACAGAAGCCAAAGCCCAGAGGGGCTTAATTTCTCTCCTGTCCTTCCCCAAAGTGGGCCACAGTTAATGCCAAAAGGGGTTTATGCTATTACTGCAAGAGCTCTTGGATCAAGCATTTCACTCACAAGCTTCCTATTTACTTCACTGCTTTAACACTCTGCTGATTTAAGTACATGCAGCTCTGGAAGGAAGCAGCAGCATTTGCAAAAAAAAAAAAATTAAAAAAAAAAAGGTTTTTGTAGAAATATTTGTGGATCCTGTGCAAAAGCAAAGCTTCACAATGGCCAAGAGGAGAAGCAAAGCCCGAAGCAATTTAGTGATTTTTAACCAGAAGCTCCAAAATGAGGGGAGGAAGCAAAATGATGGCAGGTCTGTGTAATACCTAAATGTGGTGTGCATATACATATATACACACACATATATATATATACACACACATATATATGTATTAATATATATATATGTATATATTCCTGGATGTGAAGGGGTAACCTGGACTTAGGTGTGTTTTGGGGAGCACAGAACAGTTTTCATGTTTGTGCAACAGCAGAGCACTTCTCCTTCCCCCTCCCCCTTTTTTTTTTTCCCAGCTGTGAGAGGAATGAGCTAAAATGACAGAGACAGAACGGAAAAAATAAGCAGACTTGGATCTGGACTAAATGTACTCACAGGATAGAATGTTAATTTTACCCAGATTTGGTTTCATTTGGGAAAAAGAAATAGCATTTAGTGTCTCGTAGCTGTCTGCATAATGTATAAATGTGGCACTTGCCAGTGTCACCACAGCAGTGACAGGAATGGCCAGGTTGGATTTTTCTGCACTGATTCCCTTCCATGGAGAAGATTTCCTATCAGCACGTGGCCTCTCCAAGCACATGTGCTGCAGGAGCATCAGGGGTGAAGCTGGGAGCCTTCACTCCAAGTTCCCTTGCTCTGGTTGGCTTGAATCAAACCTTAATTAAAATGGGAGTGGTTTTTTTATTTGATTAAGAATATTGAATCAATTAATAAGACACTTAAGTGATAACACAAAGTTAACTGGGAAGAGTCTGATACTGCAGCTCCTGCTTTAGCTAATTCCTGATTTTGATGAAGATTCCCAGCCATCTAAAAGGCTCAGGTAATTAGCATTTGATTGGGTCATAAGCTATTTTTAACCAACCACCCCTTGCAGAGTGTGCTGCCTCCTCCTGTAGAAATGGAATATTTCAAATATACTTTTGAGAAAAACATGGAAATTCTTCCTCAAAAAAAAAAAAAAGAAAGCAAGTTATGGAAAAGTTATAGTAGGAATATAATTGGCAATGATATTTTCAAAATTGAATAAAAATAAGCAAATGCTTGTGTCAGTGGTGAGTTCAAAGCAGGGCCTGTCTCTGGTGCAAGTTGCAGGGGTGTTGTGGATGGGGGAAACACTTGAGGAAGTGCTGGGCTGTGGAGAAAGGGGCTGTGAAAATGGGATTGTGAGCAGTGCTGGTGGCCAGCTAATAGGACTGGTGTCCTTCTGGAGTATGACCCAGTACAGCTTCCTGTGGGGAAACTGGTGGTGCCTGTTCTGCAGTGTGAAGATGTCCAGGGACACTCAGGGACACCCAGGGTCATCAAGGGACACCCAGGGACACCCAGGGACACCCAAGAACACCCAAGGACATCCAAGGACACCCAGGGACACCCAGGGTCATCCATTGTTCTGCCTCATGTCCAAGTCCTCCTCTGGGCAGAGCAGAGCTGAGCCTGGGGTTAAGAACTAGGGACCAAAATCCAGGGACTCCAAGGTTTTGGGGGATATTGTATCACACATGATCATGTCTGGGTGACAGCAGAGAGGGGATAAGGAAGGGAAAAATCACCTTGTCTGTAAGATCCTGCTGTCCTTTTCCTCTGTGGCATCCTCTGGTTCTGTCCAAAGGAGCATTTGCAGTGGAGGAAGTGTAATTTCTATTTGCCTTGCACACAGAAAGGCCTCATCACAACACCAGGGGATGTCCAAAGGGGGCCTGACCTCCCCTCACAGCACAAACATTAAAATATTCTGCTGCAGGATCACAGCGACATCTGAAACTTCCCTTCATTTTCTTCCCCCTCCTTTTTTCTCATCTCTTTGGGTCCTTTGGCCCATATGTTGCTAATTTTCTGTCTTTTCAAAGCACTCTGTTTCATTTAAAGTCAGAATACATTCTATTCATCACCATGAATTCTAAGGAAAAAAGAGATCTCGAAGGTCAGTGTTCCCCTTAATGTACAAAATAAATGAGCAAAGCATTGGTTTTTTCCTTTAGCTTATTACTTTTCTTAATCTACTTTTTAGGTCTACTGTGGGAGATCACAGGAGGGACTTAAGCAGTTGCTCTTAGAAAGGATTCTTATATATTCTTGCAAGAAAGGAGTCCTTCAAAACTGCAAGTCTTTGTAGTTGGATCTGCTGAGCCAGACTTCAACCAAGCTAGTTAGTGGTCAGTGACTGGGGTGCCACTGCAGTGACATCCACAAGTGCCCAAAGCACTTCACTCCCCAGGAGCTCACTTTCACTTGCTGTCCATCTCGTTTTCCCAGAAAAAAAAAATTCCTTCTTCTTTGCTAAGACATTGCACCTACACCCAGAAATCTGTGCAAGGGAGAATAGTGAGACAGAACTGTGGCATCCAGATTTTTGGCAGTAATAATTCAGTAGATCTTACCAAGAAGCAAGTTAACCTGTTAAAATTACTCAAACCCAAGAAAAGCACGTAAGATGATCTGCTTGTTTAAATCCTGTTGTTGCAGAGGGTGGGTTCTTTGTAGAAATCCATCATGGGATGAAATTCTAGAAGGCCTTGTGGCAGATCATGGTGCAGCCTGCAAAGAGTTAATGGCATCCGTGTCCCACTATTTTCTTGCTTCTCTACAACTGGCAGTGACAAGAGCTGGCCTGTCCCCAGCTGTGACAGTGACAGCAGCCCTGGGCCAGCCCACACCAGCCCTTGCAGGCTGGAGTGACCCAGGAGGAGCAGCCAAACCCAAAGTCAGCTCGAGAGCCAGCTGAACCTTTCTTTACAAAACCTCAGACCACATCAAAGGGCCTGGATTTGTGTTCTGTTATGAACTGGGGGTTTGGGCCAACTTAGTTAAAATGTTCATCAAGACTCAGATCTTTGTAGTGAATCTGGGCCTGAGAACTGAACTCACCCTGGTTTGGAGTTCAAAGCAGCTGGGAGGCAAATCTGGAGTGGGACCATGGCGAGCTGGTGGCTGGATTTCCCCCGTTCCCACTGCTGCTTCACACCAGGGATGGCCTTGCTTGGGAACCTGAATCACCCCTAAAATTTTGCTGCTGCTCATTTTCTCATCCCCTTGGCCAGAGCTGGTCCAGCTGAAGCTGCAGCCTCTTCCCTGGGCTTTGATGGGTGCAGTGCATGAGCCTTTGTGTGCATCTTCCCACCTTAACCCCATGCAGGCAGAGTCCCATGCAGGGTGACTCGACCAGTAAATAATCCCAGGAAAGTTCCCTTCAGTGCTGCAAGATGCCTACTCTCATCTGGCAATACTTCAGAGCTGGCACTTCATCAGTAGATGAACAAAGCCAAGTAATGCAGTACAAGTAAAATTATTACAATCTGGGGTATTTCCAAAACAAGAGCCTGACCAGGAGGAAAAAAAAAAAAAAAAAGGAAAGAAGAAGAAAAAGAAGATGGAAGGAGCAGGCAGGGAGGGGCTTTAGCAGCTGATAGCTTTAAGCTGTAAATTTGGTATAAATAACATTTCTGGCTGTTTTGAACAAGTACAGAAGTTGCATATCTGCAAGTGAAAGTTTCTTGCTTTGCAGAATGGCTCCATCAATCTGAATTAAGTGTTCAGTGGGAACCAGAAACGATGCTACTGAGGGAATCTCAGCCTAAAAACCAGTCAGCAGCAGGCAGCTGTTCTGGGATGCCTTTTCACCACGGGGCTATTTGATCTCCCTTGAGGTTGATCTGAGCCCTGCAGAAGGGTAATGTGTTCTTTTTGAACAACAGGCCCGCAACATTTCTGCATCTGCAATGGAAAACACTGTGGCAACGAAAGGAAACGGGGTCTTTTAGGTCTTGTTTCTGGCTCTACCACTAATTTGTGCATGACCTTGGGCAAGTCAAAAAGCATCCCTGACCTCAGTTTACCTAGTGAGAAAATGGGAGTGGTAACACTGTGCAGCCTCTGCGGTCTCTGAGATTTCACTAATGCCAGTTCCCTCAGCCTGCTGAGACAAGTGAGTCATGGCTCTGCCCATCCATAGGCAGCCTCTTTCCTCATCCCAAAAATCCTCTCCATGCACACTGAGGATGCTCAGAACTCAGTGTTGGAGGGAATTATAACCCACTCCTGATCCCTGAGCATTTCCAGGCTGGGCTAATCCATCAGGGTATCACTCACTGATCACCTGATGCTTTCCTTGAGATTCACCCCTTGTTTTCAACCAAGAAACAAAACTGCTCTTAGAAAAGGACACACATTTTAAGCCTGACTTTTCCATCTTGTGCCGGATTTGATTTGCACACAATTAATTTAACACCCAGCTGGTGGTAAAATTATGTGCTTCCTGAGCATTATGTTTTTTAAATTGCTTTCTGCTCTATCAGGGCTGTCCTGCTGAGGAAAGGGCTAACATCTTCCCCCAAATCCAACTTCTCTCTCAGCACTGTGCTATAACCAAGAACAATATCCCTGTTGTAAAGGTGACTTTTTATCAAAGGTACCCAACAGGCTCTCTGGAATTCCTGCAAATCTTCCATGTCTGGAGGTGTTTCAGATCCACAGCTGCTGGGTTCATTAGACCTTGTGTGGTGCTCATTTAATGGGGGCAGTATCCATGGAGCACCTTCCCAGCCCCTTTCCAGCAGGATTTTGACATCCAGCTTAGCATGGAGTTGCTGCTCTCTGAAATGGAGATGGGATTCTGGCTCTGGGAGCTGTGAAAACCAAACAGGCAGCAAAATCTGTAGCAAGTTACAACAATTTTCTTAACCTGCAAGGCAGGAAGGGAGGGAGGGAGAGAAGAACCCTACACGAGGCATTCCATGTCTGATCATACTCCACACATCCACGGCTATTGAAACTCTCTGATTCCCCTGTTTGAGATTTAGCTGCAACATCCCATTTGTTCCAAGCAGATATGTAAAGTCTCCTTGGTGTTCAGGTTCATTTAAAGATTTACATTTTGCATTTCCTTGCTCTTTTTCTGACGATGTACATAAAACAGAATTGTAAATGTTTAGGAAAATCAAAGCTATTCTTAGATGCTTGCAATTCCACTAAGTTTGTATTCTCTAATTTGCTCCATGAAAGCAAAAGGAAATCTGGGAGAGGAGCTTGTAGTTTGCTTTTTGAGGTTTACTTCACTGCATTTCCATTGAAACTTGGGGCTCAGAGTTATGATTCTCAAGGCACTTTGAAAGTTTCCTCAGTAACCCTTTCCTCCAAAGGATGTGGCTGCAGCCACCTCTCCTACCTCTCCAGGGGGCTGTAGCAGGGAGTTTTAAAATTAATCACAATAGAACCAGCTCTGGGAGATGTCCAGAAGCTCAACTAAACTCCTCTAAAAAAAAAATTGGTGATAGATGAGTGAATTCTGCCCAACTGCTTTTTACATAAATGTCGTGGTTTCCATGGTGCTGAGGCACAGCCGTGGCTGGAATAGAATTGGTTCTGAATCTCATGAACCAAAATGCCAATCCATCTCTTCCCAGAGCCTGTGGCCAGCCCCACTGGTGCTCCCAGATCCGAGTGGATGTGTGTCAGAGGTTGTAAACTACCAGGGGGAAGAAGTGGTTTCAGATTAGGATCTCTGGAAGAAAATCTTTCCCCGGGTAAATCCAAGCTAGATTAAATCTGCCCTTCTTTTTTTTCTTCTTTCCACACAGTCAACACCTTGAGAAAGTTCAGCCCCACGATGCCAGCTGGGAAGGGAAAATTGCTGAACGAAATTCTCAACCAGCAGACCAAGAGTATTCAAAGGAATGAGAATTGCATTCCCTGAAGCACAGCCCCAGCACTGCTCTTGGGTCTCTGCTTCTGAAACTGAAATAAACTGAAATTTAAAAAAAAAATAAAAAAAATTAGGGTTCTTCCTTTACCCCCTGCCCATGTTTGCAGCCCTGTGGGAAAGGTGGGTTTATCTAAACTAAAGTGTTGAAGTCACTGCATGGCTTGGTGAACTCCACTCTCTAGAGTTAAATTCAGGAAAATCAAGCCCTCTCTCCTGCTCTGCAACCTGTCTGATGGAAAAACTGAACACTTTCCTCCCAACATGCGCAGTAATGGGAATTTCTCATCCAGAGAAAATTTCTCATATCTAAAATATTTCTCTGAATTGGAAAAACAAAAGTAAAAATAAAATCATTGATATGGGATTTTCCAAGGATGGAAATTAACATTTTTTAGAGAACATTTCTCCACAGCCAATGTTCAGATGTGTCCCCATGTCCTTCCCAGCTCCAGGGACCAGTGAGACCCCCTGGCTGTGGCTGGGGATAGTCATGGAATCTGGATCCCTGAGGAATCTGCCCTGAAGCTACTGATGAGAAACATCAGATAAAAATTTGCCATAACAGATTGTTTCTGGTGAAGGTTTTTTTGATTCTCTTCTTAAACCACAAAAGTGCTACTGCCTGGCATGGGGAGCACAGGTGCTGAGGGCAAACACGTGTCTGCTGTGGGCACCCACCAGCTCTGCCCAGAAAAGGGTTTGTGACTGTCCCCTGGCCAGAAACGTGCTGAATGTCCCCCCCAGCCCAGCTGGCCAAAGGACAGAGGTTCAGCACATCTGGGTGAGGTTAGGGGAATTTGGCCTGGTGTTTTACCTCTGCAAGTCAGTGCTGCAGGAATGCTTTGCACATATGAACTATCTCATGCTCACCAAACCACTTATTAGTTTCAGGCACTGGCCCCTGTGTTATTATGGCCTTGATAACTTTATTAAATTCAGCCTCAGCTTATTCATCTCGCAGAATGGCCTTAACTATTTGTAGATATTTTAAAGTAGCCATCCTTGCATGGTGATCGCTTCCAGACCTCGCTGAGAGACACGCATGTGTTTGAAATGCCTGCTTTCCTTCTCCATTTCACCATAAAGTAGCCAATTTAATTTTGCACAATACCATTTGATAACAACCATGTGTGTGTGTCTTCAGCGTTTATATACTTCAGAGAAGGTACTGCTTGGTCAGTGTGAGATAATTTCACAAAGAAAAACGGAACCAGATGTTCCTCCTTTTGACTCGGCTTCTCCCTCCGCCTATCTTGTTTCTAATGTCAATCTCCACGCAGGTTTTCCATTACCTTGGGAAAGGGATATCTTTACACTTTGTGTTTTCATTACCAGCGTGCCTGACAAAGTGTTGGGAGTAGCTGAGGTAGGTGATTATCGGCTTAGCACCTCTGAGATCATTATCAAACCCTAACGATGCTCGGGAGACAAACAAAGGCAGAGGTGTGCGCTGGGTGGGTTTCCACAGGAACTCCAAAGGGAAAGGTCACCTTTGGCACCACATCTCGTGGGTAGTGTCTGGGTGCTTGGGATGCAACCTTGAACATGCCAGGGAGGAGTGAAAGGCACCATCGACTCCAGGAAATCAGCAAGATAAATTTTCGTTGGGATGTCTTTCCCCCGGGTGCTGGAACGGGCAGTTTTAGCCATGGTTATCTGGTGATGATTTTCTGCTGTTCAGGGACCTCCTGCCTGGCTGGAAGGGTCCAGGTGAATGTGGCAGCACCTGGGTGAGTTCCCTGCATGTCAGGAAAGCGCTGGGGAGTTTCTCTGAAGTAAAGTGGAAGGATGGGGAGGACAGAGGGATTTGCTGATGGAAGGAAGAGTTAAACTGTGTAAAATCCAGCTGGGCAGGGGACATCCCTCACAGGATCTGGAGTGAGCACAGCAGCCTGGGAGGGCAGCTAGAGAATTGCTGAGATCAGGAAAGCCCACGGTCACTGAGGCCACAGCTGGAAAGCAGGAGGTGACATTTTAGAATCACCATGATGGTCAGGCTGAGAGGGGACCATCAGTGACTGCAGCATCCTCTTCCTCACCCCACCAAACCAGGCACACTGGGCTCACCGAGGTCTCCCTGCCCACCCACCAGGGCTGAACCTGATGGTCGGTTCAGAGGTGCCAGCTGTGATCCAGCTGTGGAATTCCAGAGGGTCACAGCAGTGCCAGGTGGATTCCATGGACACATTGCTCTGGGCCAGCCCAGCCTGACAGCGTGCCCACTGCAGGTGGCCCAGGCAGCAAAGCTGGGCTCCCTCACTGTCCCCACTGGCTGTCAGCCACCAGCCAAGCCTGCACTCCGAGGAGAGGAAGGAGCTTGTTATCTGCTTCCTTGTCAGCACTGGCCCCAAAACCCATCCTGTGGCAGTGACAGAGCAAAAAGCTGCTCTGAGAGGGTGGAATGAGAGCCCAGTGACCTGGAGCTGCCCAGCAGTGCCATTGCCAGGCTGTAAAGCTCTGAGCTGCCTCATTTACAGGTGCTTTTACCTTGACACCGGCTGTTATTAGGCTCCATGAGGAGAACTGCACTTTGTGATCCTCCTGTGACTCACTGGTCCTGTGACATCCTGGCAGGGAGAGCCCTTGGCCAGGCTGCCGTGCTGGCAGGGCTGGAGGCTCTTGGAAGGAGCCGCTATTGCAGGGAGTGTCTGGGCTGGGTCACAGCTGCCTCTTGGGCCAGGCAGGGATGGACTCCTCTGCCTTGGACCCATGGAGACCTGTGGATGGCTCCAAGGACAACGGCAGGGAGATGTCAAGGACCTCCAAGAAAGACCAAGCCCTTCGGCTTTGAGGACACCACACAATTTCTGCTCCTTGCCTTTCTTCGCTCCTTTTTTATTCGGGTTAGAATATGAGCTCAGCATGAGCCCTGCATGTATTTTAGTTAAATCATCCCAAATTTGCGAAAAAACCTTATACAGGCGTGAGCTGATCTCATGAGTCATGCTCGTTGCTGTGAATGCTCCATGGCATATGGTAAAGCACTGGAATGGGACACATTCCCCAAGCAGCTGGCTGGGGTCGTGCAAATCCTGTTACTGGCTGGCACGAAGACCAATGAGCAAAGGTCCTGCAGAAAGAAGTCCTGATAATCACCATTTCTTAGGGACTAATCCTAAATGCCTCCGCTCCCTGTCACTGCTTGCGGTAATAACAGCAGGTGCCCATGAAGAAATCCTTTTCCCAGCACCTCCTTCATGTCTTTGCTTTCCAAGAGGGAAGTTGAAAGCCTTTCTGACAAGGATACAGAAAAAAACACTATCAATTTTTTAGAAGTCTTTTTCTCTTGAATTGTCAACTGTTTGTGATTTTCTTTTTTTTTTTTTTTTCTTTTTTTTCTGTTTTCTTTTTCGCAGCCGTTAAAAAAGTAATTTTGTCACTCAATGCACCTTCAATCCAGTAAATTGTAGGAGAAGGCAATTCCACTGGAGGCCTAGCTGGAAGGAAGGAGAGATATTTGCTTAATACATGCTTAACTGGCAATCATCTTGGCAGTGTCTTAGCCCTGCTGCAGTCGAGGTGGCTTTCATCACTGGAGGTATAATTTGTCTCTGCCTTTCCAGCTGCTCCTTCCTCTCATCTCCTGCTCCAGTTTACCTGAACTCATGAAACTCCAGCTCCTGCCCCAAGCTCGTGAGGTGCGTGGAGAAGAGGAGCAGTGCTCTGTGCTGGCCAGTTTGGTGGCAACTCTAAATGGTCCATGCTGGGAGATGCTGGTGGCTGCTGGGAGGTGCTGGTGGCAGCAGAGCTCTGCTCCAGGCTGGCTGTGACCTTTATGCCCTCAGGGCTCCTTGGGGCAGCCACCCACAGTCAATTGTTCCATTGATTTCAGTGGGTATCAGATGGGATCTTTGGTTCCCGAGGGCAGGATTATCACCCTGGGATATCTGAGGTGAGGGCTCAGCTCCACAGAAAGGTGCATAGATAAGGGACTGGATTTTTGGCAGGGTGAGTTCAGGTATTCAGAGTTGGCTGCAAATTCCTGTTTACAAATTCGGGTAGGGAAATCCTCATCCACAGGTGTTACACACTGGCCTCGGGTGTGTAACGTGGGTCCCACACTTTGGGAAATCAAAGTTATTCTCTCAGTGTCTGTCTACAGAAAGCATCTTCTGTTGGCAAAGTGTAAATCTTTGTCACACTTCTGTGAGGTCACCACACCACACCTGGCACATGCCACCTCCATCAGAGCCCAGATCTTGTGCCGCTGCCATGTGAGTGGTGGAAGAGTGTTTTTGTAAACACAGCTTAATATTTAAATTCAGATACAGAAATTGTATCGTTTAACTTAGACTTTGTCATACAAAGCACTCTGAAAAGTCCCCAAAAAGTGCCTTTGAAAAGAGGCTGGTGAAGACCCCCATGCCCTTGTTGCTCTTCCTCACTCCTCTATCATCCCAACACCCTGGTCCTTATTTTCTAGGTCATCCAGGCATGGCTTTCTCTCCTGTGAAAATGCTCAGGTCATTTGTTAGTGACAACAGGAGACGGATCTCTTGGTGATGTAAATCAATGTCACTTCAAAGCTTCCATGGAGCAATACTTATTTACACCTTCAGATTCCAGATCCTTATATTTTGCTTTCATGTGTGTCAAAGTTGTTTTTTTTTCCTGAAAGGTAATGTTTTGTTGCAAATTTCCATAATTAATAAGTTCATTTCTATGGCAATAGACACTATACAAATTAATAAAATAAATATTCCAGCACCGTTTAATTCTGGCAAAGCCATGCTAAAAACCTTTCCATCATTCCTCATTATGAAGGCAGCAAAACGTGCTTAACAGAATATCTTATCAAAATTAGTGAAAACATTAAACTTCCCAAAAAAACCTTCTTTTGAAAAGTTGTTCTAAGCAAGTTTCTAAAATCTCAGAAGTATTAAATCCTCATTAATATAAGCTCAATGTATTTATGGTGTCAAAAATGTGTTTTATAAAAGCCAAAAGCAGAGTTGCACAAGTTGCCTCATTATCAATAATCTAGCATCGTCCCTTTTATGTGTCATTTCTTTACACAATATACTATCATTTATGACTTTTAGCAAATACATCATGGCAAAGGATTACTCTCATCAGAGGCAGTCTTTGAAAAGGATATGCTAATTTCTAGAGAGCAAGAAAACATCAAAACAGTGCCAGCAAATAGCCAAGGGACTTTCATGTCTTAATATCCTTCAGAAGTGCTTTATCTCCTAGTGCAACGTGTATCATAGTATAAACAGGAAATGAAACAGCCAAGGCATCAAAGAACCACCAGTGCATGGCTGTAATTTTAGATCAGGTTTAATAAAGGTTATCTGCAGCAGGCTAATCAAACAAAAGGGTGTATGTTTTAAAGCGCCATTTGATAATTTTCATTTAAGGCTCCCGATCAAAGAGATCCTAACAATGTCTTACTGACTCCAGATAGATCCCTTTGCCTCACTTTTCAAAGTAGCTTCGTTTATTGCTGGTAAAACTGGTTTTGATGTTCTAATTTTTTAGGTGGAGGAGAGATCAGAAACTGCTCTGGTTTCCTGTGCACCTTAATTTGAAAAGCAATAGAAAGAGAGCTGAGAAGGAAATGAGCAAACACAGCGAGGGTCAGGAAGATCTCAGGGTCACTTTTGTGAGCTCTCCCTGGACCTTGATGCCCAGACAGGGGCTTCCATCCCAAACAGGATGCGAGGAGAGGAGACAAACCTGGACAAGACTGGGCCAGGCCATTGCTTAGTTAAGGAGAAGGCAAAATACCCTGGAAGTGAGAGACTGAGGGGAAAAAAAAAAAGAGTAGCTGGATGTTGGCTGGCTGCTGGGGAAAGGCAGGAGGAGCCAGGCAGGCTGTGTTTGTGACACTTCTCATCCTTGGCCAGCAGGAGAAGCTCCACTGGCACCATCCACACACCACTGAGGAAGGGAAAATGGCAATTTGACTGTCCTACCCTAGGACAAAACCTGCAGAGCTCTTGCCTTGTGTTTTGTGACCGATTCCTGGATTGCACTTTCAGGCCAAATCTGATTCAAGTTCCTGGAAAAGAGGGCTGTTTGCTGATTTCTGAAAGTGGAGTAATCCCACTAGGAGAGACTGAGAGAATCCACCCTCTTGTAGCAAGGGAGAGGCTTCTTTGGGATGCCAATGGAGTCTTCCCTATTCCTGGTTTATTAATTATTCTGTTTGGGGAGCAAAGAGGGAGATGAGAAATTTCTCCAAATGAGAGCTTATCAAAACGGTTTTATTTCTGGCAAGGCTGATATATCCAAGGAGCTAAACATACTTCTAGTGTTTTGTCAAAGCTTTCTGCACCACTCAAGCCCAGGGATGTTTCAAACTGATTTCCACACAAAGATGTTTCCCATTAAATAGGAATGCTCGCCTTGAAAATAAATATCTCCTTGCCATGGGAGAGTTATGGTGGGATGGCTCATGGAAGAGCAGGAAAAGCTTACAACCATCCCAGTTATCAGGTGCAGGCAGCTCTGACTGTTTCGGGGAGAAATCTCAGCTTTTTGGGACCAGCCTTCCTCAGCTGTGTCCAGAGGCAGGGGCTGGGCAGGCTCAGCACCTTCTCTCAATCACTGGAGGGGGTTTTACAACTTGTGTGTTTGTAAAGTTTGTTGTTATTTTTCATGTTCAGAAATCCAAAGCTCTGCAGGGGGGAGTTCTAAGGAAAAAACCAAATAAATAAAAAATTCACCCTTGGGTGCACTTAATGTGGTTGGTAAGAAATATGCTGACTCCCAGAGGTTCTCCTTCCCACACACTTCACAAAGTGCTAGTTTTATTCATATACATGTGTATATACTTCCTGCTGATGCTCTCCTAAATATTTCAAAGTATCCTTATGAACCAATACACTTTTATCATGGTATTTGTAGCAGCACAAGACCTTGGTTGTACCCATCCAGCTTCAGTTTGCTTCTTTTCCCTTTCAAGTAAATTTTAAATTACCAAAGAAGTGCTGATAGTCACAAAAATCTAGTTATTGGCCATGAAAACTCAACCAGAAGTAATCTCCCCAAAACCAGTCCCATGAAATATTCATACTCTGGGAGCTCCATTCCAGGCAGGGCAGTTGCTTCCAACAGCAAATGCTTTGGGAGAAGAGAAATATGGTGATTCCTCTGCTTGCAGAAATGAGGATGCTGCCAAGCTGCTTGGCAGGATAACCTGCTAAAAAACAAAAAAAAGAAATCAGGGCTGGTTTGTTAAAATATCCACAGAAGTGTTAGGGTCCCACCATGAGCAGCAGAGTGTGCAGTGCCCATATCCCATCAGCAGCTCCATATCGATCCCTGAGCTGCCTGCAGCCACCCTGGATCCCTCCCTGTGCTGGATTACTGCCTCCAGCACAGACACCAATCGATAGTGACTGAAGACTGGTAATGACCAAATGTCAGGCACTTTTCAGCAGCTGTTTTGAACTAATATTGGTGCTTCCTAATCCCGTTATCAAAGGATACCATGAAGAACACCGTGACGGTGGGTACGAGTTGCCAACCTTTTGCAGATTCATATACTTGAGACCAGAACAAACCACTCAATAATCTCTTTTTTTTTTTTTTTTTCTGCTGACCTTTATTTTGTGGGCCATTAGATTTCACCCGTATCAAGTGCAATAACTGGCGTCTGACTGAGGTACAACTTGTGCTTGGCAGAAGCATATCTTCAAAGGAGGAAAGCGGTCCTGATTGAAGACAGTGGAGCTGGACACTTCACCACCCCTTGGCAGTTTAACTCGGTGGTTATGACAGTTTATTTCTGGGCACTCTTCTGCCCGAGGAAGTTAACTCAGGGCGAGGGAATGTGTGTGAGTAAAGACAACAATCCCTTTCTACTTAACCGTCTGCAGACACGAGCACAGGCACAACAGTCATCCACAAACACTCCACAGTGACTGCTGTGTCTACAGGTTTTATTTTGACTTTCCCTGCCTCGTGTTTCACCTACTGGTCCTTTTCAGTGTGTTCCCCTCCTAAGCACAGAGCTGTTATTTATACTGACATGTTTTTTCACACCTTATCTCCATCCTCTACGTGGCAATAATCCCCAGAGATGCATGTGATTCCTCTTGTCACCTCCAAATCTCACCTGTCCATTCTGCTATGGCCAAACCAGAGAGGGGCTGAAGCCCTGGCCCATCTTCAATCTGAGTGATAGAGATGTTGAAGCTTGGACTTGATGATTTTGGTCGTGTTTTCCAACTCTAATGATTCCATGATTCTAATTCTTTAGGTTCATGCCTTGCTTGCCTCTCAATGCACTGAGCTTGGGGGGATTGTGCATCACCAGTCAGACCTTGTCACACAGTCATCTATCTGGCACATGGCCCATGGCAAAGTGACTCACAGGTGTCCCTGTCCTTTCACTGTCCCTGGAAATGTTATTTAAGGAGCTGTGCCTGCTCTGTGTGGGGATGCTTGAGCCATGCACCTCCAGCACAGGGGGTGGGCCAGAGCTCAAGGTTTTGCCCAGGATTTGTCCAGGACCTCTTCCCAGGACTTTGGGGAAATGTGGACATGAGCTGGCAGGTGGCAAATAAAATATACACAGTGCAAGACATGCCTGAGCTCAGCAAATAGTGTGCCTAAGTCCTAAAATTATCCAAGACAGTCTCCATAATTTTTATGGGAGAAAATTAAGTCTTCAAAGCAGGCAGGAATTTGAACTATCCCCAGTTCAAAGAAAATTGCCACATGTCGACAAACATTAAGAATGATAATATTTTGCTAAAGCCCCAGTAAATCTTTGTGTGGTTTCTCTGCATTTCCTTTCCCATTGCTGTTTGTTGCTCCTACATCCACATTCACACTGGGAGGTGAAGGAGGAAAAAACTCCCGATTGAAAAGAGAAGAAAAAAGTAATTTTAATCTGCTGCAATGCCCTGGGATATGGCTTGATTGAGTAACACTGAGTCCTGGGCAGGATGCTGCTTCCAAGCATTTGCTGGGTACCAGAACATCCCAACCTAAACAGGAGCTGTGAAACACCTAATCAATCTGTCATATTAACAACTGTAATTAAAAGCATTAAGCAAATGCACCCAGGGCTGCTCTGGAAGGGTGCTAACACCTGTGTTTGCCTCAGTGCTAAAGTAATTGCTTCAATTGCAGTTTTAGGTCATTAAATATCTGTGTGTACTCAGGGAACATGAAGAAAAATTAGAAGGACCTGAGAAATTAATTTTGGTGACGTGTTTTGAAATACACCAGCTCAACTGTCAATGCTGCCTTAGCAGTAAAGGAGGAAGGTGGAGATGATGAGAAAGGAGCTTGCAGCGCCTGTGGGGACAAACACATCTTGTTCACACAGGTCTGGAGGCAAAATTAAACTCTGTTCCTTATCTCTACAGAATTATTTTTCCCTAAGCAGCCTCAGCATGAAGCAAATTTCTGAATGGCTGCCTGAAGCAGGACAGCAAGGGGAGACCCATCCCATAACTGCAGCCTCTTCTCATCCACCAGTTGTGACTTTGGGGTGTAGGGGCTTCTGGAGGCACCATTTTACATTTGTTTATTAACTGAGAAGTGGAAAACTCCAAACCAGAACATGTGATGCAAACTCCCCCTCCACACGCCCCTCCATGCATCTTTTCCAGAAGGCTGGAGCTGACTCCCATGCACAGCTTGATCACATATGTGTGAAAAGGATCCAGGCTTGGAAACTTCATTTGGAGCAGCAGCAGCCTGAGGGTGGTGTTTGCCTCCCAAGGAAGGGCTGACTCCAGCAGCAAGGAAGGACCTGCCTCTATTCAAACTCTTCCTCACTCCAGTTATTCACTGGATACAACTTTCTTGCCCGTGGGCTCCTAGCTCTCCCAAAGTGCTGCACAAACCCAAGCTGTGATTTTAATCCAGAACCAAATTCAGATTTGCTTCCCTCCAAGCAGGGGCTGCTGTGTACACACAGCAACTGACAATGGTTAATGGTTACCACGAGGTTACCACAGGTTGTAAAAGCAACGGTCACTGAGGGATGAGCACAGGAGAGCTGAGCCTGCCCCAGCAGTGCCCTGCTCTCAAAGCTGCTCCAGGGACAGAAAATCAGGAATGCTGGCTCCCATTACCCACTTTGCCCTGGAGGAGCTTGGCTACTTTGGCAGTGCAGATGACATTAAACAGATGAAGCACAAAAATGGCTCAAATATGATTATAATACATGTGTGTAGCTGTCTCACCCCCCCTTTCAACTTGCACCATATGAAAATAACCTCATCAAAACAGAAAGGCTTTAAGGAATGAGGTTAATTGTAAAAATAGCTCTAAATAAAATAATCACAAGGCCCCAAATGTTGTTATTAGTGTGAGCCAGCAGCTTGCTCCAAAATTTACAGAACAAAAAGTTTGTTCTGCACTTGCAAACCATGCCATAAAATAGATAAATCATAATTATCTGCTGGAACAAACATGGAGCTGGGTTTTGATGTGCACCAGGTTATTATTATCTGTGCACCAAAACTTCTGTCACCCACAAGTCTGAAGTCAAGCCCCAGATCATCCATCCACTGCTCAGCATCAGGGAAAGGGGGCACATCTGGACCCAACATTAGGTCCCCCTAAACCCTTCTTCCAGAGTGTGCAGGCCAAAATCCCTGCTCTGGCCATGTCCTCTAAACTTCCCAAAGCACAGAAGCTGGAGCTGGGCATTATCTCTCCATTACAGCCCTGTCCAGAAACCTTGGACTGCACAAGGCTGTGCTGAGTCGTCATCACAAGGCTCAAAAACCCCATGAGGACTGCTATGAGGAGAGCAGTGTGTGTGTGTGAGGAGAGCAGAGACCTTCAGGGAAGATTTGTGGCCCTTGAACCACCTGGTGTGGGATCAGAGTCTCCCTGATGTGAACACGGAGCTGGGCGAGACTCAGAACCTCTGACAGAGTTTTGCTTTCAGAGTTGGGTTTGTTTAAGTGACTCCAAGGGGTGCTGAGCCACCTGGATGGGAGCCAAAGAAAATGTTGATGCAAATCCTGCAAAGTAAACCTACCCCCTCCTGCAGTCACGTGCCATTTAATTGTTTCACATTTTATTTCATGCAACGGCCCCAGTCCATCAGCCTGCCAAGCAGCATTGCTTGTGTGGCAGCATGGAAACCCTTCTGATTTGCTTTCCATCTCTGGCTCTCCCCTGCCAAACGCCTCATGCTGCAGTTTTTAGGAAGCCTATTAAAAAGTTTAGGAACTGAATCAGCTTCGAGGCCAGATGTCCCCAAATACCAAGGTATTTTGTGTTTGCTACTCCATGTATGACTCAAGTCCTTGATATTTGACTTGAACATCCTCCTAATTTCCCATTCCCCGGTCCAAGACAGCTTTAGCTCATCACAGCATCTCTCCATCCAGCCTATCTCCCCAAATCCACTCTCCTTCCCACACTTCCTTAGAAGGACATAGGAGCAAGAGAATGATCAAGGAGCATTGTCCCCTCTTTCTATTCTCTCTTTATTTTTAAACCAAAATTTGCTTCCCCATCACCACCTAATTGATTCCTCATCACTCCAATGTCAAGCTGTGTTGGTTGTCCTTAGGAATCTAAATCTGCTCACAAGAAAGACAATGACCAAAACCAGGTGATGCAGAGACCAACATAACCTCACTGAGCATCTCCCCACGAGCTACAGAGCATCTCCTGGAAGCAGCTCAGTTTCTGGCTGTGACAGCATTCATGGGATTCAGTTTCATCATTCCAGGATGAAATTCTTCTCCCCTGATGAGGGCTCAGCATTGTGTTTGCAGGCTGCTTCCTTCCAGCACTTTTTTGGGGGGAATAGTCCATAGGATTAAGCTGGCATTTGGTTTCCTAGTCAGATTTTTAGGATGTTGCACTATTAGATGGTCAGGAGGAGGTGGGGAACATAGGAAGCCCATTAAAGATAGGAGAAAAAGGCTCTGGGAAGTGATAAAATAACTCCAGTCTTCACTCAAGCTGCTTATCAGGGAATGGAAGTGCCACCAGCAGCACAAGAACCTCACTCTTCCCACTCCATTCCAACATGGGAGGAGGTGGCAGGGAAAAAACCAGTTCTATGAACCTCTTATTACTGATCAGCCCCCCTGGGTAGGGGCAGGCAGGTTTGATGTCAGCCCTTCAGGAGGAGTAGGGGGCAGAAATGTCTCTCTCAGCCCCATGTGGGTTTGTTAATTAAGGTAAATGGTCCCAGAGGGGAGGCAGTGAGTGCTGCTGGGGCTGCCTTGGGACTTCTGCCAGGGAAACTCCTCTGGCACCTGAAACAGCTGGTCTTGCAGCTCGGTGGGGATTTTCCAGAAGGTAAGATCCTGAATTTGTTCTCTGCTTTAATGAAATTTGGTGCTCCGAGGTGGGGAGTGAGCTCTGCCCTTGATGTCCTCATCTTTTTGCTGCTGGATTTGGAGGGACCTTGTTGTTTTCTGGATCTTGCAGGAGCTGGGGCTCACGGCTGCTGCTTGTTGTTTCCAGTGGGAGTTGATGCAAATAAATCCTGCTGTTCTGATCCACGTGGGTGACAGCAGCCCTGGAGGTTTGAAATAATGCTAAGAACAAACTTCATTAAACTTGCTGCATGTCATATGGCCTTCATGCAAAAATAAAACCCACTGCCAGCATCCACGGTCTGAGCTGTACAAACCCCAGGGGCCCCGTGCTGAACCCATGTTGGAATTGGAGATTTTTTGGGTTTCATTGCCAGTCATTAAATTTTTTTTTTTGCACAAGTGTTGCACACATAGGTAGGTGTAGTTTTTACAAGCCATCCACATTGAAGTGCCAGACCTTTTGAAGTTTGTCGTATAACAGATTAATTCAAGATTTTTAGGATCTACTTGTGAGAAGCTTGATAGGGTGCAGGAGGAGGAGAGTGGGAATCATCTCCTGGGTTGTTAGAGACACTGGATGTGCAGTGGTTGGTGAAATGAGCTCTGTGCTATCTGGGAGTGAGAGGTTGAAATACATTTCAAGAGCTGTAAAGAGTCTTACAGGAAGATTGGAGTCAGGGCCCTTGGACAGAAGAGATTAAAATGCTTTTGTGGGCTTGGTAGATTAAGGATGCACTCTGTTTTAATTGAATTTGCTCCCAAACTTGTCTCTCAGTGGTACCTGCAGCATGAGACACACCTGTGGTCTGTGTGAATCAGCTGAGGAGGGATGAAATGCATTCTGCCAACCCTGATCCTGCAGACTACGTGCATGTTTTGGCTGCTGGGTTATGACAACAGAGAGGGGGCATTTCAGAGCCATTCCTGCCATCTGCAGCCTCGCAGGAATGTGTCAGATAGTTAATTATTGTGTTGAACTGTAATTCTATCACGCCAGAACATAAGTAGTTTGTTTGGGTACTCTTTCCTCCCCCCCTCCCCCTCTGCTGAAGATAAAGGAGTGAAGTTTAATCATTAAATCTCCATCTTGATCCATGTAGGTCACGCACCAAACCAAAGTCAGATAACGCAGCATTTAGCAACCTTATCTCCTTTACAATAAAGAGCAAGCAGGAAGCCGACTTTGTTGTCTGTTCTATTTTTTAATATACGTTTATTTAAAGAAAAGCCATCTCGAAAATGGGGAGGGGGGGATGAGATCTTCCAAACAGCAGCTTCTGTAAACAGGATGAAATCAGATAAAGAAATTACTGTAAAAATATTGCCTCATCTCTAAAGCTCAGAACTTTTTTTTTCTTTTGCTCTTTTTTATCTTTGAGAAAGATAATGAAAGAGGAAGCTTGAAACCACATTTCCATTGATGTTTGAATACACAACTGCTGGATTTAAGAACTAAAGGAGATCAAAGAGAATGGTTTTCATTCCGATAAAATTATAGCAGTTCTGGTATAGGGTGATGGGCTCATTTATGAACTCTACGACACAAATAGTTGTTCATGCACCTTTTTTTTTCCCTTTCCTCTGCTAAGAACCAAATGAAAAATGCCTGGAATTCCTAAGGATTAATTAGGAGTGTGGCTAATAATGTTATAATAGATACATACTAAGAGCATACATATCTCTTTAGGATATTCTCTGGGAGCACAAAACATCTGTACAATTCAAAGGGAATGGGAATCCTGTTCCTTGCTACTGTACATTGCAGCTCACATGACATGAAAACTTAACAGCATTAGGTTACCAAAGTGTGTATCCTGACACTGCTCTCTGGTGATTTAATTTTTTATTAACACATACTTTGACATTCATTACTGAGCACAAGCTGCGAGTTCAAGCCATTTGTGGATGCAGGGTTAACACAATTATTTATCACATGTTATATTATGTTCTTAAACTGTGCAGTAAAAGTTATCAGGAAGGGTTTGTAAAAGGCAGGGGTGATACAGCTGTGGTTGAATGGGAGATCTGAGGCTGTGATCCTGTGGAATATCCCTGAGGAAGGATCCTTCCTGTGGAACCATCTGACCTGGGTTGGCTGTGCTTTAGTTCTTGGGGGTTTCTTAGGTTTGGGTTTGGTTTTTTGGGTTTTTTTTTTTTGAGAGCTGAGGATTATATCAGGGCTGGTGTCAGCTGCAGTATGGTAACCTCACATTTGCATGCCCTGGGGCTGTGAATGTGCTTTAGCACAGCTCATGCAGAAATGAATTTGTCCATGCCAGCCACACAGCCCAGCTTGGCACAGAATCCAGTTTGGTGGATATTGATCCACTTTTTCCTACACTTCCAAATTTGAAGTTTCACAAAAAATCATATTCCAGATTGGTCACAGTGCAGTAAGAAAAAATATAAACTTTAAAAGTGGGTTGCTGTTTTTTTTTCTGGTTTGTTTGGGGGTGGGTCTCTTGTTTGTTTAAATTTTGGGTTTGGAATTTTGGTGTCTGAAAGAGGTCATGCTCCCTCCAGATGAGGAGTGAGGGCAGAGTGCTGGGGGTGTCTGTCCCTACAGGTCACCTGTCCCCATGGAAATCCAGGTGGGTTCTGATCAGGGGAGGGAAACTCCTACCCCGAGAGGCTGAGTGCCAGGAACAGTTTTGTTTTATTCATGCTGACGATGCAGAGGGAGATGTTGCTTTGCCCTTGAGGCACAAGCCAGCTCCAGAGGTGGTGGCCAAGTGCTTGACTAGTGTAAAATCGTCATAAATTCATAGAATGGGTTGGAAGAGGCCCTAAATATCATCCTGTTCCTGCCCCCCCTGACAGGGGCAGGGACACCTTCCACCTTCCAAGATCTCTTGCTTCAGATTTAGTTTTAAACCCCCTTCTCTTGGCAGGATAGGATCACTTCTCTCCTGCCAGACCCAGTCAAAAGAGTTGTTTTGTCCATCCTGGAAAACGCCTTGGGGGTCCACAGTGATGTAAAGATGGGGGAATTTTCAGCAGGGCAGAGTGGTGTTTGCTCCTGGTGCAGCCTGCCTGTGCCACCCTTGTAGGGTGGGCACAGCCACTCATTACAGGATTGCTGTAAAAGGATTTTTTTTTCAGTATTTTTTTAAGCAGCAGAGCCTGACACAGGCTGTCAACTGATCCCCATCTCACCTCCTTTCTCCTTTAGTCTTTTTATTAGAACCTGGAGCAGAATGTGGTTCTTGTGGCCTCCCTTCTGCCTTATCAGATGTGGCTTGTGCCTCAAAGCAGCACAGAAATGGGTGAGCTCTTACCCTGAATCATTTTATTTAGGTTTCTTGGTTTTGTTTTTTTTCTGGCAGGCTGCCCTGTGTGATGATGCCCATTGGAAAGGATAAAGTTGCTTCAATTTAAAAATAGCTTGTGTTTTCAGGGTGGGCACAGAGGACAGCTTATGCAATTAAAATGGTGATTATTGAAGTCATGCCTAATAAAGTCATCTGTGACTTGCTGAACTCAAGTTAATGACCATGAAATCCATCATTAATAACAGGGCAGCCATTAGTGGGATGGGTGATGTGCCAAAGGTAGCCAATGGAAGGCAATAAAAATATCAAAAGTTAATGTTTGACAGCTTAAACTGACACTTGAATATTTTGTCCCCATGGTGACTGTTTGAAGTTTGTATTTTATTTTTTAAATGCCTTTAAAGAGCTTCTTGATAGCTTTAACTTTCCAGCAAGACTCACCTTGTCTTTGGAGTTAAGTGCTGAGGTTGCTCAGTGGTCCTTGAACCCCTGTGTGTGTTTATGTCCAGTTTTGGAGAGGCTGAAAATTATCAAAGCACCACCAGGTCTCCATCCTGCTCAGCAGGAATTGGAAGGAAGAGTGGAACTGGGGGCAGAGCAGTAAATTGGGTAAAATGCACTTTGGAAGAGCAGGCATCATGAAAAATCATGATGGGGAGAGGTTAGGATGTGTTCTGACTGTCATTGCTGTGAAATGCTGCAGGAATTGTTGGGGAAAATGCACAAATTCACTCTGCAAATGTAGGATGAAATGTAGGATGTGTTGTTGAGAGACCAAGTCCTTAAATTCCTTTCCAAACAGATCCAGTGAGGAGAAATACAGCCTGGTTAAAAACCAGAGCTTTGAAAGGGCTGGATGTGGTTCCAGTGGTGAGATGGGATCTGGTCCTGCTCCCCAGCTGAGTAATGCTGGTGCTCATGGTAGTAAAGGAGTAGTAAAGGAGTAGTAACTGCACTTGCAGGACTTGAATTCTGAATGTTTCTGCCTTAAAAGTGATGGGGCTGTTAGAGAAAACACAATGCTGCAAAACAGCTTTAAATTCCACTTGAAAAAATGATTTGTTTATGACTTCCCAAAATGTGTCAGTCTAGCACAGGAGTGCCAACCACTTCATAAATATTGTAGTGACACTTGGCAATAAAGCTGCAGCACATAACAATAGCTGGTGCTCCTCAGATATTCCAAATTACCTTAATGCCTTAAGTTTGAGCTTTCCTATTTCCCAGCCTGTGCCCTGCTCTAGGATGTCACTCTGAACTCCACACAAAGTGTTCCCAGCTCTCCTCCCAGCTCAGGCACACAGAACAATCCTTTGCCAGCCCCACAACCAAGGACACGCTGCAGCTCCAGCCCCAAAAAGTGCAAAGAGCAGCGAGTGGAGGAGAGAATGTGGGAGGATGGGAGTGCAGAGCCTGGAGCTGGGATTGGACAATGAAGGCCAAGGTGGGAATGGACCCAAAGTGATCCAAGTGTGAAACTCGGGACTCTGAGCCCACCTTGGGCTCTGCACTGCCCAAGGTGAATCCTTGGAAGGCTTTTCATCAATCCCTGCTTTATTCCTTTCACTCTGTCCAGCCTCTGCTCCAGGCAGCCTCTCCAGGCATCAACCTGGGATCCAAATCCCAGGGACACGCTCACCTGGCAGAGATGCAGGAATTTCCCAAACCCTTCCATGCTGCTGGCCCAGATCACAGGAAATAGTCTGACAAATTAAGGAAAAAATGCCAATGTGCAAGGAAAGTGGGAAAACTCCTGTGGCTGCTTCTCCTAAAATTCTGGTGAGGGAGGCCATGGCTCCAAGGGTTCTGCTGTCCCTCAAGGACAGTGGGAAGTGTTGAGTGGAAGGTACCATGGCAGGGTAAAGCTCCAGTATGGGAAACTCGAGGTTCCTGAACCCAGGAAATAAGTTGAATTCCTTCATGCTTTTTACAAAACAACACTTTTCACCCCATGGCATCCCAACTACTCTTTCCAAGGATTTGGCTGTTCAGGAATGGGATTCCTGCAGGTACCATGGATGCTGATAGTGTGACATCCTGTCACTGGGACTGGTTTAGCTTCCTTTCCATTGGCATCCCTTGAAACTGTTGTAAACCAAAAATAGTGTTTCCTTCTGGCTGAAAAAATTCAGATCAACATTTCTGGAAACACTGAGGAAAAATGCAGTTGTACAAAATATAAAAAATACAAAAGCCAAGGTTATTTAGGTCATACAGAAATTACTGAGCTAGACAAATACATAACAATAAATAATATAACACTATTTATTCCAGGTCAAAGTGATCTATACCTTTTTATTTTCACTGGGAATCAAGTTCATCTCCTTCCAAACCAAACCCTGTTGGAGCCATTAAGCAGTCATTAATTATTTTGGTCGTAGGTGGCTGGAATGTCACGGTGATGAAATGTGCATTTCCTCATGCCTGCAGAGTCATGGCTTTGTGTTCATCACGTAGGCAGCACAGGTTTGCCTGCAGAGAGGGGCAAGCATGTTATCTGCTGGAAAATGGAGCTCTGGTTTGGCTTTTTGGGTTGTGTTCATGCATATTAACACCGTTCACTTCCCCTGGGGAGAGCTCCTGGTGCACTGGGGGGAGGAGGAGGAGGAAGAGGAGGACAGCAGTTCCCAACAGATCAGGGTGCCGTGGGGTGAGGCTGCTCCAAAAAAACACCCCAAGGGAAGAGCAACCCCCTAAAAACCCGGGAGTGCACATGCAGGTTGCAGGTGGTGCCCAGGTGCTTGGACAGGTGATGCCCAGGGTGGAGCACGGCACTGGTGCCACCCCTGGGTGTGCTGGATGTGCCCCCCAGGCAAGGCTTGTACAGCTCTGTGGTGTTGTGTCACCACTTCCAGCTCGGAGATCAGCCCCCAGCACAGTCCCCAGCCCCTGTCCAGGACCTGCCCCATCCCAAACCTTCCCTTCCCACCCTGGGACAGCAGCTGCATCCCACCCAGGCTGAGCACCTTTGGGTTCCCTGGCTCTTGCTCCTCCATCTCCAGCGCTTCTCCTCTGGCTGTCACACCCTGGGAACACTGCAGCTCACTCATCTCCAAGGTTTTGAAGGGCTCAGGGTGAAGGGGAGGCCCAGGATCTGCTGCATGAGCTGCCTGTGTCCTCCAGGAACTCCAGAAAAGGACAAACCTTATACATGGGCACTGCCACTGCTGCTCTGTCCCTGTCCCCTTCCAGAGGACATCCAGGCACCAGCTCCCCTCGATCCTCTCCCCTTGCAGGCTCCCAACAAATCCCTCAGGGGTAACAGATGCACAGACTGAGGAGTTGGAGGAGGAGGAAGAGCACAGCCAAGTCCCTGTGTGATCTCCTGCTGCTCTATCTCTGTCCTGAAGTGCTCGTGGCACTCTCTCAGAAGCGTGTTTTCCATATAGATTGTCCACCTGAGGATATGGGATCCCTTTGTAGGCATTAGTTGCTTTAATTGAGTTTCACTGTACTTCTCTGAGGCAGGGAAATTAGGTTCCCTGGGTTTTTACACCTATGTAAACCGAGGCATGGAGAGGTTATACATTTGTAGGCAAGCCCAGAGGCATTTTTGCAGGAGATCTGGTAGTAGTTCCTCAAAAAAAGAGTAGTCCTAAAAATCAGGAGGGGAAAATCCAAAGCCAGAAAAGCCTCAGAATAGGGGAAATAATTTTTCAGAATGCTACACATTGAAGCAATTTTAAATAAAGCATTTGGAAACAAAGCTCAACACTTAACTTAAAATTAAAATCTTCTGGTGGGGAATGGGCTCTGCTTAAAACACCACGGTCTTAAACACAGGTCAGCCCTCGGTTTAAGAAGGAGCAGAAGGATTTTCAGTGCTAAATTAGAATTGCCAAAGGGGTGAGCAGCACAAACAAGAAGGGAGAGGGGAAGGATTCTGGGAGCACGTCAGAGCTGTGGACAAGGAGCCTGTGAGAATCCCTCAGCCTGGCTGAGAAAACCAGTTTTGTTTAGCTAAGCCCCAACTCAAACACACTTGAAAACTCAGAGTTTTACCAGGCTGCCATCGAGCTGTGAACAAGTCTCTATTGTCTGGGTGGAGAATGATGCTGCTGTCCCCCACGTTTCGGGGACGCTGGGGTTCAAGTCTGGCTCCTCGGGGCAAGGCAAGCACGGTGCAGGCTTGGGCTGGGCTGGAAACACCAACAGCTGCTGTGCAGTGAGCAAAGTCAACCCTTGGTCATGCTCTGCCTGCTCCTCTTGTCCCCAGGGATGCACCCTGTGAGCCCCAAAGGGAGGGGAATGGTCACTGCTGGTGTCCAGCACATCCCACACGGCCCGGGGGGCAGCTGGCTGTGCCAAGGGTGGGTAAAGGGCTTTTCCCTGCTGAGGAGATGGGAAATCCTGGATGTACCCAGGCTGGGCAGAGAGCTCACCCAGCAGAGCAAGGCTGGGCTTTGGCAGCTGGGGAAATGCCTTTTCCTGCAGGAGGAGGAGCAGGGAGGATAAAGAGGTGAAAGCGTGGTGCCACCAGCCCCCAGACCTTACCTGTGATTCTCGGTGTGGCCGTGGAATCAGGGGCATTAGAGCTGCAAATGATGTTGGTCACCACTTTGCAGAGCAGGGGGTTTATCTGTGGGCAATTCATGTCCCACAGAAGCTGGGGGAAAAAAGCAATAATTGGAGCTCGTGCCCATTTAAAATACCTTACATCAGAACTGAAGAACTGAAGCCTGTTTTTTCCATTGCAGAAATTATTTGGCCTTGAACCATCCAGACCTCACTAGCTATTCTGCAATTGAATAGAGCCTTTTGTGAGGATTTTTAAAAATAATTACTACAAAGCACTTCAAGAGGAATTCTGATTGTCGTCTAGTTTTCATTTCATGCTTTCATGACATTTTTGTTCAAGGATGAATCTTTTATGAAATGTCTGTTTTAGGTTACACCCTCCAGAACCTTATTATTTGCCTTAAAAATTCCATCAGGGGCAGGAGCATATTCTTTAAGCTCTCCCATTAGTATAACTAAATTCATCAGAGTAATATTACTATTCATGCAAAATAGGTGTCGTCTTTCTTTAAACCTCTTGGCAAGTGGTTAAACTGATTTTAACAAGTATGCAGTGCCAACTTCTTAAAGCTTTGAAAAGTCTGAAGATTCCCAGGCTGCAAAGGACTATTTACATGGTTAAAATTATACACATATCCCCTCTACTTAAAACTGTCCCCTCATCACTTAAGACCCTTGCAAATCCATTCTGACTTCAAAAGAAGGAAAAGTTCCTTTTCTTGGAATTTTTTTTCTCCCTGTTAGCACAGCCTAGGCTTTCCAGGTTCTGAGAGCCACTGGGTTTAGCTCGAGGCCCAAACTGAGCTTGGAGTTTCATGGGTGCTTCTGCCACTGAGAGAGGAAATTCATGGAAGGTCTAGTATTTATAAAATCTATTAAAAATGTAATTGTAGAGATAAAGATTTTGGAGATGCCCACTCTTGTAGTAGATCCCAATAGCACAAGATGCCAGGAAATCCTGAGCTGATTATCAGGTGTAGGAATTACACCTTGACTCCTTGGCTGTCCCCACCCATCCAAACCCTGACTCCTCTCCTCAGTCTCTGCAACGAGTGACTCTGAATGACCCCAATGCTCACAAAAGGAGCACTTCAAAGTTGTATCCGTGATGAATTCATGGGAACTAATTGTTTTAATTCATAGAAATGTCGAGGGCGGGACATTTGCAATTGTATTTAGGCAAGGAGCAGGAACCCACGGCTGTGGGGAGCACAGGCAGGTGGAGCTACAGGGGCAGAACTCACCCAAAGAATCTGAAATCTCTCCACAGAGCAGTAAATTTGAAATGCCATTAAAAGACTAAAAGGATTGTTCTCATCTGAGATCTGTAAGTTATTGGACTGCACTCGGGGAGCTACTCTGGCCTGAATTATGGATCTTTATTACTTTCCCTTCTGGCCTGGAAACCTCTTGATAAATTCATTGAAATTCTGATTTTCCCATGAAGGTATCACAGAAATGTCAGGGAATCCTGTATTTGTTCAGGATCCTGTCTAATCTCCAGTCTCAAGCCTGAGGAAGTTACTGTGCTGATCCTAGCAGGAAAAATGTAGGATTTGATAAAGTGCTCTGCCTTGGGAACCACACAAGCTACATGTGTTCCTACTGTGCTTTATTTTATTTTCTAACCATTCTGAGCTGGGCTAATCTGTAAAATGGAGTGATATTTTCAGGAAAATGCTGCAAGTCATATGCTAGGCACGTTTGTGGAAGTCCTCTGATTTTTACAAACATAAGTCAAAAAACTGAGATGCCAACAAATTGCCTCGAGGTCGAAAGTTTTTCTCATCTCATGTTTTCATCTGGGTCACTGTTGAACAAATAAAGATATATAATATGATGGGGGAGTGGGGTAAATGGTCAGCCACAATGCCCAGATGCAGATTGGGATCTAAATACCTTTAAAGTTCAGGAGTGCTCTGTACCCTGGGAGCAGGTTCAAAGCCATCTCTGGATTACAACTCTGCTGTGCTTGTTGTTGTACCTGTCTGACCTGCAGAGCGACCAGGGGAATATCTTTCTGGAAAGCCTCTCATTAGAGAAAATATGAATTACAGAAAGTAACTCAAATGGCTCTTTGCCATACTGCTTTCCCACTTTCTTCAAAGGAAAGTTTTCCTGTATTTTGTGTGGATTCAAATCAACACACAAAGGAAAATATGCATGTTTCTGAGCCCAGCAATCAGCTGGGAATCTGCACTGAGGGAGATGGAGAGATGATGACTGCAACAGAGTTGGGTCAAAAAGTCTCCAATTTGATTGGCTGCTAACATTTTCAAGGTCAAATATTTAAGTAAAAAAAAAAAAAAGGTAGGAGTTTTATGGAGCATTTGTCTGGTAGTGAAAGGTGTGCAGGCTGATGGAATGGCTTTTACTGGACTTGATGGGTGAGACAGGAGGGTGATGGAGCTCAGGGCTGGAGCTGTTTTGTGGTCCCATCATTTGTGCTGGTTTGTGGCACATCCCACAGCACAGCTCCGGGCCTGGGACCCTTCTCAGGTGCTTTTGTAATAAACACAAAGACTGGGCAGAGCAATAACTGCACGTGTGCCTCTGTGAACAGGTGCTATGAGGTCTGCAGAGCTGAGTGAGTTTTGTGTGTGTGGCTGAGCAGTCGCTGGGCTGTGGAGCAGAGCAGGATCTGTGCAGGATCCATGTGTTATTGTGTGCAGCACCTCGGGATACCTGGGGTCTGAAAGAAAACTCTTTTATAACAAATCAATCTCTGCACTTCCCATAAAGTGCCCTGCGTTTGTTTGCAAGGCTTCTGAGCTGTGTTTCATGGCTTGAATGGGTCATTAGGAGAATCCCCAGGAGCTCCTGGCAGCTGCAGCTGAGGCAGGGCTGGATTCCCTTCCCCAGGAGTGAATAGCTGAGCTCCTCTGCTCCACTCCAGCCCGGAGTGACCAGCTCATGGCAGCACTAATTAAGAAGCAGACAACTCTCACTTTCAAAGCAAAGCTGCTGCCAGCAGGAGAAGGGAGAAATCCCTTTCCCTTGGCAGGAGGCTGGTTAGTGGGACAACCAGTGGACAAAACCACGGAGCACAAAGCGCTCAGCCTGGCTCCCCCTGTACAATGGGACGTGGATCTTTGAAATGCAAAAGTTACCTTTCCAAAGAGGAGAGAAGTGGTGAAGAGCAGAACCAAATTGAACTGCTCTGATCTTTTATTTTTTTTTTTTTTTATCAAGGCTGTTTAAGGATCTTTTGATCTCACTGAGGTATTTATTATCATGGACTATTTGTCTGCAAATAGTCTTACACTGAGCCAGGTGGGACCAGGTGAGGTTCAGGTTGGATATGAGGAAAAATTCCTTCACTGGAAGAGTGGTTAAGCATTGGAATAGGCTCCCCAGGGAAACGGTGGAGTCATCATCCCTGGAAGTGTTCAAAAATCAAGTAGACCTGGCACAGTGTGATATGGTTTAATGGTGCTGATGGTATTTGGTCCAAGGTGACCCTGGAGGTTTTTTCCAGCCTAAATGTTTCTGTGAGTCTGTGAATGGTGACATCAGTGACATTCAAAGAGAATTCCCTTTGTGCTGCAGGACCCTGGGGGTTTGGTGTGAGAGTGGGGGATGCCCATCAGGGTCACCCATCAGAGGTGAAAGGACCATGAGTGCTGTGGGGTCTCACTCCTGATAACGTGGCAGTGGGATTGGGGTCCCCAGGACATGGCTCTGTCTCAGCTGAAGGCAAAGCTCTGATCAATACATTAAGTTTTGGTGCCAGAAGAGATTTTCCACAGTGCTCTGGTTTCACTTGGAGGCATCACAGAGGAGCATCAGCTGAGGTCACCTTGAGGTGTGCTGACCACAGGACAGAACCAGATCTCCCCCAGAACCTTGGGCTGGAGGGGCTTTGACCCAGACCTGCTCCTGCTAAAAGTGAGGTTTAGGTGGGTTTTCAGTGTCGAGTTCAAATTCATGCCTGGCCTTTCTGGAGCATCAAATGCTCCAAGTCCCTCCCCTCAGGCAGCCCCGTGTGCAGGATCAGCCTCTGAGGGTCCTGTGGGGTGACAGGAGCACCAGAGCTCCCCAAACAGGTCATACCTGGGGCCCTCAGCCCTGGCATCCCACAGTCATTATCCCAAGGGATATCAGTGGCTCCATTTTCCCCTCGGTAAAAGCTGCAGCATCAAGGCTCAGTGTGCAGGCAATCAGACAGGGAAGTTGTGTTAATTAACCTCCTAAGGTGCAGCCAGGGAAATTTCACCTGGAATATCCATCCCCTGAGCACCTAAAGAGCAGAACAATGTCAACAAATTGGGCGGGATTCAGAGCAGAGCAATAAAAATGATGAAAGGGCTGGGCTGATTTATGAGGAAGGATTCAAAGAGTTACATATGTTTAGTTTGGCAAAATGATGACTAAGGGTGGGATCCAGTGTCTGTCTGCAAGTGTGAGAGGGGTGTAAATAGCCTGGGAGGATGGGAATTATTTAGCCTGGTTCAAATGGGAGTAGTAAGATTAAATAGAGGAAATAATCTTTGTGACTAGGTAGAAGGAGAAATTTTTCCAAGTTCGAGCCCAGTTACAGTGTGGAATAATCTCCCTAAGGAAATAGGTGAAACTCCAGGACTTGAATTGTTAGAGGGGAGTTTTGGGAGCAGAGCACTGGGGAAAACAACACGTGAGGTGGAAATGACAATTCCTGTGTTAGGATGTTGACATCCAGCCACCAGCCAGTGCTTTGAGGTAGGCAAGAAAAGAGAGGGGGCAGAGGGGAAAAAATCCCAACCAACCCAACAAAAATTGTACAAATTGTCTACACTTTTAGAACTGCGAATTCAAAAGAGAAGAAATTCAAACCATTAGTGCAAGCTTCTCAAAGGAGGGAAGCCAGGGAAGGGTTGGGAGATCCCATCCTGTGGCATGATGGGGTGATGGGGGAAGGAGGGACCTCGTTCATCCAATGGTGCTGTGAACACAGCCCTGAGCCCCTGAGTGAAAACCCAGCTCAGGATGGAGTGGGAACCAAAACAAAGCCATTAGCAGGCTCCTAGTTATCCTAATGGCTCCTTATTTGTACAGGGCCTTGGCTAACAATAATTAAAAGAAAAAGGTTTTTCCCCTTGTAATTGTGAAAAGAAGTTGAAAAAAAAAAAAAAGGTAATAATATGAAGAGAGCAACTCCACGTTGCAAACAAGAACCATATGTTGACTTATCATGGGAAATATGTAAATACAGGCTCGAGCTGATCCGGAGCACATGTTGTTAGTCATGAAGCAGCTATTTAAAATTCCATGGCTGGATCATTAACTTCACAGTATCCTTTATGGAGGACAAGAGAGGGCAAATAATCAGAGTGGCAAACAGCCTTCTTCTGAAGAAATCTCCTTTAGCTGGGTTTTATGGGAAGGGTTATATAGGATCCTTTGTGATCTGTCAGCTGAATCAGAACGGGGTCTCCTCTGTGCTGGTGAACTGGGATGGTTTTCTGCTGCACCAGTGAGGTGTCCTGGCTCAGAAATTCCCTTTGGATCCCCGGGAATGGTCCATTCTGAGCCCATCTGGGAGCACTCACTGATGGCTCAGCTCTGGGTCCTGCTTGGAACGAGGTTTTACCTGCAAGGCTGTGGGGACTGATCACACAAAGGAAGGTTTGTCCTGAGGTTTCTCTGAAGCTGTGGCTCTGCAGAGCTGGTGCTCACATCTTTGCATTGCTGTGTATTTTCTCAGTCATCCCGGGCAGGTCACTTCTGCCTCTCATCTCTTTCTTTTCTCAGTCGATCCAGACAAGACGAGTTCTCTCTGGGGCCAGCTGTGATCAAAGGAGGGCTAGATTGAAAGAGATTCCATAATTAGGGAAAAAACTCATAAAATGCAAGAAAGAGATCCTGGACCCCAGAGAAGGCTGTGCCTTAAGCAAACGCTTTAGAGCAGTGAAAGGATGGATTTAGACTAACACAGTCACCAGGATCAGCATCACCTCGTCCCTCCTGGGCTGCACAAGGACAAAAACCTCCCAGAGACTGTCCCTGTGCCCCCTATTTCGGTGGTTTTGTGCAGCAGCATCTGCAGAGAGGCCTGGACAGAGGCAGGGTGAGAGGCTGAGCAGGCTGCAGGGGTTAAAGGCATTGCTGAGCCTGTAAATTGGGAACAAACCCATCAGAATCCTCCTTTTCCATCCCAGAACGCTGGCAGGAGGAAAAAGTCCTGATTTGCACATGCTTGGGTATTTCTCAATGTTTTTTTTAAATAATAATTTTAAATTTAAAAAGAAGAAATCTGTTTCTGTGTCATCCTGGACAAAATTCAGAGCCCAGCTTGGGCAGATGAGAGCTCAGCAGTGCCCAACGTGAGCTCCATTTCCAGCAGTGAGGGAGCCCAGGCACAGCCCCAAACAGGGATTTGGGTACTGGCTGCTCTCTGGGAGATGCTGTGTGTCCACGGGATGAGCTTATTTTGGTGGAGATGAGCAGGGCTGAACTCAGGAGCAGCTCAGGCCTCACCAGCATCTGTCTGCACACACCTCGGGGCTGCTGAGAAGTGTCAGCAAGATTGGTGCAAGAGATTCCTCTGGTATTGGGAAAGACCTCTACAGACTTTTTCTGGGACAGAAAAACCCGTGTAAGACGATTTTCCCCTAGATTTAAGTGTTTTGGCTGTAATTTGGAGGGACAGATGGAAAGGGAACAGCTCTGATCACTCACTGCTGGGGCAGCAGCCCCTGGGCAGGTGTGACTTGGCCAAGACACTTCAGATCTGCTCTTGGCATCTTCAGTGAGTGCCCTGACATTCCCAAAGCTGCCCCAGCATCACTCCCAAGCCCTCATCCCACCTGCAGCCCTGAGGACATCACCCAAACCCCTGAGGCCACGTCCCCTGCACGGGTCAAGTGCCACCAGTGCCATGTCAGGGCAAGGCTGGGGATCAGAGCAGACAACAGCACGAGCACAGGGGAAGAAAGGAGTCTGGAGGAATCAAAACCATCTAAAAGTCGTTGGAAGAATGGAGAGCTAAAGGAGAAGCTTAAAGGAAGCCATTAATATTAATTCAGGGAGATAACAGGAGTTCAATGGCCTCATGAAAGAGCAGAGAAATCACAACTGTAAGTGCAGGAGGCACTGAGGAAGATGGGAGCTGCTCTGAGATGCTCCACACTGAACAAACTCTGGTGCTGTGAATCTGGAGAGCTGCACCTGGTGTTTGGGAGCTGCAGGGGACAATGGCTGATGTGACAGGGGAGACCCAGGAGGAACATCAGGGCTGCAAATTGGCTGTGCCAGCCAAAGGGATCAACTTTATGGGGTGTCCCTTGACTCAGCCATGGCTTGACCCCAAGTTACTGCTCAGAATTCAGGTTTCCAGCTCCCCTTGTGCTGTACCAGAGCAATCAGTAGTCCCAGGGGTCAGTGCAAGGCTGTGTCCCACATTAATTGTTAATTAATTGTTAATTATGTGCAGAGCTGCTTTATTAGGGGTGCTCCAAACCCCAGGATGAAGCCAGTGCAAGGTGAGGTCTGCTAATAACAATCACCTCGTCTTAGAAACCCACCCAAAATACACCCCAGCCTCTCCTGACAGTGCACAAACCCCGGCTGGAGGAACCTTTCACCTCCCAGCAGTGGCAGCTCAGGGTTTTCCTTTGCTTCACTGCCAGATCAGGTGCCTGAATTGCCTCATGCAGGTGTTATCCAAACTGTCCCTTGCTTTGTCCTCAGAAGTGCCCAGCTGTGAGGCTCAAAGCCTCCAGGAGAGCCCTGCAGGGAGCTGCTGTCCCTCAGTTTTAGTGTCTGATTTCCTTCTGGCTGTCTGGGCTTTGCACCCTGTTTGTTTTTCATCTCTGTTATTGGCCTTGTTTTCCGTTCAGCCCCGACTCTTACCCCAAAAGAAACGTAGCTCCCTTTTTTAAAAATTATTATTAGGATATTCTTTTGCTTTTGCTGCTCATGTAAAAGTCTAGGTGGGGTTTGGAGGAATAAAGAACAGATCTGTAGGAGAGGATTTGCCAGTCTGGGGACCAGGGTGTGGTTGGTGATGCTGTCAGGAGCGTGTCCCCAGCATGTCCCCTGCATGTCCCCACCCTGTGCCAGGCTTTGCATCCACACCAGCCCAGGCTGGATCACAGTCAGTGTCCTGGCTTTATTCTCCTCTCTGTGCACATTCAGTTTAAGTGGGAATCATAACACTGGCATCTTCTGTCTTCCCACTGCTGAACTGACAGCCCAAGCCTGGCTTATTTTATGCCTCTTATTAAATAACTTGAGAAGAACTTGGTTAAAAGCTGTTTATATACAGCACACCAATGCAGCAATTCCCCAGTTAGGCAGTGCTGGCAGAGTTCTCATTGTCCCTTTTGCAGCAAAATGACACGAAAAATGCAAAAAGTTCACAAATATGAACCTTTGGGCATGTTAACAAAAGCAACCAGCCCCAGCAGGGTGTTGAGGTGGGGCAGGACATGTCTGTGTGTCCCTCCAGCCCCAGGTGACAGCAGTGGTGATGGGGTTGAGATGACCCAGGGGTGATGTGGGGCTGGGATTTGTAACTTTTAGGGGCCTGTGGGGCACAGGACTTTCTTGAGGATCTGTGGATGAGCAGGCAGGAAGCTGGAATTGAACCACTGGCTTTGGGGTCTCCTGATAACAGAGTTTGTTTAAACTTCCATGATATTTTGAGAGGAAGCAATATTTGCTCTTTTGTTGGGGTTTTTTTTTTTCTTCTTGTGTTTTGACAGTTTTGTTTCACTGGGGCTCTTTATGAGGAGTGTTTTATTATTTTACTGGGTTATTCATCTGCATTTTAATTGCACACAATAAAACTTGAAAGCTCCCAGCAGAGAAAATCCTATAGTACTTCCCATCCTGTCCCACTGGGGATGAATTGCTGGGGTCACATCGTTTGTCAACAAACAGGGCTGAGTCCTTTCTAAGAAACACTGATTTTCCTGAACTATAAAAGTGACAACTTTTAATTGGTGTTGTCAGATGGTTAAATTTAACCTGCCTTCATTTTGGTGCGTTTGGAAAGGGACTGGTATTGTCTGGAGGCAGGATGAGAGGGACCAAGAGCACCAAGAGTTCTTGGTGAAATGTGTCATCCCAAAATCCCTGATCCTGGTGAAATATGTCATCCCAAAATCCCTGATAAATGCTGGCACCATTGTGCCAAGGGAGGAAACTGTACCAGCTCCACTCTCATCCTGTGTCCTGCCCCACCAGCACTGCTGGGCTTGGGTTAACACTGCAGAGAATTGTCTAAAACCCCTTCACGTTCACCAGTACAGCTGAGTTTGTTCTCTGACCTCCAAACCCCAAAATTCCCAGCTAAATGCTTCTGAGTAAATCCCTGAGAAGCTCTCCTGTGGGGGATTGGAGAGAATTCCCCAGAGGATGAGCCCACCCTGAGCCTGGTTCCTCACCCACCCAGACCCACCCATCTCATCAGGATTCCACCCCACAGTCCCACCAGGACCAGCTAATTCTGCAGAAAACAACCCAAAATTCATCTCAGTCTCCGAGTTTAGACCTTCAGGTCTCCATGCACGAGCCATGGAGCTTGTGCTGGTTCCCTCACAAGCACATCAGCATCTCATGCTTGAAGGATTATGGTGTGTAAATCTTCACCTCTCTGTGGCTCTCCCTTGTCTGAAAATCTCTTTCTTCATGCAATTATTAAAGGGAGGGGAAAAAAAAAAAGGCAAGTCAAAGTTTTCATGCAGAAAGGGAAGCAGCTCAAATTGCATCCAGAAAAAAAAAAAAAGGTATTCTTCTATGAAAACATCATCCCTCCATTCTTTCTGCCCGCCCCCAGCTGATATTTAAGGGATCAGAAGCAGCATTGCAAGGCAGCATTTAAATCAGCCCAGCTTCATGTATTCCTGCACCTGTGTTTCTCATCAAACCTGCTACCAAAAGGGCTGGTTAAAAGTGCTTTGATCTGACTTTAAATATGCCCAAACATCAGGAACTGGAGGTATTTTAATCTGATTTTACTGGAACTGCGCCGATTTAAGGAAAACAGAGCCCAAAATTAAGTTCATATTTTCTGTCAGTCCTTGGAGTTGGGAAGGAGGAAATTTTTGCTGGGAGTGGGGATGGCAGCAAGATAATTTGGCTTTGCACTGTGGCTGTGCCTGGTTCCAGGAGCATCTTTGGAGCAGCACTTTGCCATCAGCTGTGCTTGGGAAGACATTTTCTGTTACTTCTTTTTTAGAATATTTTTTTTTCCTTCTTTTTCAGTTTCTTTCCCCACTGCATTTAAGATCTGAGTTTATCTCAGGTGACACATTTCCACATCATCCCTCACAGCAAACATCTCCTCAGTCCAGAGGATGCTGTTCCTTGTCCTCAGGTTTGAACACGGCGACTCCAATGCAAAATCCTGAGTGTGATTTAAATGCTCAGGGCCTGATCTCACCTCTCCCTGCCCTACTCCATCACACACACACCCTCTTCCCTCGAGGGAGCCCTAGAAATCCTCTCTCCATCCTTCCCCATCCTGCTGCACCCTGCAGCCCTCTGAGCACGGAGCATCTCTCGTTAGCTCCCAGCCACGTTTGCAGAGCAGGACGGAGCCAGAAACTCGTAGAGCCCCCTGTTTGTTGCCTCACATCCTCTTTTCCCTGCCCTCTGATGTGTTTGTGTGAGGGCTTTGACATGACACTATTTTTAGGTTTCTCTCCTGCGTCAGAGGCGCGGCCGATGTCACCTGGCAGCACCCCCATGGCTGGGAGCTGAGGCTTCAGCCTGCACAGCAGCTTCAATAAGGAGTTTATTCTCAGGCTACCTGCTCAGCAGATGTTTCTGTTTGTTTTGGTTTATGTTTACTTTAATTCTGCTCCTAATGTGCCTTTTATAACATCTTCTGGCAGTACTTCTAGACCCCTCTGTTGTTCAAGGCAGAGCTTGGGCGGCTCTGAGCTGTGTTATCTTCAGATCTCTGCAGTTAGACTTAAAGAACTTGCTAAAACACTCAGCTGCAAGCTTTTTTTCCCAGGACAGCACAGGATTTTCCCAGTGCTGCTGTGTGTCTGCTCTCCTTGCCCTTGCAGGAATTGAGGCATCTTGCTGTGAGCAGTCCAGCTGCCCCTTCAAAGCACAGCCCTTCCCCAGCCATGGCCAACAGCACCAAGCTGCAACACGCTGCAGATTCCCTTCACTTCCCTCCTGGAAAAAAACCCCTTCACTTTAAAAAAATAGGAGGGTTTTTTTTGGACAAATGTGGCTGGCTGAAGGAGAAAGAGAAGTGTAGGCACAGAAAAGAATGAGCCTGCTCTAGGTGTGGTGGTGGGCTCATCAAAAATAAGATGCGTGCCCAGACAGGGCAGGCTGAAGGATTATCTCCCATCCTGAGGGGAAAAAAAAAAAAAAAGACTTTTGGTTTCCCAGTGGCCAATTGTTTGGCTGGACATTGATTGAGAGCTGAGGCTCAGATAAAGGCTGGAGGGTTGGCGATAATATCAAAAAGGCAGTCGGAGTCTGGGGCCAGCCAAGTTGTCATTTCCTAATTCTGCTGCTGCTGTCATCCAGCCTTCTGGGACACTGGAGAGTCTGGAGTGAACTGTTAAAAAAGTATTTGAAAAATCATGGCAAAACTCTTATTCCAGAGTGGTTCTCTCCAGCTCAGCCTTGGATATTGTGCTAAACTTCAGCATCTGATCAAAAAAAAAAAAAAAAAAAAAAGAATAAGAAGATAAAACACATAGGTAGAAATCAATGGAGCCTTTAAAGGCTGTGCTGTGAAAAAGGCTGCACTTCACTGTTGTCTTTCTGAACCCTGTGAAATGCTGGGAAACTGTTTTTAATAAACAAGAGTTCAAACAGTGGGGCTCCGTAGCCAACAGTCACGCCTTAAACTCTAAACTTTACATGAAAACTCTCAGATCCCTTTGAACTCTTTTTTTTCTTCCCTGGCAGAGGATTCCAGTGTTTATGCATTTTTTTGAGATTGCTGGCGGGATCATGAGGAGGGTTTTAATATTTTTTTTTAAACAATCTCCTGCCTTCAGAAACCATTAATGCCCACTAAGAAACATCAAGGCGTTGCTTTGAAGTGCCTTCTGGCTACAGCCCTCTTACACTCTTTGGTTACTGTGCAATCAAATAATTAAATGGAGTCTAAAAAAATTTGTTTTACCTGGTAATTAAACACCCCACACTGGACAGTTGCAAGGGGTTTTAAAGGCATTGCAAATCTACAAAGACTTGAAACACAAAAGCACTACATGCTCCTAGAATAAGTGAGTAGACATTTTCTCCCTGCTTTGGCAACCTTTCACACTGGCAAGGTGAGAGCTCTCCTTCCTCTTCCCCTCGTATCCGAGGTCAGGGCAGTGAATCCCAAAGGAGAAAGGGCAGAGCACAGAGTCATAAATTAGCAAAGCTAAACTCTTGAACATTTCTCTTTTTCTTTTTTTTTTTCTTTTCGTTTGTTTGTTTGGTTTGGAATAAAGAGCAAGGAAGAAAAAAAGCTGGAAATAGTATTTTGGCTACTCCATCAAATGTTGGCTGTGGGGCCAGCAGCCATCCCGAGGGCCATGGAGCCCAGTTTGGACAGGAGCTGTGTCTGCAGGCTCGGGGTGTTTGGCTTTTGGGAAGGTTGGGACGCGGATGCCAGCGCGCCCGCTGCCACGGGGACACCGGAGCGTGGCAGGACCCGCTCCAGACCATCCTCCTCTGCAAGGCTGGGCAAGAACAGCTCGGGGACAGCTTCCAAAGAGCGGGGTGGGGGCTGCAGTGGGTGTGAGGGAGCCCATGGCCAGTAATAATTCCGTGTCTGGGAGGACAGGCAGAGGGCGAGGGCCACCTCCTCTGCTGCCGCGGAAACTCCTCTCCCTCTGGATGGGAGCTTTCTGAAACCTGCTTGTTCCACTTCCCAGAAGTTAGCTGAGAAAGTTTTCTCTGGTTCCAACCTAAATTGGCTCTTCCTTCCTCGAGCTCTGCTTTGATCTGGGCATTTGAATCTCAATGCAAAACCCCGGAGCTTTGCCTGGTTTCTGCATGGCAGCACCATGGGGAAGGTTTAACCCCTCCAGAGCTGTTCCAGCCAGAGTGGCCCCTTCACTGACCATGTCACCAGCTGTCCCCCCTTATTCCTGAATCATCTGTGGATACCAGCTGGTTTCACAGCATCATTCCCAGGAGCAGTGTCCTATCCCAAAGCTGGCCTTTGCTCTGTCCTGCTGGGGCTGGTGGTTGGTTGGGTGAAGACTCTCAGGTGCTCTGTGACCCTTTAACCTTTGCACCTGTAGAGGAGAGACGTTTGCTGTGGAAAGTTTTGGAAAAGGATGGCTTGTTTGTAAAGATCCCAGAAACCTTTAGGGATGTAAGGATTGTAGGAAACAAGAGCCTTGGAAAAGGCACAAACCTTTTGTTCTGAGCTCCACCTGCCAATACTTGGAAGGGGTGGAGGGATTTTGGTGACCTTGCTGTCCCTGTTTTAGGGCCGGATGAGACCTTGAGGGGCCAACTGGGCTCCCTTGCTGGGACAATGCTGAGGGTGCAGCTCTGCCAGAGGGAGAAAAGGGAAGAACCAAGGTAGGTAGCACCACCCCTGCCATGCATCCCATTTATCCTTTGACTTTTGAAGGATTTGGGGGGGATGAGAGCTCGCTTTGAGCCAACACAGCAGAAGCAAGAGGAAAGGGAAGGCAAGGAGAGCTGCCAGGGCAGTGGGAGAGGAGCAGGGAGGAGGGAGTGCTGCGACTGCAGATGAGGAGGCAGCGCGGGCGCCGTGCATGAGCAATGACGAGGCAGTGGTTTCAAAGCAGGACCAACTGTAGGGTTCAGAGATGTTCCAGACTCCTGCAGGGCCCAAGACAAATGTTGAAAGCCAGAATTCCCAGAGGGTCTTTCTGTTTTCTTTTTAAAAAATAATAATAATAAAAAAAGAAGATCTACCTGTCAAATCTTATCATGTGAAGAGCTGAATTAAGGAAGGCAAGACTTAATGGGCTTTCTTCCCTAAAAATAGATCTTCTCATGAAAGAGATGAAGGGCATTGCCCAGGGAGGTCAGCCAAAATTGTCTGAAATTATGCTATCACCTAGATCTGATGTCCAAAATTAGCCTCCTCTCTCACTCTGCGAGTTCAGTGCTCCCTGAAGATTAAACACACCACAACACTCATTTAATTTAAAAGAGAGGCTAAAACATATGGCAGGCCATGGTTTAAATGTTAGAAAAATTCATCCTGGGACTCTTCATTATGATTAGTAGCATGCTAATGAGGGTGGGGGGGAAAGGAGTGTGTGCAGGGCTGTGTGGGGAGGCTGCGGGCAGGAATTGGGGACGTTGCTGGGAAGAATGGAAAGGACCTGAACCAGAGCTGCTCTCGCCATCCAGAACTAGTCTGATCTTTTTTCAGAAGAGGAAGGAAGATGATTTGCCTTAAATAATTCTCCAGCCTCCAGTGTGTGGGTGTTTTCTGGGCTCTGTGATTAAGAGAGAGCATTTGAAAGCAATGGGATAGGAACCTCATTTAAAGCCAGTGTGCTCCTTTCTTTTTTTTTTTTTTTTCATTTTAATTAATCTGAGGTTGCTACAGGAATGGAGTAGTTGGATGAAGGTGTTTGAGGAACATGAGGTTAATGGAAGGTGAAAGAGGAAGGGAATACAGCTGCCAATATGAGGCAGGCAGAGTGTGAACCAGCAGATGCTCCAGCCCAGCTCACTGGGGGCTGACTCATGGGTTTGGAGGGAATAAACTCCCAGGGCAGGGGGCAGAAAACAACCTCAGGGAGACCTAAGAAAGGCTGGGGGCAACTGGACGTGCTCCTGATGCCAGCACCTGGGGAAAGGAGGGAGTTTTTGTGGTTCTTCACCAATGCAAAGCATCTTCCCACTACTGGAGCCTTTCAAAGATAAGTGTCTCTGTTCATAAAGGGAGGGGAAGTATTTTTTATTTATTTCATGTTATTTCAAGCTCACCATCTCAGGGGCAGTTTTTGGATGTTTTGCACCCTCTGGGCATGCCAAACATTCAGGGTAGAGAAAAAACAAAAGAGTTTCACTGGATCTGCTGTGATCAACCCAGGCCAGCAGCAAGGCCCACGAGCAAGGGCTGGGAAGTTTTGTGCATCCAAATGCAGCCTGGTTTGTGCTGAAGAAAACCAAATGCAGGCTTCCAGGGTCCTTGTCCCCACTCAGAGAGAAGAACCAGCCCTGCAGCTGTCCCTCCCCACTCAGCCCATCCCCACTCCCCACTGCTTCCAGCCTTGGTTTGGGATGGAGCAAGACCATTGTGGCTGATCTCCACAGGCCCCAACAAATTCCAGCTGTGAAACACTTGGGAAAGTGTTTCTTTTTTTTCCCAAAAAAAGCGCCTCAGGGCGTGCTTATGATTCCCAGCCTCCAGGCTTCACATCCCAAATGCTCCCAAGGACTATTAAAGGTCCATCAACACATTTGAATTGGGCAGTAAGTGGGGCTGGTGGTGACCCGGAGCCAACACATGGCCTTGAAGCTCCTCTGGCCACCACTCACCCCCAATTACACACCACGGGCTGAGGCCACCTACCTCTGTGGGTGCTGTGGGGCTTCAGGAGCGTTTCCAGAATGCTTTGAAGACAAAAAAAAAATGGGCTAAGTGTTAAGAATTAGTGTGATTTGAGTGTGTGGAGTGGCTGGGGATCACTTGCTGCAGTGCTCAAGGTTGCTCCTGCACAGCAGATTTCTTCTTCTTGATGTTTCTCCTCTGGAAAGACCCAAATCAGGACATTTTGGGTCCCTCCTCTGGAAAAGGACCTAAATTTGGGACATTTTGGGTCCCTCCTCTGGAAAAAGACTCAAACTGGGACATTCTGTTTCTTTCCTCTGGAAGGACCCAAACCAGGACATTTTGGGTCCACCCTGTGGAAAAGGATCCATGCCAGGATATTTTGGATCCCTCCTCTGGAAAAAGACCCAAACAGGGATATTTTGCATCCTTTCTCTGGAAAAGGACTCATGAAGGATATTTTGGGTCCCTCCTCTGGAAAAGGACCCAAACTGGAACATTTTGGATCCCTCCTGGGAAAAGATCTAACACAGGATATTTTGGCACCACAATGTGGGCATCTTTTTTCTGCATGAATTTGCATAGTTTTTGTTAAACCTGATAAACTTCAGCTAAACTTTAAAAAAAAACCAACCCACTTGGGTCAAAATAAGGTTCTTACTCCCTCTCAGTCTTCTGTGCTGTGTAAAAAACAATTTGGTTGGATGTTACTTTCAAGCTGTAAGAGCAGAACTTTCCCACGCTGCCTCTCCATTTAGCAGGGAACATGCCAGACCTGTAATCACAATCTTTATCCCGAGACAAGCTAAAAAACAAAATGTTTCTGAACTGCTGAAGGTAGGTGAACATTTTTCAGAGTGTCACATATTAAGGTGGTGTCTAACGAGCTCCATGTCCCACTTATAATTGAAACAGAAGAGAGTATTCACTTTTCATTCATTTTAAAAAGACTATTCAAATACCCTTTCATCTCCACTAAACAGCCTGCCATGTATTTGAAGCCATTTTATATATTGTTTCTACAGACATCCAAAAAAACAGAGGTGAGTATTTTGGAACATTGATAGAAAGATGCAAAGGCTTGTGAGGCACTGAATGGCTTCAAGCTGCCTCAAACACATTCATCTTCCCAAGAAGAATTAGGCACAGTGTGATTCATTTTAATAGCAGAAGAAAAATAATACTACGATGTAGTGCTAAGTTCCCAACCTTTGATGGTAGACTAAAAAAAGAGAGAGAGGGGGGAAAAAAAAAATCTTTCTTCCCTTATGTTGTTGAAGTCTCCCTACACCCATCCGTTATGTCCAGCTTATCAATTAAGATGAACCCCATGAACTTCAGATGGTTTTTTTAAAACAAGGCACCATCCATTTAAATGTGTAAAACTGCCTGCAGCTCCCTTGAACTGCAGGATTCAGTCCCCAGCTCTGTGTACTCAGTGTGAAGTTGAGCCCTTTGATACAAGTTTTACTGATGTTTTAAATGAAGTCTTCTCAAACACACAAAATAACCCAGATAATTTAAAACCTCATAGAAAAAAATAGGGTGGAGAGAGGGGAGGAAGAAGAAGAAAAAAAAAAGCCCTAGTCAGTGCCATTGGCGAGGCAGAAGCAAAGGGCTGGCTGTGGTTACCAACAGGACACACCAAGAGCAGCTCCACAATTGCCTGCCAGCATTTCTCCTTGAGCTGGGGAAGGTCTGGGTGACAGCTGGGAGACAAATCCATCCCTGGTATGGGCAGCCTCCCTGAGGAACAAATTAGGCTCGTTCAGCTATGAGATAGGGTAGCTATGAGATAGGGTTTGTACCTTAAACGTGGGTGAGAGGGAAGGAGGAGCTCCCTGTGTCTGTCCTGCTCTGCAGCCCCCAGCAAACCTGGCTCAGTTCACCTTGGCCAACCTGAGCTGGGGCTTTACAGAGCTGGGGATTGCCTTGAACTTCACAAAGCTGAGTTTACCCTGGTATGGGATGCAGGGGAGCAGTCCCAGCTCCATCACATCTGGGGAAGGCTGTGTCCATCCCCAAAGCCCAACACCAAACCCACCAGGTGTGCCATGACAGGAGCTCCAGCCTGGGGACCTCCACATCCCTGTGGATGTCACACCCTGGCTCCATCAGGTGAGCTCAGCAGTGCACTCTGGAAGCAAGACCAGGTCAATTTGCAGGTGAGTTACCTGAAGGAGCTGTAAATTATTTAATGCTCACGCTGAAGAGCAGCTCCAGCTTTTGCCTTGCCTCCTTCCCAGCAAGAACAGCCCCTGCCAACTCAGGGAAGCTCACCAGTTCTTTCCACCACAGATGAGAAAAAAATAACCCTTTTAAGGCATTAAGGGTGAAAAAAAAGTCAAGACAATATTAATTTGAAAAATATAAAATTTTAATAAAGGCTACATCTCTTAATTACAATAATTATTGTACCAAGTAATTTTTTTTTTTAAATGAAACTCTTTATAATGCATAATTTACAGTATAAGTAGAACAAAATGCCATGGCAAAAGTCATGAGTACAGGACTTGTAATAAAAGGCATAAAATATATTTATACATAAACCCCTTAAACAAGCAAGGGAAAGCTTGAACCCTGAATATAGGGCGACGCATGGTCTGTAACACCATGCAGGCACAGGTACTGTACTGATTAAATTTAAAAAACACTAGAGATAGTGTATTAATATTTCCACCATACATTTTCTACAATATATACAGACTTACACAAAGTAGCAATGGCAAACAGAATGCACAGATTAACTTAATCAACACAAAACCCAACTGTTGAAATGCAAGGTCTTTCTCGGGGAAAGGGTTGTTCTGCCCCAAAAACCCCACCCCACAGAGCTCCAGAGCCTTCACCCACATCTCCCACGGCCTGTGGGGTGTTCAAGGTGAGGCAGAGAAAAACCCAACCAACAAAAAACCCCAACCAAAGCCCAGCACACAAGGACTCAGACACTCCACAGCGAGCTGAACACGCCCCGTCGCAGTTACACGGCCTTGAAACACAAGTAGTGCTAACATTGAACAGCTAAAAACCTTTAGCTCTGTGGAATCCACTAAATATGGACATGGGAATGGGGTGGCTCCTTCTGCAGCTCTCCCAGGCTCGGGGTTTTGCTCTACCTTGGACACCACTGAGAGCAGCAAGGAAAAACCTCACCCCGCCGAAATCCATGGACAAAATCACCTGTTGCTGTTGTTGTTATATTGCATCTAAATACAGTTATAATGCTTAAGACCTTTATTTCAAATTAGAGCAGCATAGATTAAAATGCACTGGTCTCTAGATGAATGGATTTTTATTTCGGCTTTTATTATTAATTATTATTATTATTATTATTATTAATATTATTTCTTTAGGAAAGTTTTTATCTTCACTTGGAGAAATACTGGGCACGACCTCACTCCTTCCCTCCTCCCCTTTCAAAAAAAAAAAAAAAAAAAATCATCACGAATACTCCTAAATTTTAGATAGTGGGAAAAATGTAAAAAAATAAAATAATCCTTCCTCCCCTCACCCCACTTCCCAGCCCCTCTCTTCTCCATTGTTAAAGCAGCATATCCAAAAACTGGACTTAAGGGAAAACAGACTGTTCAATAAATATCAATAAGGATTACTGTTAAGGTAAGCTATACACAGTTTCTCTTAGTCCATAGATTTCAGATCCCCAGGAAATCATATATTATGTATGGAAGTCTCTCAAACACGGTCTGCATCTCCAATAGCCAACAGTGGTCATGTTTCTAATAAATAGTCCAGGGTTTTTATCATCTCAGTACCCAACTCATGAATAATAAATGCCATTTTTTTCCTCTAAGGCTAATTCAGCAAAGTCTTCGTAGACTTCACTTTTTTTCTTCATTGGTTCAAAACTTTTCCTTCAGAGTGTTTGTTTTTTTTTTCCTCTTTCCTTGTCATCACTACTGCTGTGTGTCCAAAGACTTTCCTAGGTGAAGTTTTCTTGAGAAACACAGATGGCATCAATCAATCCTTTCCACCTTCCCCAGGATCCTTCCCTCGTACATGGGCAGGATGGTTTCATCTTCCCAAACCTCCTCAAACACGGCGCCGCAGTCGAACTCGTCGCTGGCCTTTTTGAAGTAGTATCTGTGGCAAAGAGAATTAAAACACGGGTTAAGAAAAATAAATAAATAAATAAATAAAATCAAAAGGTAAAAAGGCAAAGGATGCTTTGCTGGTTCTTTTATAACCACGATGTTTCCCATTTCTCCCTCCTGAGGATGCTCCTCCAGGAACACCTCTGGGGTGATCAGCTCTGGTGACTTGAAAGCATCCCCAGGGCTGCAGGGATGTGGTGGGATGGAAGGAGCAGGGCTGTGAATGCTCCTCATGGGTGACAACAGCTTCTCCAGTGAGTAGATTACACACACTGGCAGTGGGTATCCCCAGCCATAAAGAAAATTATAAAGCGCAGTGATTTCTGGTCAAATATCTCATTTAAAAATAAATAAATAGGATTTCAAAGCCAAGCATTCTTAAGGTTCCCCTCTCTCCCCACCTTCTTTCTTTCATGTGTTTTCTCGTTTCAAAGCTGAAGCCCAACATTAAAATTAGCAACTGTTATTAAAAGGATGGATGAAAAGCAAACCATCCCAGCTTCCTGCAACGCAGGAGCTGAAACTCTGCGGTGTTCCCGCTGGAAAAAACACCCCAGACTTGGAACAACCCCATTCCCGGGTCCAAGCTAAGGGACACAAACTCCTGCCTCTGCTTCCCGAGGCTCAGGAGCATTCTGAGAGAGCCTGGTCCAGCCCCTGGGCTGTGACACGGGGAGGTCAAGTAGCAGTGTCCTGCATTCCTGCTCTTTTGCTCCGGGTCGTTAGATCATGAAGCCAACGCTCCAGAGACAAAAAGCACCCCCACCCCTCCTGTGTCAAACAGTAAGGACCCCTCTATTATCCTGAATTAGACCGTTCAGCTTCTTGATTAAAGGTTCCTTTTATCCCGTTTGGAGCTTTCTTCCTTCTAAGGCTGCTTAATTGCATATGCACAAATGAAGGGCTTCCATTCAGAGGGGTAGCATTTAGGGAGTCTGTCCGTCTGCCGCCGAACACCTCCTTGGAGATGCCTGCTTTCCCTTGGAAAAGGGCTTTGCCCATCTGATTGCCAGGGGTGGAAAATATTCCAGCAGATGGATTGCAAAGAAAAAAAAAATCTATTAAAAATATATATCTAAAAATATATATATATATTAAAAAAAAAAAAAATTAACCCCGCCCCTGTAGTTTCCAGACAACTTGGGTTGGCAGATGTTTGTCAGGGAGAAAGGGGTTTGTAATTATGATTTTCTGTAGGATGGCAAAGGAAATCAAATGAAGCTCACTTTTACTGCTAAAACTGGAAGAGCCACAGCAGGGCCTTGGAATCTGACATTTTTTTTTGGTGACTTGTTTTATGATGCATTTTTGAAATAGTCACATCGCCCTGCAAGTCTCTTTATTTTCAGGGACATTAAAATTGTTTTGGTAGGGGGATGAAAGATCCCTCTTTTCAGTCAAAGAGATGAAACCACCTCCAATTAGTCCAGGTACGGTTAGGATGTATTTTTGTGAAGTCATTCCAAGCAGAAGTGACATGTTGCATCTTTAATGTCTCAGCAAGAAAAAAACACATTATTTGAGTCCTTCAGAGCCTGCACTCATGGAAGTCAATGGCCCAACTCCCACCAACTTCCATGCTGTAGGTCAAGGCCACAATTCCCCAGGACAGCAGCCTTGAAACAAACCCAAAAAACCCAAGGAAAGTTTGAATGAATTACAAAGAACTTTCCCTTTCCTCATCCCTGTCCAGATAACAGCCGCTCTTCCCAAGAACTTCCTCCCCAAGCCCAAGCCCTGGCTGTGTTTACAAAATTTTTATTTGAGAAAACACGCTATGACCTTTTACATAATTACAACCTTATTTCACAGAGAAACGGGGAAAAATAAGAAAAGGAGGAGGCAAAAGCAAAAAGAAAAAAAAAAAATCCACCCCCACAACATCTTCAAACAAGTCACTCCGCTCTTATTTGCTCAGCAATGGGCTTTCCATTGAAACATATTTTATGTGGCAAGCTTTGCTCCTTTTTTTTTCCTTTTTTTTTTTTTAATTTTATTTTTTGGGACATCTGGCACCAATCGAGGCACGCGGGCCCAGCCTTGCAGCTCTGTTTTGAACCACTGCCATCCCCAGATTACCCGACACCACCCACTTTTTTTTTCTGTGCGTGTATGTTTGTTTTTCGTTAACGCCATCAGTATTAAATCACTGCTTAATTCCTTTTTTAATTTTTTTTTTTTTTTTTTTTTTTTTTGCGGGGGGGAGGTGTGGAAAGCCAAGGCAGCGCTTCCCCGGCGGGGCTCTGGCATCGCGGGAGCCCGAGGTACCCGCCTCGCAAACTGATCCAATCAATAAAGAATTTGGAGAGTGGAGCATTTCTGCATGTCTTTGTGCATTAAATGAAAGGCAAGGGCTTCAAAGACATGCTTATTAAATGTGCCTTAAAAAGAAATCAATGCCAGATGTGACCAAAGCAGCCTAGTTAGTGCCTCCCCGTAACACACACGCTACTCCGGGCACTGCGGACCTCTCCCCTGAAGGTCACCCGCAGTTTCACTCAAAGTCCAGCCAAAAGTCAAAGCTTAGATCAAAATGATTCCCTGGAGGTACACACATTTGTGTAATTAGTTTCACCTTGTGTCTGTGCAAGATAAAATACTGGGCACGTACCCAAGTTCCTTTTATAAATTTCTGTATTGTCTTTACCCAGGTGTAAAGGGGTGAGATCTAAGCAAAACGTTGTTTCATCCTTGTCACTCACTTAAAAACATTTTCTAAAGTAATTACAGTCCGACAAGGCACAAATAATTGCACCTGGAGGGGCTTTTGGGCCACAGAGGTTTTAGGAGACTAGTCTTCCACTTGGGCATGACATGAAAAATCTCACAGAAAACCAACAAACATTAAAAAAAGTTGGGGTTTTTTTTAGGGGGTTGGGACTACACAGCCACTGGGCAATGGCAGAGCAGTGGTGAGGCCAAGGAAATTGTTCTGCAAATAAAGAGGAGCACAGTGGGACAGGCTTTAGGGGCTGGAAAATGACACAAGGGTGCCAGAAGCCCAGGGGACTATCCTACAGAGTGTCCAGGCTGGGTGCACTGGCAGGTTGGTGCCATCCAACAGCAGCTGGATGGGCTGCAAAGATGGTTTGGAGAGAAACTGGAATATTTCAGCCCCACTCTGCAAGACCCACAGAGAGATCCCAGCTTGACATCCCCCAGTCTGAGAGTGCCCAGGGTCACCAACCCCTGGCCTGTACAGGTGGACTTTCCTCACCTAGAGAGAGGCCAGTGATGGGGCAGCAAGCTGGGAATTCCTCGTACCAAACCAAAATGACCATTTGCAGGTTAAATCAGAGGCTGCCAGTTACAGGGCAAGACACCCAGCTCTCTGAAGCACACCAAATTCAGTGCAAATTAAAAAAAAAAATGTCCCTCTCCTGCTCACCCTGCAGGAGAAGTGGCCAACAGAGCATCCCAAGAGTGCCCAGATCCACTGGGAAAGGGCAGCCAAAAAGAGGCAATGTGAAGCTATTGCCATAGCTGAGCAGAGGCAGCAAACTGAGCAGAGGAAGCAGCAAACTGGTTAAACTGGGAGATGGGAGCTAGAAACCAGACCAGCAGGGTTTGTTGGTGTTTCTGAGTAAGAACTGGGTATTGCTGGTGGAGCTTTACCTGCAGGGCAGAGGTTTTTTTCCCCTCTAATAAAGAGGAAAGAGAGCAATCTCCATCTCCATGTCCCTCAGCAGCATCATCCCAGCCCATCACTGACCCCATTTATGGCCACACCATTGCAAAAAATAATCAAAAAATAAATAATTAAACAGTAGGAAAAGCATGAGGCCAGCACCAAATGAACACTGACCCCAGTTTGGAATCTGAATCTCACTGCTCCATGCCTTTGCCACAAAGCCATCCCAGACTTCCCTGGTATTGAAGCTTTTTGGAGAAGGGCTGGAGCACAAGTCCTAATGCAACTGGGAAAAGGTTGGGGAGGAAGGGAAGAGGTGGCCCTGCAGCCAAGGCACTGCATCTCCACGTTGCTCCTGCTTTGAGTGGGAAGACACTAAGAAGATCCACAGCCTCTGAAAATCCGAAGTGTCACTGCAGCAGCCCCGCAAAATATCTGCTGATTCTTTTGACGTGTTGTAACACACTACAGAACAAACAAATCACACATTCTTACCTGTAATTTCCCTTTTTGCTCAGCTGTTCTTTAAAGTGCCCAAGTGTCAGGCTCTGGGCCTTTAACATCCTCCTGTAGGGAATTTCTTCTCCGCAAAAAAAATAGGTGACAACCAGCTCACCAGACTGAGAGGTGTGAACAACTGGCAGTTTCTTTGGCTCTTTGTGACTGCAAAACAGAAAACACACACAAAATCTTCTATTTTTCCATTTGAAGACAGGCTGTTTCACCTCACTCCAGTCAGCAGTGGAGCTGGTGAATGCTGTCAAAAATACCCTGGGTGTGACTTGAAAATCTGATATTCCTGTGCTGCCTGGGAATTTGCTGGGATGTGTTTGCACAGCCCTTTGCTGGATTTCCACAGTGGGAATCATGGCATGGTTTGGGTTGGGAGAGACCTTAAAGATCATCCAGTTTCAACCTCCTGCCATGGGCAGGGACACCTTCCACTGTCCCTGGGTGCTCCAAGCCCTGTCCAACCTGGCCCTGGACACTCTCAGGGATGAGGCAGCCACAGATTCTCTGGAAAACCTGTGCCAGGGCCTCCCCACCCTCACAGGAAACAATTCCTTCCTAATATCCAACCTAAATCCAGCCTCCTTCAGCTTGAAGCCATTCCCCCTTGGAATCATGGCATGGCAGAGGGGGAGCTGAGGGATGGAAGTTGGGCTCACTCTCCCCATTGAGCTCCAGGACTGCACCCCCAGGATTTTAAAGGCTCTTTTCATCTGCCCTCACACAAATCATCTCCCAAGCTTCTTCCTCATGCCCAAACCCACCTGCAACCACCTGGCCCCAAAGCAAACCCCTTGCCAAGATGCTTCATCTCAAGCATCCAGGTAATCTTATTTTTTCCCAGTGAGGATAAAATTAACTGGATTCTGCCATTTGCACCCAAGCAACGCTTCTTAAAGAATAATTAAAACAATATTACCCAGCAAAATGGCAACACTCTAGTGAATACCATGCAGCCAAATCTACAACTGCTTCTGAGGCAATGTACACTTAGCATGTCAAAAGGTCACAAAGTGTTAGTCCGCAGTAATTTAGTCTTCCTAATTTGTTCTAAGTCTTTGTAGAGTGGTTTCAGAAAAAAAGCTGCTAGCAAAGACAGCTGGTGGACTTAAGGTCAACCAATTAAAAATGAAAGGCTCTAGTCAGGTGGCTCAGTCTGGACTTCAAACATTACTCATTGCTTAAGATGAAGAGGGTAAGAAAGAAAACTTTAATTATTTAGGCCATTTTAGACCTCTCTGTAGCAGATTTCTTGTTAAAAGAACCATCCTGTAATTAGACTAATCCAATCTTTGTCCACTTTACAGGAATGCAAGTTAAAAAGAGCCAGAGACAAGATTTGAAAATGTTTTGTTCTTTCTTTAAGAAGAATGTTTGAAAGGCAAAATTTCAGATATAAGAATTTCCTCTCCTTTCAAAGCACAATCCATTTAATGAAAATATAATTATGAGATATATATATATATATATGTATTTATTTCCCAATCCTTTTCTGCACGTGCAATACTCACTCTTCTGTCATCAGACTTGCATTGCAGAAAGGGGAGCTTCCCCCCTGAATGGCAGCGGAGTGGTTTCGGTCCCTCTGCTGATTTGAGGTTGAACATCTGAAGTGGGGAGGGGGAAAGCAAGTGGGGGGAAAAAAAAAAAAAAAAAAAAAAGAGAAAAAACAGCTTTGAGAAAAAAAATTGTTGAAATACAATCTTCTTAATTGAAGTCTCCTGTGGGTCGTTAAGTTCGCTCTTTGTATCAAGCCTCACATGTTGTAAACAATCAAAGGGAGAATTAAAAATGCTGTGGGCTAATTTATCCTTCCATACCCAAATGAACGATAACCAGTCCAATTCCCCACTTGGTATGTAGCTGGAGCCTGTCCCAGAGGAAAAACGGGCAAATTACAGCCATCAAAAGAGTGGAAGTAACAGCCTCGGATTCCAACTATTCGTGCTGGTGCAGGGTGGGGTTGGAACACGGAGGCTCATCCTCCAGGAGGCTGTCACCTGTCCCCATGGCTGTCCCTGTGCCTGGATGAGCAGGACACATCCACATCCACATCCACATCCACATCCACATCCACATCCACATCCACATCCACATCCACATCCAACCTCCCCCAGCTCCATCTGTCCCCACGGTGGGGACAAACCCTCCTTGCCGTGGCCGTTACCGTGGCTTCTGTGGCTTGGAGACCTCGGCCAGGCGGCGACACGCTTCCTCCAGCTGGGCCAGGGTGTTGGGGGGCGTCAGCGGGGGCATGGCGGGGTCCTGCACGAAGGGGTGTGCGGGCTGTGCCCCGCGGGGGTGGCTGCCCGTCCCCCACGGGTGGTGGCGGCCGGGGGCCCCCTTGGCGCAGTCGGAGCTGTAGGCCTTCTTTGTGCTTTGTGTGCTTGGGGAAGGGAAGAAGTCGGGTTAGAAAAGCTGGAAAATATGACTTTAATAGCAGCTCCTATTCTGCTCGCTCCCTCTCAAAAGTCTGTCATAACATGAAAGGAGGTTTATTGCCAAAAACATGACATTTTTGTGGTTTTTCTGGTTCTGCGGAACAGCTTTTATATTAAACCGGAGGAGCAAAGAGTCTCATTTGTTTTTAGCGATTGTAAAAATAGACAGCCCATGTAATATATAAATATTTACCGGGAGCGATATTGCTGTAGACAGCTGCGTATTTACCTATGGGTCTTGTGCTTATTTTGTCTCTCGCTCTCCAGCATCCACTGCCAGACGTTCTGTGCCCGATCCGCTTCGCCCCCTGGGAGCTGCACCCCAGCAGGGCCAGGCAGGCCCCCGTCCCCGGCCACCGGGGCCACGCTGTCCACCCCTCGGCCCGGCCTCTTCAGCAGCGTCCCCGTCCTGCTGGTGGCAAAAAGGGACACGAGCCCATGGTTAGCTCCCATCCCCATTGACGAGGGTGGCGGCTTGGGGCGGGTGTGATGGAGGTGCTGGTGACTTACCCGAAGGGTTCCAGCGGAGACAGAGGGGGGTCAGTGTTTTTGGGGTGGCCCTTGCACTTGGGGTAGCAGTAGTAGTCGCCGCCCGCCGGGCAGCAGCACTGCACCCGCTGCGCCGCCTCGGCCTCGATCTGCTCCTTCGTCTTGGGCACGGTGTGGTGGTGGATGTAGTGGTGGTGGACGTGCTTGGTGGTCTGCTTGGTGATGAAGCCCTTGCCCAGCAGGGCGCAGGCGGCCAGCGAGGCCGTGCCGGGCGGCAGCTTGCCCGTGGGCAGGCGGTCGGGCGAGCGGGCGCGGGGGCTGTGCCGGCCCACGCCGGGCGATTGGCAGCCAGGGGTCTTGAGCACGCGGGACAGGTGCTCGTCCAGGATGGCCTGCGGGTCCTCCTCGTAGCTGCCCGAGGGCAGGAGCGACAGCGGGTGCTGGGGGTGCTGGGGGTTGGCCACGTCCCGGCTGCTCTGCAGGCTGGCGGGGAGCTCGGCGCCCTCCTTCTCCTCGTCCTGCCAGACAAGGGGTGGGATGGCAGGGGATGAACGGAAAGGGGCCGGGAGCTGGCGAGGCACACGCAGGGATGTCCCCCCCCTCCCACCGCCCCACCGGCAGGGAACGACCCCCTCCCACCAGCCATGCCGGGTGGCACGCAGAGCTGGCAGCGCTAATCCTACCTCCTTGATCTGCTGCAGCCTCTCCTCCAGACAGTCCATGGTCTCCTGCTCCAGCTTCAGCTTCTCCAGCCGGGAAATGAGCTCGGCGGCGAAGGCAGCTGGCTCCACCGGGGTCATCTCCTTGGGAAGCCGGTGTGTCCTCTACAAGGAGCGGGGACAGAAGGCACAAGGCAAGGTTTAGCGGGCGGCGCGGGCGCTCGGCCGCTGCGGCATCGCCGGCCCCGCTACGCTTGTTGTGTCTCCATGTTTGGATGAAAAGACGACCGCAACTAGGCATGGTCTGCTCTGGATTTTTATGAGCTAGTGCTGTGGCCTCATGGAGTGACATCCTCCCCACCAGCGTTTGCCTTCGGCAGGAGCAGTTGGTCGCACTCTGAGGAACCCCGCTTGTTCTCTCTGTAGTACAACCAGCCCATCAGTAGCTACTCTGAAGTAGAAAATCTTCAAAGACTGTTGTCAAACATCAAAAAAAAAAAAAAAAAAAAAAACCTCTGAGGTGGGAGGGAGAGAGACTTTAACTAAAGGAATAAAGTGAGTATAAACAGAAAGGAGTTGGAAATTAAAAAAAATAAGATGGGGGAGAAAAAGGGAAAGGAGGGGGGGAAAAAAAAAAAAGAAAAAAAAAAAAGAAGTCAAACGGTTGCAGATCAGAGAAGTGCTGGTAATTTATTTCCTGGCTACACACTGGGCACCTTTGAGGTAGTGTTGTCTCAACAGTGTCCTAGATCTCTTCCCCCCCCCTCCATCTCTTTGTACAGAAAATGAAGAAAGCTGCTGCAGGCTAGCGGTGCTACACTGCTGAGCTTGGCTGCCTCAAGCAGATCTATCAAGGGAAAAAGGGAACATCTCCAAATCAAGTGCAGAATATAAAAAGGCAAAATGCGAATTTCTGCCAAAAGAAGCAAACATGGCAGGAAAAGGGGAGGAAAGGAAAAAAAAAAAAGAGGAGGAAAAAGAAACCACCCACTTGACTCTGCCCTCCCTCCTGCCATCCCCACACACCCCACTCTCCCTCTGTCGTCCCCCCCCGAAAGCAGAAAGCTGAACTGCCAACTCTTTCACATACTACCCACCAGATGAGGTGGGGCCTCTCTCCGGCAACCACTTAGCTCCAGAAATGATGTGAGGGTAGAAAAAGGCCACTCTGCTGGAAATTGTCACTCTTACACAAGCTGGCTCTATTCAGTCCCTGATCAAAGCACTGCCTTACAGAGAAAGTCGATTTGCACGCCCTGGGACAAAATAATCTAATTTACAAGCTCAGGCTATAGAACTTTCTTTAGGAAGGAAGGGGAAAAAAAAAATACCAGAAAGAAAAACCACATAAACCACCCCCCCACCTTCCACCAGAAATATCATCTATGACTTCTTGCTGCTTAAGACAGCAGAAAGAGGAATTTTAGCATATTAATCTCAAGACAAGATAAGTTTATACTTGTCTGTGTAAACAGTTTATTCACTGCAGGAACCGAGAGGCTGCAAGTCAACTGAATTAGCAAGTCAGCGAGTTAATTTTGAAGAGCAGGGCAGCACCACGCATCGGATCCCCTCAAAGCCAGGCATGGATGTGCTGCCAATTCTCTGTTTTGGGAGATCCTGGTTGCTCACAGACACCCAGCTCTCACACCAATGCACACCAGGCCAAGCCTTGCTCGGCACCACAGCAGTGTCAGGGTGGTGGCCAGAGCCAAGGCTCCCACTAGACCCAACTGGGACATCTCCACTTGGGATTTCACCAACAGGGCAAATTCAGTGCCCCTGAAAACTCCTAATTAGCTGCTGGTTTCAGGAAGTACCAAGATGTGACCATGCACAAGCAGGGTTTTGGACTGATGCTGAGAGCACATGGCTCCTGCCCAACACCCAGCAGCACCTCTCCTCCAGCATCACCCTGGCATAGAAATGCTCTCCTCCCCTGCTCCCTTCCCTCCACGTGTGCCTGTCCCCAGCCCCAGCCTTTCCCATGGCCCACCCAGACCCTGGAGCTCCATCCTGGGGCCTGGACTCACCGGAAAATGAGGTAGAGAAACTTGACCGTTGGCCTTGACGCTGCGGTGCATCTCCCGCTGGAGCTGCTTCTTGCTCCCAATTCTGTACGGGGGGATCCCATCTCTGCACATGGAAGAGAGGCCACGGTCAGCTGGGGCTGTCCCCGTGCTCTGACACACTTCTCCATCCCCTCTGGAACCACCCAGGCAGCTGCAGGCCCTCGTTCCCAGAGGTGCTGAGCCCTCTGGATGGCACCCGAAGCCTCAAATATCCAGCGGTGTGGGAAGTGCCTGTGTCACCAAAGGATGCACATGGATGTGCAGTAATTAAGCAAAAGCTGAAAAGCTGAAGGCAACTCCACACGGGCAGACGTCCAAAGATCCCATCAACTTCACTTCCAAGGCCCTTCCACCACCACATTTCTGCTTCTGACCTTTAATTTTAAGTTTTTCCCCATCCAATTACGCTCTCTAGGACCACAACGTTCCTCAAGCTCTGGAACACCCCATGAACTGCTGGCACAGTGGAAACAAGGAGCAGGCTGAGGATGGATGGCCATCCAGAGGCTGCTCCCCATCTCTAGTCCCATTTAAGATCCAGGCCGTTTCCCTTGCCCTGAGGCTGGCCAGTGCAGGACACCTGGAGGTGTGAACATGTCTCTGGACAGGGCACTGCTGCCCACAGCCAGCCCAGCTCCTGCCAGGAAGCCACGAGGAGAGGCCAGGCCAGGAGCTCAGGGCTCCTCAGTGGGAACAGCCCCCTGCACATCCCACTCCAGGCACCACAGGGCATCTTCACCCAGCCACGCAAAAAATCACCCCAGTGAGGATGAAAGGGCCCTGCACAGACAGCGGGGCCAGCCGGAAGAGCATGCCTGGAGATCCTGAATGTCTAATTCCACCACTTCCCTCAGACTGCCTGAAGAACCTTGATCTCCAGTGCCTTCCTTTCATCCACCTGCCCCCACACCTGAGTCATCTCCTGAGAGGAGAAAATAGCTGCAGCCCAAGGAGGAGCAGACAGCTCTGGCCCCACGCTGCTGCCAGAGGAGCCAGCGTGGCACAGTGTCCCTGTGTGTCCCCTCCCGTGGCCACAGGGATGGTGGGCACACACCAGAACACCTTCCCAGAGACACCATGTCCCTCCTCTGGAGGAGCATGATCAGATGCACCATCCAAAGCTCAAAGCAGGCGATGGCAGAGCTTTGTGATGCTCTTGGCCACAGCCTTCAGTTGCCATTAATGAGCAAGACTAAGCTGCAAAGCCTGGAGTGAAGGATCAGAACAATCCCATCTTAATAAACTTGGAAAAATCTTTATAATAAAAACAAGCATGCTGGGAGGCCCTTGATGGCACAAGATGAGCACCTCCTCTAGACACAGTTTTTGAGCACATGTGACATGGAAAGTGAAAGGAGCTGATTGTCCAAGTCCCCATTGCACAACACAGGGCTCCAGGAGCTTTCTAGAGCAGCAGCCCAGCACAGAACACAGCCACTGGTGGCCACCAAGCACCTCTCCACTGCTCCATGAAGCATTTCTGCTCCACAAACCTATAGGGCAATGGGGCTTGGGGCACATGTCTTATTTTAGGGAAGGATGGGGGAAAAGCACACCTAAGGTGAAGACAAAACCATCTGTACCTTCATGTGTTTTGTTAACTGGGGCTTCCCATGACAAGGGTCTCTTAGGGAAGACTTCCAGCACAGGGAATGCCCAGTACAACAGGCATTTCAGAGGTAAGTAAGAATGTCAGCATGAGCACATGAACCCATGGGATGAATCCCATTAACACACTGTGGAAAAGGAGGTGTCCTCTGTCCATGAAGTCCAAGAGGCCAGATGGGGAGGAGCAGGGAAGCAGCTGAAGGGCTGAGTGTCCACCACAAGGACACAGCCAGGGGCCCTGCAGCCCTCCTGCATTCCCCACCTCCCTCCAGCCCTGCAAGCACAAGCTCCCAGCTCCACAGGGACACTCTCTGCCCAAAGGGACACTCCTGGGACAGGCCATGGAGCTTACTTCTAAAGGAAAAGCAATGCTGACCCAACAGCATGGGTTCCTCTCTTCAAGATTTGCCCTCGTCCAGGCTGATACAAGAACTGCTCCTTCCCCCTAAAATTCCTCTGGTTACAGCAGAGAGCTCCACATCAAATCTCCAGCTCCCTGCTTCCACAGCCCTGCCTTGGCAGAAGAGTTCTGCAACTTGTAACAACGTGCAGAATTTAAAAAACAAAGAATTTAAAAAACTCAGAGGTATTTCTCTAGGATGGGAAGGCAGTGGAGCAGCTTGGGGAAGTCAGCCTGGGGAATGGGAAGGGACGTTAGCAGCCACTTTGCTGAGTGCTATCTACACCCTTTCCTAGAAATGGGAGGGAAAATGGACAAGGCCAGGGTAGAAGGGTGACCAACGAGTGACCCCTGACTGCAGGAGGGACAGATGGATGGAGCAGGAGCCACCTCAAGAGATATGGGGGGCAGGGGGAGCCCTGATGCTGCAGCAGCTCCCCCAAGCAGGGGAAAGTACCTTTGAAACTAAAGGGCTGAACTTGGCCTGATGTTTTGGGGCAGGCCAAGGGTTAACCCCAGCTCTCCAGGTGCCATCTCTCCCCCTGCTCCAACAGCCAACATTTGCACTCACTTTCTTGGCCACTAAAAGCTGCAGGCTGAAGAGCTACAGAGTTGAAGCACTAAATAGTAGAGTTTAATTATAAACATTTCAGCTAACCAGGCTGGGGCTAAGCCAATCTGTTTCTGGGGGAAACACTAGTTTGAAGTCTTCTACCCAGTCAGCTGCCATTTAAGCTGAGCCAATTATCTTAGCCTTTTGACTCAGATGTGCCTGACCTAACCTGAATGTAGTTTTACTGCTGCTTTGAAATATCAGACTCATGCGCATATGCATTCACTCCCATCTTCATTTGGCAACGGCTCTGAAACAAGCCTCTGATCTTGCCAACATCAAAAGCCTGGTTTGTAAGATAAGGTAATATTTGAAGTTTGCTCAGCAGCATTCCCCTGTGTCCAAAGTAAATCCATAAATAAGATATAAGCAAATAAAAAAAAAAAATCCCCTTTCCTCCCCCCCCCCCCCCAATCAAGAAATGGAAATAGAAATTTGCATGATGTTTTGTGGCTATTACAAAATATATAGGGACAGACTGATCCCTGGCTTCTGGAATAAAAAAAAAGGCAGATTATGCATTATTTGGGGATTTCTCCTAATCCCAGTGCAGTTCAGACTTAGGTTTATTAAAAAAAAAAAAAAAAAAAAAAAAAGAAAGCTCCAAACTCACTTCACTGCTATGTCTGACAGACTTTTCCAGAACAAGTTTTTCCTCTTCAGTTGATACCAATATGAGCCAAAAGAACTAATTTGCATTTGTGCTGCTGGAACTGAACAAGATCCCCCATTCCAGGGGGATAAAACCTGACAGGCTGAGAGCACCTGGGTGGGTTTGTGCCCCCAACACCTCCAGCTTCCAGCAGCACCAGTGCCAGCAGCGCCCTCAAATCCCAGCTGTTGTACAGAGATGCTGGCAGCAGCCCTCCTCCTCTGCAAAGGAAGTTTTACATCAGCCTCAACTTTCAGCCCAGCCTCCAGAATTGCCACTTTAGCTCTCCCACTCCCAAGAGCGCCAGGGCCCAAGGCTGGAGCGCTAGTGGCCCAAAAAAACAGCACCCAAAAACAGCACCCAAAACCAGCACCCAAAAACCGGTGCTGGTGCTGCAGGAAATCTCCCTCTGCCACCCCCGGGCCTCCCTGCCGCCCCCCAGCCTGGAGCTGCGGGCAGTTTAATCAGCCAAGCTTCCCCAAACTCTCACAGCCTGCACAGCCCATTGTTACAGCAGGAAAAAACAGGCAGCTCCTTTCAGGCGCTGCTTTATGGGGAGCTCCTATTCACTTGTTCAAGCAAATTTCAAAGCGGGCTGCTGCCCTCTCATCCCCGCTAAGCTCCCCTGGACTAACAATGGGCTGAAAGCGATTCAGTTAAGCCTTTCATCCACCATGCACTTTATTTCTCACTCAGTGCTCTCATCTGTATAAGGCCTACAATTGGCATTGCTGTGAAGAGAGGGTATAATCCTAGCCCTGTGAATCCCAAGTGACCCTACACTGGTCCAGAAATGACTAACCCAATGAATGCTCTGTTGACACATGATCACATACAACCAGAGCCAGTAAGAAGAAATAAAGAAGTCACCCTATGATTCAGCTCTTTTATTTAATGCCAATATTGTTCAATAAGGGAATCTGCTGGGACAACAAACTATTTTTTCCGTAATATCAGTTCAAAACACACATGTGCGTTAAAAAAATAAAAATAAAAAAGGGCTTTTTGTTTATGCATTGAGGATTTTTGGTAAATCCTGTTTTCTGTTGTGCATCTTCATAAATGTTGACTTCAAAAACCCAGCATGAAAATCTCTCTGAGGAGCACACAGGGACCACTGGACATTTCTGACACAGACACTGGAGAAGTTTCATGATGCAAGGCCAGCAATGCTGCACTCTGCTTACAGGTGGGCTCTTCTAGAGCACTTAAGTGAAGATCATGAAACACAAACAGCAACATCTGCCTTCTGCTCAGCTGAAGAAAATGGTCCTTAGGAGCACTAAGTGAGCCTCACTGCCCCCTCTACAGAAACAGAAGCACCATTTCTGTCCTGCTGGAGCAAGCAAACTGACAGTCAAGCCTTGCTCCAGCTGCACACTCCTCAGCAGCCAGGAGAAGGCAGATCCTGCAGTTCCAGGGCTCAGCCACAGCATCATCTCTCATGCCTGTATGCTCCTGAAACACCCACACCTGATCCATGCAGATCCATCCACATGGCTCTTTGAAGACTGCCCCAGCCACACTAGATGAGCAGCTATTTGCCCCTTCAGGTCACTGGCCCTATTAATGCACATTCTGACATTAATGACGAATGTTAATTACAGAAAGTACTTCCTACAGGAAGTAATCTCTTTGATGACTGATAACTAGTTAAGGAAGCCTGGCCTTAAGACAAAGGCTCAGGGAGATTCATTCACTCCTTGGGTTAGTCAGGCAGCACCACGAGCCAGTGCAGAACGTGTTTGCTCAGCTGCAGTTGCAAAATGGCAAGAGAGGGATTCATTATTTCCCTGCATCCGATACCTGCGGCAGGAGAGAGCGAGAGGCTGCCATGCCCTGCTTGGGCCACCCACCCCCCTTTGGGTCGAGCAGGGTGATGCCCACAGAGCATCAGCTCAGATTTACAGGTGTCCCACCCCGAAAGGTGGCCAGCAGCAGGTACTCACACGCTGCTGTCCGTCATTGACATGGAGTCGTCCGTCAGGGCATCGCTGGAGATTTCGCTGTCGTTGGCGCTGGTGGCCGGCGCGAACACATAGCCCGAGTTCACGTGGTAGGGGTTAACGGGGTCGTTCCTCTTGAAGGACCTGGCACAGGCAGAACAGGAACCCAGTTACAACAGTCTTGGCTTTCCTGGCAGCACCATCCTTATGGGAACCACACTCACCGCCCGCTCAACCTCTTCAGAACCAACCAAGCATCCCAGCCAGCACACACTGCCTAAGCCAGGACACTGTCTAACACACCCACAGCACAGCTTTATAGACGTTTAGCATCTTCTAAAGTGCTCTAGAAAATCCCAGAAGTGCCTCTGCATCCTTTGATACCCTGAAAAACCTCAGTCCTTAAGGCTTGATACTGCACTGCTGAGGTCAGCGCACCAGTAGGGAAAAGTCCAAAAAGTTCACAGCTCGAGTTCCACTGAAAGTCACAAGGAACCAGTCAACAATGCTTAGTTCTGCTCTGAAGACAAGGGTTATGATCCCTTTGGAAACACAAGTTTTTGGTATCTCTGTTGCCTGAATCAGGAGAACTGCCTGGATCGACAGGGGCAGGACTCCCATGGCACAGGTCAGGGCTGAGATCTGCTGTCCCAGGCTCGGCCTCCCAAAGATGGATGCCACCTTCCTGGCACTAGAAAAACACACAACAAAAAGGCCCAGCTTTTAGGAGAACCTCCTGCTCGTGTATTTTTGCAGAGAGTTGGGTAGGGAAGAGGAGGATGGATGGGGGACACGAGGAGAGGCCAGCACATTGTGTTAATGTTAGTGGGTTACTGACCCCAACACCTCTGGCTTCACCCAGAAAAGCAAACCTAAAGCCCGGCCTGGATGTTTGAGCTGAGCACCCAGGAGCAGTTCTGTGAAGAATTCATGGGCAGTGACACAGGCTGTGATGGAGCAGGGCCAGGTCACCATGGCAGGGTCACACATTGGGGGGGCCTGGGCATCCCCCTGCCTCCACCACTCCAACTTCCCAGCCAGGATCAATATACATATCCTGGCAGGTGATAAGGGGATTATGCAGGGAGGTTTGGAAGCTGCATGTTAAGGTGCACATTTTGTTCCTCTTCCAGGGCAAGATGGGGTTGTTAAGCTTCTGCCTTTGTATATCAAAGCAAAAGGCCTTGTCATCTGATAAGGACTGCTCATTTTAATAATTAGGGCCACTTACCCGGGACTTGGGGGCCTAAGGAATGTGCCAGCAGGCTCGGCAGGTTTTTTTAAATGGGCTTTCCATCTCCCTGCCCCCTGGGGCTGGAGGGACCAACTGGGTTTAAGTGACAGCACCATCCTCCCACTGCCCCGCTCTCAATCTCCATCCTCATCCCTGTGCCCCCATCACCCCATCCCTCCTCCCCCAGCACCAAAAGAAGGAGCAAGGCTTAAGTTTTTTAAAAAATAAGAGGAAGGGGAAAAAAATGAGAAAAGGAGGGGGAAGGCTGGTGGGGAAGATGGGCCTCTCTGGTATGAGCAGCGTGGGGCTGGCTGCAGGCAGGTATTCAGCCCAGCCGGGGCTGCATTCCTTTCCAAGGAGGCCAAGGCACTTCTGATGGGGAGATCAAGATGTTAAAAAATATATATCTGGGAAGAAGAAGAAGAAGAAGCAGGGAAAAAATGAGATAGTAAGGAATGCCACAGGAAAGAAGTTAAATCTTCAAAGACAAATTAATTCCACATGTGGGTGAAAGCAAAGTTATCCTGCTGTTCCTACAAGAAAGTCCCTCTATAAACCATGGGGTCTTCTGCTCTGGATCAGGGGGATGTGCAGTCCCAGAGACCCTTCCTAGGGCCCTGCTGGGCTTTTGGGTCAAAGTGTAAGGGATGCAGCTCTTCCCACTACTTGATTTGAAACCAGCTCAGCTCCTGAGAGTGCACCTGAGGAGCACAAGGCTCAGGATGCTCTGTTAGGCTCAGGGGTGGGGATGCTCCCCAGCACAGGACCAGCACCTTGCTGGGAGGTGTCTGTCACCCCTGTCACACCCATGGTGGATTTGCCACGCTGTTCTCACAGGAGGATTCCTGCAGAGGCTGAGCTGGGGGCGGAGGCAGCAGATCCATGTGGGTATGGCACAGGGAGAGGGAGGTGTGTCCAAACATATAATTAGAGAAAGTGGCCGGAACTAACTCATCTTCCCAGCAGCACCGCAGCATCATTCACCTACCAACACCTCGTGGACAAAAAAAATAATAACAACCCCTAAAGCTGACATATTTTTAAAGTGCTCATCCCTGTTCCACATCCAACACTGCCCCACAGAAATCTCCCCCATCCTTTCAGAAAACCAGTGGGGGCTGGTTTTGCTACATTTAATGTTTTTGGATTTTTTTTTTCCCCTTTTTAATTTGACCACCTTACTCCAGTAATTGCACCCAGATGCATCAAGTTGCCTGCGAGGGTTTTAAATTCCAGGGAAAGCGGTGGTCTCCTGCCACAGATGCTGCACACACAAACACAGCCCAGCTCCAAACTCAATATGCAAAGTGTTTTCAGCTGTCAGGTAGCAGTTGCTCTGGAGCTTCAAGGAGAATGTCTGATCTTTCTCAGCCTATTCTTATCTTGATGCGATGACACACAGCATGTAACTCTCTCTCTCCCTCTGCTATGTTAGGCAATGGCCATATCAGAGGTATTATAATGCCATGAAAATTTCAGGGGGGCTCCTGGTCATATCCCCTTTATGAGGGTGCCGTTTCAGAGTGTGGGGGGTGGGTTTTTTATTGTCAGATTGCTTTTAGAAATAAAAGCACTTGGGCAGGTCAAACCACAGATTTACAGAGAGAGAGAAAAACTGTACAAGGAGCAGTTGGAGGCAGCACTGCATCTCATTAAGTATTTTCTTGGGACAAACATCACTGGGCAACCATGGGTTTAAAAACACTTTTTTAAAAAGGCAAGAAAAACCACACATGCACAAACCTGAAAAGAAAAAGTATATTTTAACACAACTATGTTAATCACAGCTTCCATGCTCTAATTGTAGAACACTGCTTGGAGCATAGCTTTACAATGGCATCATTTACTTTGATAATTGAAGCCAAACTTGGTTCCAATAACTTCACACACAAGGAGCTGCACCAGCGGGTCCTTTCAAAGGCCAGGAAGCACTGGGAGCCGGCAGAAGGCCATCTGCAAGCCCCAGCCTTCCCCCAGCAAGGCCAGTCCCACTGATGTTCGAGCCTAATGGGAGGCAGATGAGTCCACCTTGGGCTGAAGAAACCCACGTTACCCCGGCGGCACAGCAAAGGAAGAGGAGCTCTCTGTGTACACAAAGTCGTGCGTGATAAATTTAGAAGTGTGTATAAATAATAGCTGGAATTCCTGGAGCATGGGGCCAGGTCCAGCACAGCAGCATGGGGAGGCCAGTTTTAACCACGCCACAGCCCAGAGGGGAGGGGAGTCGCCTGGGAGGACAAGAGGGAGGTCCTGCTTTTAAAATATTCCCTGTATTAGGGCTCCAAATACACAGCCAGCAGTTTGCAAGCGCCTGCTCCCCAGCCAGGTGCAAACTCTGTTTTCACTTGACTTCTCCTGTTCCTGTCCATCACTGACACTGGGGCCAAACAAAGTCTTTCAACTTGTGCAGCTCCTGTGGTCTCCCGCTTGCCGTGGGTTTGGCCGTGACTCCGTGCCCTGGCATTCCCAGGTGCTGTCCCCTGCAAACACCAGGCTGGCCTGTGATCACTGAGCTCCCACTGTCAGGTGGGCTCAGCCCAGGGCTCACCAGGGCTTTGGCTGGGATAATCACATCGAAACCCACCGGAGAGAATGGACAGAGCCTGCACAGCCCTTCAAAACCAGAGCACACCGAGCAGAAATTCCTTAATTCCAACACACACATGAGGGAGGTGTGGTTTGGCCACTCACCAGGAAAGACTTTGTGCAAGCTTCAGCTCCAATCCTAGCTGCGATCCTAAATGCTGAGTGATGAGAGATAACCCATCCATATGCTCATCAGCTTCGAGCACATGCACGCACAAGTGGCTTCACAAACGGGAGGAACTGAGCAGCATCTCAGCTTGACCTCCCCTCTCTCTGCATTGAGATCCCTTGGCCCCATGGAGAGCAAAAGCTCCTGGAAATTCAACAGAAGGTGATCAAAGCAAAACGCACTACCTAATGTCCTAGGAGGGTAGATCTGACATGTGAGGAGCAAGCTGCATTAATCCCTGGACAAAAAAAGAAAAGAAAGGAGGGGGGGAAAAAAAGAAAAGGGAAAAAAGCCCAGCACTAATCAGGCAAGCAGCTACAGCGCTGCAAGAGCTCTCCTGGACAAGGCACATGTGGGTTTAGCAGGGCCTGCAGCTCTGGTAGAACATACAGCCAAGCCTTCCAGCTCTGAATCCCAACAAAGGCTCAGAGATGAAAGCATCAAACATCCCCCTCCTGGAAAGCCAGCGAAGGGCAGCAGTTCAAACCAAGTTCTGGAGCACAGCAGATGCTCAGGCAGGAACGCTCAGGCACGAGATGAGGATCCCAAAGCCCAAGCCCTGCACAGAGCAGCTGCCAGCGCTGCCCTCCCCGGCAGGAGGGTCCAGAGGCCACGCCGGGATGGAGAGCATCCCTTCTGTCCCCACGCCCAGCACCTCCATCCCGCCCCGCTGGCAGGACAGCCTCCGGCACAGGGAGAGCACCAGAGGCTCTGGAGCACCCTCCGGGGCACGGGGGACCCTGCCAGCCCCCACGGCACCAGCCAGCCCCGAACAGCTGGAAACTCTCCGGGGGCAGGAGAGGAGCGCTCCAGCAAAGCCTCCCCGGGAGAAGCCTGATGCCCTTTGATGTCCATGAATCACAGACACACTCTCAAAATTCCTGTAAACGAGATGTCAAACACTCACCATACCAACCCCCAGGCTGCCGGGCCGGCGGAGGAGAGCGCACATCTGCAGCAGAGCCCTCTCCTCTCAGCCCTGATTCAACAATCCACATTTATGGCAAGGGTGGGGAGAGGAAAGAATACATTTTCAGAGGATTATACAACTCATCATTTGCTCATCAGAGTCTCTCCTTCCCATCCCCCCCTGCACTTCGAGATGGCTCTTACCTTCCTCACCCTCACACGGCTGTGCCATCAATATTTCCAACAAAAGAGAAGGGTCTGGCAATGCAGAAGCATCCCAGGACCAGGACACAAGGACACTCTGTCACTGCACAACATCCCCACATCCCTGTGGGGACAACCAGCCCTTAACGAGTTAAACTCTGAGCTCATGGCCAACACCACAGCACCAAAGACCTACCAAAGATCTATTTTACTCCACACCTGGAATGCCTCTACCACCCTAAACACTCAAGTTTCAGGTATCCTCCTGTATGCACTGGCTCGAAGCCACCCTAGATGGCTCTGACATGACACCAACACCCCACGCCATGGAGAAGCTGCACATCACACACACATACAGAGTCAAAATAAAAGCAGATTCTGCCCAAGTTGCAGAGTTTGATGCAGTCAGTGCACACATTTCCTCTTCCACGACCGCACAATTGCTTCCCACATAACCAACATCGTTAAACACCGGTTGATGGTGGAGTTGGGGAACTGGTAGGTTACATTATTCATGTGTCTCTATGATCCACTCCACTACTGCTCTTAATAGGTTTGAAAGTTGAACCAATAATTAACGTATGTCCGGAGGACATAGTTGCTATGAAGTTTTTGATCTATAAAAGAACTGAAAGAGCCAATAGGGCTTCAGAGCACAGGATCTTGTTTTCCTCTGTAGAGGGGGGGAAAAACCCCATACTCAGACAACACCCCACAAATTCCAGTGTTTGGAGGTGTGGGGAAGCAGCTGTGCTCCCAGCCCTCCAGGAAGCCCTGCCTCCCCTCGATTTCCACCCCAACAACCTTCTGAAAAACACTCTCAAAGTCCTTAAAGTTAAAACAAAGCACAGTTTCCAGAGGTTCCCTTACCTGTATCCGTTCTCGATCGTTTCTGTGGCTCTGACATTCGCTGTAACCCTCAAAGTCTTGCTGGATAGTCCAACTACCGAAGGCAAGATTTTATTTTTAAAGTCTGCACAGCTCCATTCCTCTTCTTCATTCAAGGTCGGGAGATAGCCACAGACAACTTTTAAGCTCCCCAGTCCATTGCTGTTCATGTAAGCGGGATTCTCTCCTCCACTCCGTACATATTCGAGGTATATATCAGAAGTTAAAAACATCTGGTAAGCATTTTCCTCCATCACAGTCTGAATCTCAGTCTGTGCCTGATCAAACATGATGGAATCTATCTGCTGCTTCTTGATGCTGTCCCTTATGTAGGTCTTGGTAGCAGGTTTGAGCTGCTTGGAGACGATGCTGTTATTCTCGATGTACCTTTTGTAAATAGCTTTGGCTACTCGCAAAGTTTTGGTATCCTTAAGGTCCATCTGCCTGAAGCCATTGCAGGCAAACCAGAAGTCTAAGGTATCCACACATTTTTCCCTTTCCAGAAAGGTCCGAAAAAGATAGGCACCATCTTGATCTCCCAAGAGGGAATGCAAGGATTTGGTCCATCTGGCCAGAGGGGAGTCTGGGGACGCGCTGCCCTCCGGCTCCCCGAGTCCGTTCTCATTCCTCCGCGGGGCAGGAGGCACCGGCATGGCCTTGAAGCTTTGGCTTTTGGGGAGAAACGAGCTGCCGAGTTGCGGGCATGGTGCTTCTCCTTCCTCCCCCGGGACAGGGGGTCGGGGGGCGTCTTCCCTGAAGCTGCTGCTGGGGTCTGGGAGGTGGGCGAGGACCACGGCGCTGCTCATGGCTCCGGAGCTCGCTGGGGAGAGGGGCTCCCAGTTGCTTCAGGAGCTGCCTTGTGCCTCTGCCTGCCTCTGCCTGGAGTCAGCAGGGGATCCTCGGAGCCTCCTCTCTGCAAAGGGAAAAAAAAAAAAAAAAAAAAAAGGGGGGGGGGAAGAAAAAAGGAGTATTGATCTAATCAAAACCAGATCCTCCCAACATCAAAGGCAAAAAGTAAACAGGCTTTTCAACTCCTCACAGTCAAAAAAAAAAAAAAAAAAAAAAAGGAAAAAAAAAAAAAAGGAAGAAAGAAAAGGAGAGAGAGAGAGGGAGGCAGGGCAGAGGGAGCGCGGCTCTATCGCCAGCCCGATCGCGACTATCAGATCCGCTCCGCTGAACTCCCGGCGCACTTTTAGCGGGGCCGGGGCCGGCGCGGGGGTGTCAGCGCGGCCCCCCCGCAGCCCTCGGCAGCTCGGGGCGTCCCTGCCCCGGCATCTGGTTTCCATTTGCCCCTCACCCCAGCCCCGCTCCCCCCGCCTGCCCGACCCGCGTGTGTCCCGTGTGTCCCCCCTCCGCCAGCAGCGATTGTGGGGCGCTTCTCTGCGGGAATCAAGCTGGAGCAGGGACCCCCCCCTTCCCCAAAAAAACACCCCCGGGGATGGGTGAAGGCGAGGCGGCCGTACCTGGGCGCTGCGGGGCATCCCGGGCCCCCCGCATCCCCCCTGGAGCCGAGGACAGCAACCCCGGCTCTTGAAAAGGGGGCAATAAATGGGAAGGGGGGGGTCGGAGGGGGGCAGCCCCCAGCCCCGCGCTTCCCGACGTGCAAAATAATAATAATAATAATAATAATAATAATAATAATAATAATAATAATAATAATAATAATAAAAACCTGCTCCAGAAATGGCGACGGGCTGGGAGGAGGGAGGTCGGAGGGGGAGGAAAGAGGGGAAAAAAGTCCGGAGCGACTCCGAGCCGAGAGCAACAGCCGAGCCCCGGCGGGCACGGGCAGCGCGGAGGCTCCGCGCCCGCGGAGGGCGGCAGCGCGGGCACCGCGCAGAAAAAATATTAAAAATATATATATAAAAATTAAGGAAATAACTGAAATTAGCAGGAGAAGCCCGTATCTCAAGCAGAAGAAGCGGCGGCCGCCGCCCCCGAAGTTGGCACTCACCGCCGAGCCGGAGCTCGCTGCGCGCCCGCGGCCCCGCCGCTCCCCGCCGCCGGCAGCGCGCAGGCTGCACCCGCTCCCCCCGCCGGCCTTCCTCCTCCTCCTCCTCCTCGCCTTCCTCCTCCTCCTCCTCCTCCTCCTCTCCTCCCCGGCGGTGCAACCGCATCGGAGAGCATCGGGGAAAGAGGGGGGTAAAGGGAGGGGGGGGGGCTGCGAGGGAAGGAGCCCACTGCGATCCGCGCCTCCCTCCTCTCCCTCCCTCCCCTGGTTATTTATTTTATTTATTTTAAATACAAAAGCGCAGGTCCCGCCCCCCCCTCCTCCCTCCGCCCCCCGCCCCGGGCTCCCCCCGCAGCATCAAAGCGCAGCCCGCCGGAGCGGTCCTGCAAGGGCGGTAGCGCACTTAAAAAAAAAAAGGAAAAAAAAAATTTAAAATAAGAGGCAAAAACAGGCCTCAAAGAATTTTAAAAATTAAAAAGAGAAAGAGGGAGAAGCCGGAGGAGCACCCCCTGTCCCTCCCCGTGCTCCCACCCCCGGGGCATCCCCGGTGCGAGGCGTGCTCGGGGGCGGCTTCAGCGCGGGCGGGGGCGGCAGGAGGGGTGCGTACATCAGCGCTGGTGAGGAAAATCAAATTATTCTATTTTTTGGGGGGAGGCAGGATTTTTTTTTTTTTTTTTTTGCGCCCTTCTCGCGGCATCCCGCGGCGGCTACAGAGTTGCCAGGACCTTATCAAAGGGAAGCGATCGCAGCCGCCGCTCCGCCGCCTTAAAGGCGCAGCCGCTCCTTTTCCTGCGCCGCCCCGCGCAGCGCCCGCGCATCCTCCGCGCATCTCCCCGGCCCAGCGCAGCGCTGCAGGGCGGGGGCTGCTTCCCGGCACTAAAAACTTTGCTAAAAGTTTTCATGTCGGGGGAAAAAAGGGGCGGGTCCCCGTATTATTTTATACACACACACACACACACACACATACATACATACATACATATATATACATACATATATATATATGCACGTACATCTATATAGACACACACATACATACATACATACATATACACACACATATATATGTATATATGTAATCCGCGGGCCTGTTTTCGCTCTGCAGGCTAATTAAACAATTGCAATAGAACTGGCACAGCAGCCAAAGCCCGGCCGCAGTTGTGTTCCCATCTCCGGCCCCAGCTGTTAAATATTAACCAGGCACGGAATGGAGGGTTTGGAACTTCATACAAAAGGTTTTAATTAGGGGTTGGCCCCCAAACCTGCCCTCCAGATCCAAGGAGCCTCCTGCCCTCCTCCTCCTCCTCAGCCTGCTCCGAGGCTGGACCCAGGGGCTCCACAGTTCCCCCACCAGGAGCTGTCCTTCTGTCCAGAGCCCACCTTGGTCTGGCTGGCAGAGCTGATGGGGTCCAGCTTGGCTTAGTTGTTATCATTATTATAGAATCACAGACTGGTTTGGGTTGGAGAGGACCTTAAAGCCCATCCAGTGTCACCCCTTGCCATGGCAGGGACACCTTCCACTGTCCCAAGGTGCTCCAAGCCCCAGTGTCCAACCTGGCCTTGGGCACTTCCAGACATCCAGGGGCAGCCACAGCTGCTCTGGGCACCCTGTGCCAGGGCCCACCCTCACAGGGAAGGATTTCTTCCTAATAATCAAAGTAACTCTGCCCTTTGTCAGTGTGCAGCCATTGCCCCTTGTCCTGTCCCTCCAGGCAGGGCAGGTGGAAAAGGCTTTGGCTAAACAAACGTCACCTTCCACGTTTGCTGTGCCTGAACATCATTAGGGCACCTCCTGGGAAATGCAAACACGCACTGAAGCCCCTCACTGGCCCAGCCCTTGTCCCCAGGCCATGGGGTCACACACTGCCCTGTCCCCACATCTGGGGCTGCCCATCCCAGCCAGCAAAGACACCCAGAGCCCCAGAACTGCAGCCCAGGTGGACCCTGCTCACAGCACCAGGGCTGGCCCTGGCACCTCACCCCTCTCCCTCCTGCCCTGCTCAAGGAAATCCCGAGGGAATGATGGGGAGCATGGGATAGCAGCAGTGGGCACCCCAGGGATGCTCCAGTGCTGGTCCCAGGAGCCAAACCTGATCCTAAATGTGAGTTCAGAACCCAGGATCATAACCACAGATTTGTCCCTCTCCCTTCCCACCCTTCTCTGTACGGATGAGATGCTGGTTTGCACCATCCCTAAATCCAGGAACTTGGATGGCACAGAGCTCTCATTCCTCCTGCTCCAGGCCCTGCTCAACTCCCTCTGCACCAGAACAAAAAGCAAACACCCCAAGAGGCTGAGTGTCGTGGTGGCCTTGGACGTGATGTCCTTTGAAGCCACAATTTTGTCACCCATCCAATGGCTGAATCCATCTGGGAGCCTCACACAGCACCACGGACCTGACCATGCCTGGACTGGGCAACCTGGGCTAATAATGATAATGTAATGTTATTACACGTGGGTGAATTTGTTATTGCTGCCCAATTACACATTTTCCAGGCCTGGGAATGGCCACCACTGGACATGGAAAACAAATGGACCTGCCAAGCCCACGAGCTGAACAGTAAAAGCCATTTTGATTCATAACAAGCAGTTATGAATTATTAGGATTATTAATACTTTTGCTGCTCATAATGCCAAATATTGACATGCCACGATGCCACATGCTACTGAGCCATGGAATATGGCCCTTTCCTGGGAGAATGAACAGCCTGTGTCCCTGTGGGCTCCTTGGGATGGAGGCAATGATGCCACCTCCAGCCATCAGAAGGTGACTTGACCACCTCTTTCTCCTTACAACCTTCTTTGAAACAATGTTGGATAAAAACCTCTCCGAGTCCCATTTACTGCTACAGCACAGAAAATTAAGCCATTATAATGGAGGCTGGAAACCTCGGACTCATTCCCTTTGGAAGAAAATCTCATTAAATCTCATTCATCCTATTTCATAAAAATGTCATTTAACCAACTGGTTCTCTCCAAATCCCGTTGTGCAATAACACTGCCCTGGGAGAGCAACCCAGAAACTCAGTCAGGGACTTCATTGACTGAATTACGTGCAGAGGAGCAGCCCACCCAAACACCTGCCCAACTCACCATCCTCTTTACTCCAGCCACCAGGAAGGGACACTTAGGGAACAAAACGAGGGGAGGGCGAGCCCCTGGGGCCGTGGCTTTGTGTGGAGGTGCCCAGGGAGCAGCTTGTCCTGCCCAGAGCAGCGGTGGCCCCGTTCATGTTCTGCATGTCCAGTCAGGGAGTCTATTCTCTCCTCCTGCCAACAGGGAAGAGTCACGTAGTGCCTGGGATTTGAAAGCAATCCGATGAACTAGGCAGGCGGTGGCAGGTACAGGAAGGTCTTCCAGAGTTTTCTTCATCTTTATCAGCTTCTGGAAGTCCTTGTTCGTAGATCTACAGGGAATCTCTGTGTTCAGGTAGCAGCTGCAGTCATCAAGAAAGCAGAGTATCTTTGAATTTCCTTCTGATTTTCCTGTCTAAACTTGAATCTGAATTCCCAGGTTGAACAGAGGGAAAATTAACTATTTATATTTTATTTGTTAGCCCTTATGCTTCTGAGATAAAAACTCAGTTAAATGAGGGAGAAAAGGACTGCAAAAAGCTGTTTAAAGCAGTGTCCTCCAGCCGTGCTCAGCCCTCCTGGTGCCCAGCAAAGGCCAGACACAGCCTGTCCCCTCCTCTCTGGCTGCTGCTGTGTGTCATGTTCACAGACAGCAAAGAAGCTTGAAGTCAGATTGTGGCACCAAAAAGAAATAATTTTAGATTAAAAGAATCAGCTCACAGTGAAGCTACACAATAAAGAGAAATTAATTTTTTTTTTCTTCGAGCTTTTTTTAGAGCAGGTAGTCAAAAAAAAATTATAAAGAGGGAAAGAAGAAGGCAGAGGGGTCTTTAAGGCCTGCAGTGCTCTGGGAGTGTTGCAGATGTGCCAGTGCACACTGCCTGGGCTCCTCCTGACTGCACCCAGCTAACCTGGCTCCTGTCTGCCCACAAGGCAGGTGCTTTGTTCCAAAAGAGGCAGCTCTGGGTTGTTCTCTTTGCCCAGAACACCAGCTCAGACAGCAGCAGGCTCTGAGGGCTCTTGTGTTGGTCTCTGTAAGGGGCTTTGTGGAGGTGACAGGTGACCAGGAGCTCAGCCAAATCAATGCCCACACTGTGCTCCTCAGGAGCCACAAGCCCTAAACCAGGGAAAAGTCAGAGTCCTCTCTATGCACAGGGACACACTGTGGGCCAGGGAACTGCCTTCCTCATGGAGAGCCCCCAAAAAGCCCAGAGATGCCAGCACAGCCTGTCCAGCCCCCACTGCCAGGCAGAGCACGGTGCTGCTGCCTGCCACCAACTCTGCTGATGCTAAAACCACGGTAGGATCATTGAATCAGAGAATCCCAGACTGGTTTGGGGTGGAAGGGACCTTAAAACTCATCCTGTTCCACGCCCCTGCCATGGACAGGGACACCTTCCACTACCCCAGGCTGCTCCAAGCCCTTCCAGCCTGGCCTTGGACACTTCCAGGGAGTCACAAGGACATGATGGAAAATAAGGAGGAAAGATGAAACAATCATGCTGAGCTCCCCCCTCTCCATGCACAGTCCCCATTGGGGGTCAAATCTCCTCCAAGACCCCTCCAACCCCTCCCCTGCTGCTCCCCACTCCATCCCTGTGCCTGCCCTTCCCTGGCCAAGCAGGAAAACTCCCCCGAACCCCATTTACTCTTCCCACCTTGGTGATTCAGACCCTGAGCCAGAGCGGGCCAGGGGCTCGGGGTCTAAAAATCCCTTTCCCGGCAGGAAAGCTCCCCAGTGGCAGGCAGAGCCCAGGGAGGACCCACAGAGGGCAGGATCCAGCCCCACGAGTGTGGCTGATGTCACCCTCTGTCACCGCGCTCGCACTGGTGGTCACGCTGATAACAAGATCAAAGGCTTGAGACTATTTCAACAGAAGTGCTGGGAACAGTCTTGATCAAAATAAGAGGAAGGCCCTGTATACAGAAGACATGAGAGGTTTGCAACCCACATGTGAACCTTTGAAGTTATTCTCTCTCTCTTTTTTTTTTAATAAACTAGTTTAACATCATTAGTTTAAGAGGTATGAACCCGATGGGCTGTGTAATCTCCTGATATACTGCAGGCACAGGGTATTATCCACACAAAGACATGCTTTTCCAGTGGGGGGGAAAAGCACTGCCAGAGATACTCACAAATAAGACAAGAAAACACACAATTAGTTTTACGGGATTTGAAGTTCATTTCATAAACTGACACACTTTTGTTACCGAGTATCGCCAGATAAGTCCGATACATTTTCTCTCCTATAATCCTTTTACCATTTCCATTCCCCCCTACAGACTCTTTTCCTTGATGTTTTGTTCAGTGCACTCCCTGCTATCTGCACACGCTTGCCCAGATTTTTTAGACTTGAAAGGGGCACGGTATCAGCATTAACCATTCCAGGAGAGCTGATAAAACACACACGAGCACTTTGCTATCTATTAACATTTCTGAACTCCTTCCATCACCTGCACAGAATAGTGATTGAAGAGAGGGTGGGGGCAAAAGAGGTAAATGAGGATATTTATGACCAACTTCCCATGACTTATTTTTTCCAGCACCCCTTCCTCACCGTGCACAGATGAGGCATGGCTTTCTCTGCCACCTCCCTGTTGGAGTAACAAGGACAGCAGGGCTGCAAGATTCCCCATCCCAGGTTGAACGGGGCTGGGAGCAACCTGGTCTAATGGAAGGTGTCCCTGCACATGGCCCTTGAATGTAACATTTAAATTCTCCCGATTTCTTTTAGTCAAATATGGATTTTCTTTTGCCCTGCTATGGCTCCCAGGGATGTACCTGTGATGCTGGGGCAGAACAGTGAGTGTGGATCTCTTGTCATGTCACTCCTCACAGTCCTGCTCAGGGCCACATTCCTCCTTTTTCCACCTCTACTCGCTGCTGTTAAACAATGGTGATTCTGGGCTTCATCAGTGCACAGTGCCAAGGAGAAGCTGGATCTGAAGTGGTTCAAAGCCCAGTTTCTCCATGCTCCAATCCTGAGTGTTTATGACTAAAAAATGACTTTTAGACACTCCACCACGCAAGCAATCAGTTCTGCACAACAAGGGTGTCCATCACCCTGAGGGGACAAACAGACAGTGGGACAAACCCCTCCCAGAGGTTTTGCTAAAAGCATCACCAGACACCGTGTCTCTGGCAGCCTGGAGCTTTATCTGCCACAACAGGCTCAGATTTAAGGACTTCCCTTCCAATCTGAGGTGGCTCAGATCCACCTACGTGTGCCCTCCTCCTTCCCACCCTGTGCTCCCACATCAACCTTCAGCAGGAGGAACGTGGGGAGGTGCAGGAGCATCACTGCCAGCAGGGCCTGAAGGAGATTCCATTCCATTTTTTCATGGAAACGGGAACATTTTTTTCCAGGCATGCTCAGGGAAGCCCTTCTCCTGCGTGCACAGAGGGGTGTCCTGGCTCTGGATGCTCCTGGAGGAGAACACGATTTGGGGCTGATGGTATCTTGGCCTGACTGCAGAGGAAGGGAAATATATGATGTGTTACCAGCCTGAACTGATGTGATTTGATTCTGCAATTTAATCTGGTTTGTTTTCTGGCTGGCTCCTATGGCTGTGTAAAAATGGCTCCTTGCAAACCCAACTAAGGATGAAGTGCACTCCCTGCAAATCTCAGCAAGGGAAGGAAATCCAAATGTTTTCAGTTTAACTATTAAACATAGTTTCCAGCTAGTGTGCTCAGAATTTGAAATTAAACAAATGAAAGAAACATGTTTCAATGGTTTTATGTAGGCAATAATGTCATTAACAGGAAATAAAGAAATTGGGCTTTGCAGCTGCAGTATGAAGTTTAACCCTTCCCGTGCAGCTCGGTGCTTGCTGGGCTGCCACAGCCCACTCCCACCCTGCCTGCTATTGGGCATCCCAAAAAAACTGCCTGGACCCCAATATCCTGATCCACACAGCCCTTAAAGCAGGATGGTAATGGAAAAAGCAGGAGGAGAGACAACGGTTAGGAGAGAACAGGCTTTCCTGACTAGTGGAAAACTTTCAGATCATAAAGTCAAATAAAACTTTTCACTTCCAGGGGTAAAAAAACATAACCACCAAAAAACCCAAGCCCTTTGTGCATGGTTATTTTTAGGTGTGCTGTCAAAGTTGAGTACCCTAAAATTATACCTGCTTTGGTTTGTTTCTGCCTGTCTATTCAATTCTCAGAATTAAGGACAGTGAAAGGTGTGAGATTCCAGCCCTCGTGGTGCTGTCAGGAGCTGGGTGATGCCTCTCAAAAGCTGGACCAGTCCTGAGGCCACAAAAGAAACATTAATTTTCTTAAGGATGCCTTTATTTCCAGGTGTGAAATGCAGGCTGGAGAGAGGAGGCTTTGCACGGAGAAAGCCTCACCCCTCACATCCAGGTCACCCCTCCTGAGCATCTGTGTCCAAACCAGCACCAAACTATTGGTGCCATTTCATCTAAAGTTACATTTTACTGCTCCCCCTTCTCCTACTTTATCTACATTTCTTTTTTTGTAGATTGTATCTTCCTCTGCCAAAGCCCTATTGATTGTATGGAAAGGTGTTTTCTTCCACCATGGGAACCTCCACCATAATCCTTAAATAATTAATATTGGCAGCTTTGTTTTCCCTTTTCATTAAAAGGAAAGGAAACTTGGTGAGTGTGAGGTCAGTCTCTCTCCTAGCTAGACCCAAAAAAAGCTGCTTAGACATACATTTCATTAATGATTTTTTTTTCTTTTTACTAGAAATCCTCATGCTAGGGGAGAGACCATCAAAATACTATTTTAATCTTTTCTCCTTTTGCTTTTTAATCCTTTCAGAGAAGCCTGGAAATTACCCAGTATCCTTTCTCCCCATAAGAAACTGGGGGCACTGAGAACCTCACACTACTGACACTCAGGAGAAAGTGGAATGTTATCAGACCATATCCCCATTTCTGCATCCCCAGTCCCAAACCAACTTCTGGGCTTTTCCTTCTTTTCCCAGCAGGCCTGAGATTAGAACACTTTGGGGATTTTTTTAATATTTGAAAACAAATCTAACTCAAATCTCCCGTTACCCTGAGAACATATTCCAGACTCTTTCACATCACAACTGAGAGTTCTCCCCCTATTTTTTTTTCTGGTAGCATTCACAAATGTCTGGATAATCATTTCCCCAGCACTTCTGTCTTCCAAGAGCCCTTCCAGGTAGCAAAACCCATCCCCAGCAAGATCCTCTGGCACTGAAGCAGCTCCTACCCTGCTGTTATTCCCCTGGAAAAGGTCAGCACATCCCCCCCACATGTCTAATCCAAGCCCTTCTAATCAAACATGCAGATCAGCTCATTAATGATGATGCACTGGAGCCCCTGACAGGGGATGGTGACCATGGCAGGAAGCACTGAGGGGAGCAGGAGGTTGCTGTCACCTCCTATGTCCCAGCTGCTGCTTCCTGAGATAAGTTCAGTTTGTAATGGGAACATTTCCACCTGGGGGAAGCCCTAAAAACTCCTAGAAAGCAGCAAAAGCTGAAATCCTGCTGTGGGTAACACAGTCAGGTTGGCTACAGGACAACAACGCTGCTGTGGTGTTTCACACCTCCAAAAAAAACTGGTTCTGAGGAATTTGTCAGAGATACATCGAGGGTCTGTTCACCTCTGTGCATGGAATGGAAATAAGAGTTTCCACACAAGCCCCTGGCAAGCTGGAAGGAGAGCACCTACCTCATCTCAGTCTTGCATGGAGGGGTTTGCTTGGAAATGGAAAATAAAACTTCGGTAATCATGGAAATAACACTTTGATTATGATCCCCATCCCATGCCTGGCTGCTTAAATTAACTGAGAGCACTGCCATAGTGTATCTCTCTCACTGAAGGGCATTGGGATGGTGATCAGCTCCCAGGAAAATGAGGCACCTCCTGCTCCATGCTGGCCTGGGGGATGGCACAGGAGGGGCAGCAGCTCCAGTGGAACCAAGTGGCCACAGGGACAGTGATTTCTGAGCACGTCCTGTGCAGATCCATGGGCTTGCCTTGGGCACCTGTAACATGTTTTAGTGCTGGGCTCCAGTTATCCACCCTGTCTGATGATGGACTCAATGAAAGAAATGCTGAAATAGCTGATTATTCTTCTAGCCATAACTTCAGACAATAAAAATAGATAAATTCCATAGATTTAAGCAATGCACCACTGTCCTGTCATTACACAGGAACATGCCCAACCCAAGAACAGAGAGAACAGCTTCTATTAAATTGATTTCAGTTCATGGAGAATGCAATATCAGAGCAGACTCAAGAGCTATTTAATACATTTAAAAGGATGTGGTTTCCACAAGCTCAGACACGTTGACAGCTGCTCTTGAAGTGAACACGGATGATGAGGCTCTCCTGTGATACACCTGACACCAGCCAGCACTGGGAATGTGGATCTGTCCCTCGTGGCTCCAAGGGAGATGACAAAAACCCTGGGTCAGAGACCTGGGGTCGGTCACCAAGCCCTGAAAAGCCCACTGTGCCCCAGCTGGGATGGCTCTGCTGCTCTGAGCTGACTTCTGAGCTGGCCCAGGAGGATCACCCCAGCCCTGGCAGTGCCCAAGGCCAGGTTGGATGGGGCTTGGAGCATCCTGGGACAGTGGAAGATGCCAGGGGGATGAGATGATTTTTTTAAGGTCTCTTCCCATCCAAACCCTTCCATGATTCTGTGACCACTGGAGCAGCTGCAGTCACACTGTTAAACACCCTGGAGTCAAACCCAGCCCTTTGTCCTGGAGTGCACTAAAATAATAACCTGCCTAATACTGCTATTACCCCGATGCAAATCAGGAGGAAAGGATTACACCACTGCCACACACCAGTAAGAAAAAAAAAAAATCCCAAGTAATTTTTCTTCTCTTGGTGACTTTACAGAGGCTGGGGAGGCTCTCCCTGACCACTGAAGTTGCACAGAGCCTGGGCACCAGCTGAAGTGGCAGCAGCCCCTCTGCAGAGGGGAGCAGGGATGTGTTTTTTGGCAGCAGGGCCAGCCCGTTTCCTTGGGCCACCCCCTTCATTGTGAATGCTTCAGGCATTAGCTCAGGGAACTCACCCAGCTAAAAATAACCCTTCCCGCACAAAAAATAGACAAAGAAAATGGCTATTTATACCCTGGATCAATTCCTGGGCTCACTCACCGTGTGGTCCCTGGAATGGCTGCACTGGGATCAGGCACAAGGGGCTCTGCAGCTGCACCAGGGTGACCACGGGCACATCCCCGGCCATGGGGGCACTGACCCCACTTGGCTCTAAACCAGCCCAACATCCACACATGACCTTTATTCCTGGCATTATCAGGGGCTGGAAAAGGGAGAGCTGTGCGTGTTTTCATACTTTTTATTTTAGTCTTCGTGTTTTCGGTTTATAAATGTATTTTTTTTTTAGGTTTGCCTCACCTGGCTGCCCTCCCAGCTGGGTCAGGGCTGTTCCTCTATGTGCTGTTCCCAAATTCTTGGGTTTAAATGCCACAGAAAGACAAAGGGCCAGCTCCAAATATCCAAAGAGAAACAGAGGATCAGCCAAATAGTTTGATAAAACTCAGGGAGAATGATCCATCCTCATCTGCCTCGGCAGAGAAGTTTAAATATGGATAAAGACAGTTGGAGTAATATAGATGCATTTTTTTCCCCTTGTTGTTTTCTGTTTTGACTTCTTTGGGATCATTCAAAGGGAGGTTCAGGCTTTGATCTTCTCTATTGGCAATATTTTCTTCATCTAGGTTTTTATAGTTTGAGAAGAGATGTTACATGCTTGCAAGAGAGACTATCAATATGATGTGGGCCTGAACAAAAAACCTGGTGTCAGGTTCTCCATTTGGAGTGTTACCTCAAGCTTTGAAGTTTGTAATGATTCAAAAGCATCTAGAGCTGCTACAAATGTTAATAAAATTAAAGCCATCTGAAAGTGAGGCTTGCATGTGCCTTTGAAAGTAGGTCTGTGATCAGTTATTACCCTCAATTACCTTGTTGTCCACTCTTTTAGCTCGAGGTTAAACTCTTAACACTTTGCTTTGAAGTGGTTATCCTTTTATCTATGACCGGACTGAGGAATTTAAGGGCAATAATCAATGAGAGCTTCATAAGAATAAAGGGGAGACAAGGCAAGGAAAGGAGGTGTGAATGTGCCCTTAACTGCTGGCTGGGGGTTCAGGGGCTGGGGGGACACCGAGCTCTGACAGGGGGCTTGGGGAGAAAAAGAAAAGGGGAAAAAGAAAAAAAAAAAAGGAAAATAGAGGCGAAAAAAAGGGGGGAATGAAAGATTTAAAAAAAAAAAAAAAAAAAAAAGAAGGAGACCCAGCAATTTCCAAATCACTGCTAAAAATAAAGCGAAAGCACCAACCCGGGGTGGGGCTGGGCGTGGGGAGCACGGCGAGGTGAAGCCTCATCAAAGGCACGGAGAGATACGAATAAAGAATCGGCTCCATCAGCCTTTGATGTTCGCCAGGACACCTCGCCCTGCACGGACGGGACACGGGATGGGCGCTGGGGACCCTCCCCGGCCCCAGAAATTACCCCCCACCCCAAAACAAGGGGTGCCCAAGCTTTGGCACCTTCTCAGGAAGGATTCCATCCCATGCAGGATGCCCAGAGGGGATCCTCGGCTGGGAGCAGCAGCATCCCTGCCACCTGAACCCCGATGTCACCCGAGGGGTCCTTGGCCACCTTTCCCAGCTGCCAACCCCACAAAGCCACCGTGGGATGCCGGAGCCCCTTCTTGGAGGGTGGCGAGCCCGGGGAAGGAGGCTCAGAGGATGCACCTGGCTGTGTCCTGGTCCTGCTGTCCTGGTGCCATCCTTGTCACGCCCTGCACGGGCTGCCAGGTGTGACCCAGCCCTCTCCTCACAGAGCCAAGCTGCGCTTTCACCGGCCGGGGAACATCAGAGCAACACTCCCAGCCAACTCTTTTCCTTTAATTTTTTTTTTTTTTTTTTTTTTTTTTAATCCGAGGTGCCTAAAGCGAGGTGTTGAAACGCATGTTGAGTGCACCTCGTTTGGCAGGGGACCAAGCCCACATGGCCCGGGTTTGTGAAGTCCTGAGCACAACCTCGGTGTGTGCTCAGCATCTCCCAAAAACCTCGCACCGCCGCGCTTTGATCCCGCGCCAGCCTTCGGAGCTGCGTGTCTAATTTAAGGTGCTTGGGTTGGAAAATGTTGACAATTATTGTTACTCTAAAATTAAATCAGTGCTTAATTATCAAAATTGATGGTAACTTAGAGTGGCGTTTTCAAGAGAGCCTCGGGGAGTCAGAAGGAGATTTTCAAAGGCGGTTTAATGTCTCAGGGCCATGTCTCCCTCTCCATACCTGCCCTTTCTTACTGACTGCTCCTGCTTCAGCACCTTTTTAAGGCCACCCGAGTTGTGCTGAGCTCTCTACCGAGATGCTACAAGGTGGACCTGAAACCATGAGCACAGACCAAAACCTCCAGCCCTCCAAATGCACTGGGCTAATTCACAGCGAAAAATCAATTGGCTTTGGGTGCCTAATTCTCCTATAATCCTTTAGATAATCCCAGCTTTAGGCTTTCAGATACCGATAAAAAACCAAACAAACCCCACAATACAAGAAATTCGTGCAAATAGAATAGAAAACCAACATATATTTCATATAACTTTCAGATGCTCTGAACTTGATATGAAGAAGGTTGAGGACAATAGCAATAAAACATTGCTCAAGAGAGAGTAAAGGCACAAGACCGTGAAGCCCGAGGCTGAGAACAGAATTTCGTAATTAAGTAGCCTCCAGACAACAATTGTCATAGGCAGGCATTGCTCAAGGACCCAGCCATTATTGCTTTCATTATAATTTTTCAGGAGAGGATCTTTCTCTGGCCTGGCTCCACCTTCATTCAAAGCTCCCAGTGGCCCCAGCCACTAACGAGAAAGCGTTGATTGAGAAATGCTAAGGAAGCCTGCACAGACACGGTGGCTGTGGAGCAGGCACGTGGCAATGGGGGTCCAGAGCAGGGCTGGTGAAAGAGGTGACACCAGGCAGGGACATCAAACAGCACATCTGGGATGAAGAAATGCAGGGAGGGAGGTCATGGCTGGTGCATGCCAAGGTGTTTGTGCTGCCACTGCCTAGACTGGGGGGTCACTTGCTGGTTCAGTGGGGTCCTGCTGGTCTTGTCCATCAGAGCAGTGGAAAATGTGCTGACAGGAAAGGTTTTCCAAAGAAAACTGGGCCAACTCAAAGAAAATCCTGATAAACCCTATCTTGAAACTCTGTACAACACGGGAGCTGCAGTTTTTTACTCTGTGCATTTCACAGACCCAGATGGCATCTCCCATGGAAGCTTGGGCAAGGAGAGGAGCACACAGTGGCTGGGCTGTGGCAATGTCACCCATCCATGTCACACCACCATGCCCACCACAGATCACTGCTGCATCCCAGAATTTCCACATTCTGGGCTTTGGCTGAAACTGGCCCTGGAACTTTAGCGTTGCTATGGAGGGGAGGAAAAAAGCACAAATTCGAAACTCCTCTCTGCTTGTAGAAAATTTTGATTTCCCATCAAAACTCAAATGTGACCGAAAAGATCCAGTTGACTGTCCCTGTCCCAGCTGGAGCTGAGTGAACCCCGCTGGAATTGCAGGATTAACACCCATCCCCTGACGTTACACTGAGCATGACCGTGCCTGCCTACACTTAACTGCTGACCTATCTTAAACATCCCACTAATTAACATGCTGAACCAAGGTCGTGTTCCAACATGGTCTGATTTTCCAGTGAAGAGAAGAGCCAGGAAGGATTAGGAACAAATGGGAACAGCCCGAGATGCCTCCTCACACCCCGAGCCACGGCGGGTCTTTGCTTCTCCACCTCAGAGCCCTCCATGCACAAACGCAGAGGACCAGGAGGGGCCCCTGTGCCCACTAATTCCTGGCTAAACAGTAATCCCAAATTGTGGCAGCAAAGCCAGGGCTCAGCCACTGTCTCCTGCTCCAGCTGCTCTGATCTTTGGCCAGTTATCAGCACCTGGATGCTCAGGAAAGAGGGAGGTGATCCAAGGAGGTAACAAAGGAATAAAGTTCTCCTTGTTCCTGTAAAAATGCTGCTGCTGGACAGGCTGCCAGGGCTGGGGCAGAGCACAGCCCAGCTCCTGGGGAGCCTCCTCAGCTGCTGGAAACCCCAGCCCTGGCTCATCCCATGGAGGGCTGGCCCCATCCCATAGGAGGGGCTGGCTGAAGTGACACCCCCTCTTGCACTATGATTATTACTCAATCTTTTTTTTTTCAGCTCATTATATTGAGGAACAGAGACAAACACAGTAGAGAAAATCTCTTGGCTCTACATGATCCCAGTCCCTCTGAAAGCAGCAGGGTGGCCAAGCACACTCCCCTGTGACCTCTGCTCCTGACACACACAGAGGGGGATTTTTATCTCCCAGGGGACCAGGAGTGACCCAGGCAAAGGCTGCACCCCACGATGCCAGCAGCCTCAGAGCTGCTGCTGCACTCACAGGTGGACAAACGCCACCTCAGAACCTCCTTGAACCTTGCAGGGAAGTGATCTTCTTCCTTAATCCTTGAGAGCAGGGAAGAACAGCACTACCAAAAGCCCACCTACTCAGAGGAGCAGTGCCTGGAGCTACAGGAGCCCTCAGAGCCCCAGCCCCATCACACCTCCAGAAAGGGAGGTCAGTGCAGCAGCAGTTTCCCCCTGCAGACAGGGGGTCATGGGTCATGGGCAGTATCCCCCTGCCAGTCATGGGCTGTTGAAGATGAATCAGCTTCTTCTAAGGCTTTAATTAATTTTCTCCTCTGCCCAAGGTAAAAGGTCCTCTCCAGGGTCTCCTCTTGATGGTCTCCCCCAGCCACTCCTCCTCCAGCACCATCCCTCACACCAGATCTTCCCTTTTTCTCCCTCCAGCAGGTTTAGGAGAGAAGGCAGATGACAAGAGAGCAACTCCTCATGTTTTACTGTAATGTATTGCCCCGAAACCCTTCCAGGATATACTGGGGCAGACTGATGGGAACTTCTCCTCACTCTGATCCACGACCCAGCAGCACTGCTCACACCGAATCTCCCAGCTCAGGTGTCCCTGGGAAAGAGCAGGGGACGATGCCAGGCTGGGTAAAAACCCCTGGATCTCCCTGGAATGGCAGGGGGGGAGGAGAGGCATGCAGCGAGGTTCTGTGACTCCAGAGAGTTGGCAAATCCCCGGATAAAAGGGAAAATATGTTCATAATAAATAAGACTGAAGTAACACGTTGCGAAATATTGACTCCCTCGGAAAGGCGGCTGTTTGCTTTCAGTGGAGCTGCATCTGATCCTCTGCCAAGCGGGGCTGAGCGCCTGGAAAAGAGACTTTGCTGTGGTCAGCCAGGGAAAACCAGGTGCCCAGAAAGTGCAGGGACTGTGTGTGCACAGGCACACGGGAGCAGAGGGAAGATGGGCACAGTCCCGGGGGTCCCCAGCTCCTGAGAGCCCCACGAGTGCTCCCCTGAGCAGAGCCAGCCTGGAGCTGAAACTTTAATTTTAATGCAGCTAATCAGATGTCAGTGTAGAGACTGAAGGAAGGAGAATAGAGGGGAGAAAAAAGAAAGAGGTGTTGATAAAATACTTGTTAGAAAGAAAATTGGATTAGTGGTGCCATTCTGGCCATGAAGTTCTTTGAGCGAAAGAAAAGAAATAATAATCTTGTTCCTTTTTTCCCCCATCTCTCTGCAGCCCACTGAAGGCCTCACAGCCAAAACATCAGTCCTTCTAATCTTATTTTCTTTTTTCTAGCGTGTATTTTATTAACCCCTTTTCTCATTTAACTGCTATGAATAGCTCAGTGGGTAACATCCTTCTTAGAAAGTGAAAACCTCCTTGGAGATGCGGTGCAAGGAGAGAAATGCAGACAAACTTCCAGCTCCTGCACTCAGAAGAAAAGCTCCCTCTGTAATCCTGTCTGGTGAATCCCAACATTGTACCCCAAGGTAACTGCCAGCTCCAGGTCCTCTCTTTGGAGCAGGAACAATCAGGGAATTTATCTGGACACGCCAGGAGATTGCTCCAGCTCAATAAACTCCATGGATGTGGAGTAGAGATTAGAAAATAAATAAATGTCCATGCTCTGCTTCTTGGGAAAGTGTTCCTGTGTGTGTGTATGTGTGTGTGTGTGCATCCAGCACCCTAAAGTCAACTCAGGCAGCCGGATTCTCTTTTCACAGCCTCCCTCTGAATCACCTTTTCTTTACAGCTTGTACAGTGAAATTCCCAGTATGGACTGGGATGCTTGTGGAATTAGTCCAGCACTCCAGTGCCCGGGCTGGGGGCTCTGGGCCAGGCACAGGAGTGCTGCTGGCTCCAGTGGCTTTATCCCACCAGCCCAAAGCAAGGCTGGATTTCTCCTCTCACACCCAGGGCAGGATTTTGTGCCCCAGGTAAAACCTGGGATGTCTGGAAGCTCAGGACCAGCCTTCCCTCTACGCAGCAGCGATATCGATGTGGCCAAAAGGGGAGAAAAAGCATAATTAAAACATCAAATCCAAGGGAGACAGTCCTGCCCTGAGCTGCTGTAAGTGGGAACAGAGATTTGGCCTCTCCATAAAGAAAATACCAGCCCCAGCGAGCTTGGCTGCTGCCTCCTTCCCTGCGAGCAGCAAACCTTCCTGGGAGAGGAGCAGGAACGGGATCCAGCCCGATATTGGTGTGTTATTTTCCTTGACAGCTGTGGTGCATAGTGGTAAGTGCATGTTTAATTCATTCACAATTTATGGTGTAATGAGAACAATGAATGTGTCTGAGGGAATAATTGCTTCACGGCGGGGATGCTGGAGAGTTCAAGTTGGTTGGCACCTGGACTTTGAATCGGGGCTGGCAGGGATTGGCTCCGGCAGCCCCACAATAGCCCCGAGAACAAAGCTGAGGGGATGGGGAGGGGGTTCAAAGTCACCCCGGCCGAGCTGCAGCAGCCTCTCCATGGCAGTGGCTGGATCCCAGCCTTGTTAGACCCGTCTGGCCCCAGTTACTGGGTACCCAGCGAGGTTTGTGCATGTGGGAGCTGCTTTTCCAGCCCGTGTTTACAAGGGAATTTTGCTGGGCTGCAAATCCCTGTCCCTGGAAAAGCGGCGCTTCCCCCACCTCCCTCTAGGACCTTTTCACTGCTTGGTCCTGGCTGTGTCTGCCAAACCCTCCTTTTGTTGGGGGTGTGGAGAAGGGGTTGACCCTTTCCAGTGTCCTCAGCAGCCACATGGAGTTTCAGAGGCCTCAGAGGTCAAGAGCATCCATATGGAGGGCCCAGGAGCTCTGTGCGTCTCCCAGCTGTCCCCACGGCAGCTGTGCTTGCAGCCCCCGAACAAAGCTCATTAGGGGGCTCGTTAGGACACTCAGGGGGTGCTCTGAGCTGTCCTGGAAGAGCCCTGGAATCACATCACTCCCAGGAGAAGGCATCACGTTTGGCTCCACATATGAACAGCTCCCATCCATCAGACTGGGAGCAGGGAGATCCTGTTATCCATCACGGGCTCTCTCCCACACCACTGAGCGGGGCAAGATTTTGAGCCAACAACAAAGAGATGCCAACAAATCATCCCTCAGGCTGTGGTCCATGCAGGGGGGTCTGCAGCAGCGCCCTCCACAGCTCCCAGCTCTTGGCACCCAGCGGAAATGCCAATCTGATTTCTGGAACAGATGTGCCAAAGCACGAGCAACAAATCTTCCATGCATCAAATGCACCCCAAGGAGATCAACAATCAAGATGGGGCTCTTGGAGCCAGCATCAGCTCTGGGGGGAACAGGCTGTGAGGAGCTGTGAGACTCAGATGCTGTTGTTAATTATTACACCATTCTATTGGGGAGCTGTGCTAGAGACCATCAGCACTCGAGCTTTTCCATACATGGGCTGTGCAGGATGGAGCTGGGTCCCTGTTCTCCTTCTCCAGATGGGAATGCCACGTGCTGGGGATGGATTTGCCTTGGACAGCATTCAGAGATGCTGAGCTGAGAGCCCTGCTACACATTAACTCCCATGCAGGGCTCTACAAGATGTTTTGAACACTTGGGACTAAATGAAGGCTGCTTTTAGCTGGGACAACATCTGGGTATGAGCAGATGTGGGCCAAGCTGGTGAGCAAATCACTGCAAGGGCTTTTCTTTAGGTACTGAAGGCATTTTTCCATGGGGCTAAGTGGTTTAGGTGCATAAATTGGAAGGACACCCAATTAAGATTAAAAAGATCAAGGTTTTAGGCTGCTGTCCCCCCTCAAAAACATCCCACCTATCCACACGATGGAAACAGCCACGGCTGGGAGTGGAAGACAGAGCTTAGGAGCAGACAGAAACATGAATTTGTAGTCCTGACAGAGAACCTTGTTTTATCCCATCTACTCTGAGGTTAAACATGATGTTCTGTCAAGCCACACAGGGAGGAAAACACGGTTTATAACCGCGTTAAACACGGCACAGCTCCGCGGGCCGAGATTGCATCGAGAGCAGAGCCTGCCAGCCTTTCATCTGTGCTCAGGAACATCCAGGAGGCAGCACTGCTGTAAATACATCACTCCCCTGTCCCCTGGAATGCTCTGCCTTGTCACTGCTTTCCCCGGAGCTGCTTTGCCCTGACACTGCTCTGCCTGGCAGGGAAAATAACAGACCCGAGTGCTTGAAGGGGGACCAACCACGTCTTCACCTCTCCATGGGCAAGAAAAGGTTAAACCCAGAGGTGACTGCAGATGCAAAGTGTGAATTTGGCTGGGGTTCACACCTTCTCCCCCTGCTCCATCCCCTCCCAAAGCTCAGCTGTGAGCTGAGCCCCTCCTCCAAAATCCCATCCCTGCAGGAGGATCCATCCCCATCCCCAGCACAGCACAGATGACAGGTCAGGATACAAACAAACCCACCCATAATTGCACATCGTTAATTACCGCGGGTGTTTGGGTTTCTTGGAGAACATTAGGTTGTGAAGACGCTCAATCAAAGAGCCCTTGGGGCATTCAAATCAAGGCAAAGCATCAAAACCCAAGCGCTGTTTTGAAAACACCGCTTGCAATGCCCAGCGTGGAAGGGAAAGGCTTTGCCTTCCCCCCCTGCCTGCCCTGGGTGCTCCCAAGCTGGTGGCACACAAGGGCAGAGGCTGTGACCTCGGTACAGCATCTGCAGGAGCCCCCAGGGACTCCCAGGGTGATCCCAGCAAGGCTTTAACCACAGGCACTCACTGAGGATTTCCTCTGATAGATCTTCCCTGTTGTTCTCTCAAACCCAACCTTTTTGTGCCCAAGCAGAGCAGCTCTGAATTTGGCCCTGCACTGGTTCCCACCAGCCTGAGAACAATTAGGAGAAGAATCAACTTAGGGGAGAAACTTCTGTTAAAAAAAAAAAAAAAAATTGTGACTGATAACTGCAACCTCTGGAGATATTTTTAGCTACACCGACCTATGTATAATATATAACTGTGCTTTTATAATGATGGAACAGTATTGCAGGTGAGGTGTGCAAAGAGGGAGTGAAAACTGCAAAAAAGTGACATCAAAAAGTAAGTCACAAATCAAAAAGAGAAGGTAATTAATAGCACCAAATTCAGGGGAGGAATTTCTGCTCACAGTCAGGAACAATGTAAAAGAGGATTTCAGTAATATTTGGGTAGTAGTTCTTTTTCTAATAAAGATGCTCTGTTTCAGCCAAACCTACTGGATTTGAAGCAGAAAATTAATTCAGGGAAGTTTTAGAACAGTGTCCCTAGGCCACTCCCTAGGCCACTGAAGACTTTTAGTCTTCAGATCCCTAAACAAAAGTTTCTAGAAGTTTTTTAGAAGTTTCTAAGCATCCATGCAGGTATTTCACAGCTTTGCACTCATATGGGTACATGTACATTTACTTAGAAATGGCTGTTATATGAAAAAAAAGGAAAATAAAGATCCAGAGAGATGTGCTCACATCAGTGAGAAAGCTGCTGGGAGTTGCACAAATTTAAAAATATTATTTCAGTTTACACTTGGCATTTCTCACTCTCTTGCTCACAGCTCTGTACCTTACACTGACCATGCTCCTGAAAACAACCCTGAGGCCAAACCCAGCATCTTCTGCCAGCACAGCACAGAGGGACCACCCAGCACTTCCCATCCCATTCTTCTACATTTATTTATTACAGCATTTATTTTCCAAAGTGACACCAAAAATCCACATTCGTATTACAAAGCTCAAGCCCAGCAAAGCCCTGCTCTTCCTCTGCGAGGATTAAAGTGCAGTGAGCAGGGAGGGAGGGTCCCTGAGGGGCACCTGGTGCTCACCTGCCTCCAGGTGCTGACACCCTGAGGTGACACCACACCAAGTCACCCACGGCATCCTGCACAGGGCTCAGTGTCACAGTCACAGCCACAACAGCTCCTGAGAGCCAGGCTCCTGCATCTCTCCTAAAATATGGGTTTGCATCGCCTGGAGAGAAATGATCAGCCCCACTAGAAATACAGCAAACGGTAAATAAAGGATATTTTATCCAGGGGTTTGCCTTATTTACATTATGACAAATGTCAGATAACACCACGGAGCTGCTCAATCGCTGTGTGGAAGTGCTACAAACACCTCCCACACACAGCACACTCCCTCCTTCCCTCACACAAGACACGTTTTTGCAAGATCAGACCCTCATTCAGTTCTTTCAATGCTTTTTCACAATTTCTTTTTCCAATTTAGGGAGGAAAAGTTTTATTTAATTATCATCTCTTTTTTTGGTCTTTTTTTTTTTTTTTTTTTGTGGCTTGAATTGACCAACTGCATATCTTCCCCTGGCTTTATCAAAGAAGCCACCAGTACCAGAGCACATCTAATTCTAAGAGGGCTTTAGTAGGCAGACTTAAAATTGATCATGCATTTTAGTTTCAGTAACTTGCAATTTCTGCATGCTTTGATAGCATACTTTAAAGAACAAGTCTTTAATGACAAAGGCTTAAAGGAAATGACCTTTCTGAAGAAAATATCAAAGCTTGGAAAAGATAGCTCCTTGGGAAAAAAAAAAAGGCTGAATTAAAATGACCTTGTGTTCTGAAACTTCTTCATACAATATGTGACGTCTTACTTTTCCTTTGTACCCTCCAAATGGGACCAAGGATAATTTAGCAGTGTGGTGCCTCCAGTCCATTCTGTCATTTGGGGAGGACTTGCAGTGCATTAAGAGAATTAAAAAAAAAAAAAAAAATCAGATCCTATAGAGATTCTCCATCAAGACCTCTCAGCATCACGATCAAAGCTGTGCATGTTTTCCAGAAAATTCAATAAATATTTTCTTCTAATCACTATAAAATATTTTTTTTCTGTGCAGCAAAATAATTTCTCAGTTTGAAACCACCACAATCAGGAGAGATTTGGGCAAGCACCAGGAGTAGTTGCTGTCCCCAGCACAATTAAAGCTCTGTTGCAGATGCAAGCAGAAGGAGGGACCTTGTATCCCTTTTCTTGCAGCTGGGCCAAAAAGGAGCATTTTTGTTCCATGTAACACAAGAACTGTGAGTGGCACTGAAATAAAGTGTCACCTTGATAAGGGTCACCTCCCTTGGTACAGGTGAAAAATGTTATGGTGACTTTTTGGTTTTTATAGAGGGTGATACAATCTTCTCTCATGGAGCAAAATCGGTGAATTAAATAAATATAAAATAGAAACAAGGTTGTAACCACACTGAAGCTGGTTTGGGCAGAGCTTGTTTAGGGACAGTGAAGCCAACTCCTGGCAGCTGGCAATTCCTTACCAAGTGGGGGAAAGACAGGCAGAGGGCAAGAAATAACTATGGAAATCTTTCTCATCCTTCAGTTCGGGCTCTAATTCTTACCAGTTACAAAAATTGTCAGAGCAATGTTAACAAGTACAAGAGAATTCCACCCAAACTTACATTTAAGTTCTTACAAGGCTCATAAGCTGCTTCAAAGTGGTTCCCAAGCTGTAGTTGATGCTGGTGAGAGTTTCACAAGAGTTTTGAAATCCCCTGATTGACCAACATCTACTTTTGTCAAACTGCTTTATGACCATCAGTGACATCAGCAACCCAATTCCACCAAAGAGAAGGAAATCCTGGAATTCAGGTAGTGAAAAGAGTGTCCATGTGGTTTTTTAATGGATGTACTCCCCTTCCTGCTGTCAAAAGCACTAAACCCCACACAGATTTGACATAAAAACACAAGCAGAGAAGCAGAATCAAAGATGCCTCATTTCCCTCAGGCATGAGAGGAGCTGTCACTGTCCCCACCTCTGCATTTGGGCCATGCCCAGGGGCACATCCCAGTGCCCACAGCCTGCTCCTGGCAGAGCCCAGCCACTGCTGCCCTGCACCTTTCAGGGTAAAAACATTAAAACACTTTACTGCCCACAATGAGCTCAATGCATCCCAACAATTCCTGCTCCTACATCTCCCCGTTGCCCCAGGCCAGGCTTTGTGGCACCTGCCACAGCACCTCCTCCTTTATCAGAGGAGCCTTATCTGTAATTAGAAGAATCACTTGTTGATTCAAGGAAGGTGGAAAACCTGCCCAGGCCCTGGCTGGGCTGGCAACCAGCACGGCAGCCAGAGCCAGGGTTTGGTAGGGCAGGAGGAGGGGTGGATGGAGCCAGCCTGCCAAAGCCTCTCCTCCTTGATCTCAGTGCCAGGAGCAGATAAGAGCCCAGCTGGTGAGCTGGGACTTGGCAGCACATCCACCTCCACCATGGCACTCGAGGGAGCCTCCAAATTCAGTGCTGGTGACAGCGTGGTGTGGCAGCAGAGGTGGCCATCCCCACCAGCACGGTCCCACTGCTGCTGCCAGGGCCACAGCTGGACTTGGGACAGGAATTTCTGGCCCTTTCTCAAGCACTGTGCCCTGATCCCAACACCACGGGCAGGATGGTGCCCAGGAAAAACAAAGCCATTCCCAGCAGATCCCAATGCACACAGCCCAAATGTTCCAGTGGATGGCCATGGAGACACCAGCACTGCCCCATGGCTGGGAGGCAGGGCCAGCTCTGAGGGCTGACCAGATCCTTCAAACCTCATCCCAGAAACCCCTCTGGAATCTGCTCAGACTTCCCAAGATTGTCACAGAGAGCACATGCCCATATAGCACCAAGGCCACATCACTCATGACTTTTTTCCAACAATGCCCATGGCTGTGCTATCAGCCCAAAGGAATTCCTTGTGCCTGGAGTGTCCAACCCCACCGAGAGCCAGAGCTGCCTGCAGTGCTACCACGGTGCTCTTAGCCTTGAAACACAGCACACATTCCCACTTTACAAAGCCACACAAAACTCCCCTGGCTACTGAGGTGAGTGAGATGCTCAAGCAGGACAATAATGTCAAAACAAAAAGATAAGAAAATAATATTTTAATATTATGTAAACACATGGACACAGAACAATGTCAAAATATGTTAAAATATCTTGGACAGTAATAATAATAATAATAATAGAAAATGGGGTTTTCTTCATGTTTAAAAGTGAAAAAAATGGTATTAGGAAGGAGTAACAAAAATATTAGTAGAGCAAAGTCTACTTGCTCGGTAAGCGAGCTCAGCGTGGTGTCAAACGGTGTATCAAAAGCATAAATCTGTAATAAAATAATGATAAAAAAATAATGGAAAGAAGATACAACAAAATCCATGCTGGCATGAGCTATGAATATGTTTTCATGAAGTTCATTTTTTTTGTGCTAACAAAAGAACCGCTAATCTTTGCATTATAATTTACAAGAGCCAAATCTTCAAACCTATTCAAAGCAGTCCATTTGGCAATCACAGAGATCCCACCGCTCCATCAGTTACCTGAAAAGGAAAAGATTTTTGTCAGTTTTACCTCATTATTTTTATTAGAAAAACACAACAGGCTGAAAGCAGGGCTGGGTCCAGTGGGCAGCGGGTCTGGAGCTTGTTATTATCTAACACAATTACCTATGCTGGACTTACTACCAAGGATCTATGACATTTTCAGTTTCCAGTTAGCTAATTCCTGTTAACAAATAATTTAGGATTAATTTTTTCACACAACTCTCACACTGCTAACCTTCTCACAGTTGCTTAAATATCTCACAAATGCTGACACTATTTTTATGAGCACATATTCTTAGCTGCAGAAACCCTCATGTGAGATATGAAACACCATCAATATCTATAAATACAGTCAGTATGGAGTGGTTTTCCTAGGAAGTTTCCTTGTACTCACCTCTCCATGTGAATCACTTACTCTAAACGCACAGCCAGGCTTTTTATGGCTGCAGCACTTGCCATAATTTATATTGGAGGGTGTAAACGTCTCAAATTAAAAAAAAAAAAAAAAAGCTCGGGCTCGTGGAGATCCGGTGCTTTGAAGATGTGATCTGTAATATTCTGCCTTGCATCATTGTTTTCTATCTTTAAAGGAGGTGGCATCACTGCAGAGCCGCAGCTGTGCAGGAGCCGCCGCCTCGTCCTCGACGTGCAGGCAAAGCCCAGACTTGCAGAGCACCTGCAGCTCCTCTAATTTTGCTCTAGCAGTACTGACTAAGCACTGGGGAAAACTCCTCAGATGCTTGTTGACTGAAAATAAGGACATTTTAAAACTGCACCCATGTTGGAGGGTTTGAGTGAAGCTGTAGAACTTCAAGAGCTGGGAGCCATAGGTGTGAAATGGTATAAATTGATCAAAGATAATCCCGTACTTTTTGGCGTGGTGGGCGTTCAGGTCTTCCTGGAGGACTCTTTTCTGCAGAAAACTTACCTGTAAAATACATCCCACATGAAAACAGGGTACAAAATTCCAATTAATATATTTACATTCATTTCATAAAAGGATATCTTCTGGTCTCTCCTGCCTAAATAAAATGCAGTAACACTTTAGCTGCGTAGAAGAATTAATATTTAATAGAAGACTGCTCTCTTGGCTTCCCTGGCTCTGCTCTGGCTGTGCACTCTCTACTCCTTCAGGAACAAAGTCAAACCAGTTGTTAAACCCAGCTGGAGGCACCATCTGGGTTGTCCAGTGCTTGGGAGCTCCCGTTCTCCTGGCAGCTCCCATGGGATTCCTGTGCTCTGATCCCTGCACTTTTGCTCTTGTGATGAAGGTACTCACCTGTTCCCCAAGTGTATGAGAATTAATGCTTGTTAACACACTGCATCCCCTGTTGGCCACCTCACCAGGAGCAGAAAATCAGGCAGCAAATCCTTTATATTCAGCAACGTGTTTAGAAAACTTCACCCAAGCCTCAAGTATTTTCTTTTTCCGCTGTTTATTTTTATCCCTGCGCGGTGCTTTTACCCAGCCTATCCTCTTCGTCCTCCTCCAACAATAAATAATCCTGACAGGTGCAGGGATTCCAGTGCCCTTCTTGTCTTGATGTTTTCAAACAGGAATTTCAACAATTTTCAAAGAGCAGGACACCTGTGCTTCAGAGAGAGCCCAGCTCCCCGAGCGGTCTCCGACGCCAGCGCGTGTGGAAACGCAGCCAGCAGTGATGGATTTCTGGGACAGCACCCAGGTTTTCATGTGTGGAGTTACTTTCACTCCTTTGAAATGCTGCTGCTGCTTACAGAAGCTCTGCAGGTGGATAACAGAGTCTACTTTTTAATTTTTTTTTTTAACTCATTAAAAGGTGTGGTATTCTTGTATTAGCTATTAGGTATTCTAGTGTTAGAGTGATGCTTCCTACCAGGCAGTGCTCAGAGGTCTTTTAGGAATCTTTAGAAATAGTTTTTGACTATCAACTGGAAATCGATCTCCCCAATAGACCCTTGACTCTTTATTTCCCACAGCTATTTAAATGAGAAACAGCATCACTTCCATTAGGGGTCCCTTGAGGTGGAAGCAGAATGTTTACAACCACAGTGTTGAAGTTGTGTCACTCTTTGCACATAGAAATGTTGAGTTTCCACTGTGAAAATTTCCTACTTCCATTGAAGGTGGCCTCTGCCAGGGGAAGTGTCTCATGCAGAGCAAAATATGCTATGGAATAACTCTTATGCATTGCAAAGAAGAAAAAAGGGGAAAAAAACCCAAATACATGAAATTATCAATCATCTCCATAGAGAAGGTTGTGTAAGAAAGAGAAATGAGATGTTGTAGATCAGTAATTTCTTGAAAAATGCTCCTGAAAATTGGCATGACATGATTAATGGGCCTAAACCTGTACTCTGTGTCCTCAGGTTTCTGCTCTTCCCAGAGCTCAGGGCAGCTCTGAGCCACCAGCTTGGCACTGTCCTTGTCCCAGTTCTTCCCTCCAGCCAGGACAGATCCCAGATCCCAGATCCCAGATCCCAGATCCCAGATCCCAGTCCTTCCCACCTTGGTTACACACACAATCCTGCAAACACTGGTGGCATTTTCCTCGGATTGCCATTATTCCACAGCTATGATCACCCTTCTTTATGGCTATTTCTCCTTCCCCATTGGAGGTCAGGCAATGATGACATTCTGTTTTCTTCCAGCTCCCAATACACTGAATAGAAAAGCCCCAGATAACTTCCATGGGAACCATGTGTGAGAAACACATTCAATTAATCAGCAGTTCCCTATTTCCAATGACATTTGGATATTCCTGTTAGGAAATTTAATAGTCTAGTTCATAGAAATCATACTGATCCTATATTAATGTAGAAGAACTGGTGGTTAGCAATATTCAAGACAAAACATCACAGAGCTTCTTTATATAGGAAAATGTACAAATATCACAATGATCATTTGGACAAATATCTTTAAAAAATATCCAATTTGCTTTATAGGCTGGAAAGAAAATAAAATTATTTCTAATCCTCTTCCCTGCCCTTTATATGCAGCCTTTAAAGGATTCCTTCAGGAGAAACAGTGTTAAGGAAGATGAAAGAGAACTGTGAGCTGTACCCGAAAGGCTGAGGAAAAACCCCTAATACTGAATAAAGCACAGCTTTGCCTGGAAGAAAAGTCTAGGATCAAAAAATACAATATGGTAGCTCTCAAGCTGCAGGAGAAAAGTTTTGTGAAATATGACACTGAGTGAGAAGCATGTGAGTGCTGCCATAATTTGGTTTTGACACTTACTCAGTATTTTTAGCCAAATTTCAAATGGTCATAACCTCCTGTCTTGAAGAGATGGCTTTTATCCAGCCCAAAATGCTGAAGAATAAGAATTTACCTGAGATTTTAAAGATGCAATGGTGTCTTCAAGTTCCTTTTTGGAAGATGCTGGTATCAGCCCTTTGAGTATTTTTTCATATTCTTCTCGCATAGTAATCAACTGTAACAACAAAGAGAAATTTATATAGAGATGGCTGCTCTTAGGTACTGTAAAATTTTTTGCTTCTTTTACCCAAATTAGAGGTCAAATAAACACAGAATTAATTGTGCTATCAAAAGGGAGGGGGAAGGGGAAAAGAGAAAGATAGCAAAGACCTGTAAAGAGCAAAAGAGGTAAAAAAGGCAAAAGAAAATATAAGACACACATATATACAAAAATCTGTATGGAGAAGAAAAAAAAAGAGGAAAGAACATGGTCTGAAGAAGCAATAATCATCCTTAAATTCATCTGAGCTGAGCATTTATACAAGACACACCATGAAACTTGTCAGGAGTTTTCTGTTTGTGTTCGGTGGGATCTGAACCAGGTCAGTGGGGTGACATTTGTCCCTTGCTCCCTTGGAAAAGGTGAGTTACTGCTTTCCAAGATGTATTTTACAAAATTTCTCAGTTTCTAGGTGCTTTTGCGGGCTTTTCATTATTATTCATCCTACAACTATTTTTCATTGTGCTTTGTGTCTTCCTCAGCCGCGTGGAGGCTACAGAACTTTAGATGAGTAGATTTCATCTTAGACCCCAAAATGAGGAGGGTTCAAATAGGAGAAATTTTCATCTGCAACTTTATTTAACAGGTGCTGAGTAAACAGTTTACAGAGTTACAGAGCAGAGCTCCATGAAGAGAGATCAGGTGGAAGGGTTGTGCTTCTTATCTCTCCAGAGTGGTTGGATTTGATGAGTTTTGACCTGAGATAATTTGGGCACTGTGGTTCAGGTCAGCTCACCAGTTCCTACTCGGCTGAATCAGGGCCTCACATCTGTACTTAACTCCCAATAGGATTAACTGCTTAATTCAAATTAAGCAAGGACTTCGGTGTTTTTCTGGATTAGCAGCTGAATATGTAAATAAAGGATCAAAGGGCTTCGATATCAGATTAACTCATAAAATATCTTGAGACTTTCAAATGGAATCCTTTTCTCCCCCAACACCATTTGGTGCTGGTTTTTCATTCCCAAATGCCTGAAATCCACCACTGCAACCACAAATCCAACCCTCAGCCTCACACCTGAAGAAGCCACGAGTTCCAAATCCCATCTCCCAGAGCTTCCACACGTGAGTTCATCCCTGCACCACCCCATGGGAAAAGCAGCTCACGCCAGAATCTGCATTATGCAGCGTGCAATTATCAATACAAAAGGAATAAAACAATCTGATGAAACGTTAGGAAAATTCTCCCTCTGAGTCACAGGCAGGAGGAATTGCCAAATCTCTATGCAAATGGGCAATTAGAGGCTTTCCTTGGGAACTGCAAGGAAGTGATGCCACTATGCAAATCTGAAGGGGGAAAAAAAAAAAAAAAAGAGGTGAGACAGGAAACCTCGTTTGAACTCTGCTTGTGTATAAGCCAGCGATCAAAATTTATGTTTTTGAGAACTACACCAATAAATTCATGCTACTATTTCTATCAAGGCTTCCAAAGTTATGCATAAGTGGTCTGCCAGGATAAATATTTTCTGAGCCAACAGCTCATTTGGGTGGGGACCTTGATAGAGCAGAAACATATATTTCAGTTGATTCAACATGTTTCATTTATTCCTGGTGAGACGAGACCAGAAACAGGCAGCCAGAGCAGCAAAACGCTTTTATTTCCTAAATGTTGATTAATAACAATCTATTAATGGGTAAGAGGATCTGGATGATCACCTGGCCAATATGCAGATGCAACAGAAGTTTTAATACAGCTCTGTGAGGGAAATAATAATTTTCTAATTGTGCAAGAGTTTTCTTGCAACCAGTTCACTGGTTTTAAGAGTTTAATCTGCAGCTGTCCTCTAAATAAGTGCTTTCACAATGCTGGGAACATTTGTTATTAACTTTGCAGAGCAGCAGAGGATCATTCCCTTTTGACAAAGGTGTTTCTCAGAAAGCCAGGAAGAAATATTGTATTGTGCTTTGAAGTATGGAGATATCTTACAGGGTCAGCTGAGAATGGAGAGAGAAAATGAGAAACAAGCCCTGGTAGCTGCAGTTTGGCTTGGGGCTGATCCCTTAGCCTGTTTCAGAGACAAGACATGCACTTTTTTTGCACTGAAACCTGTTCTTTTGGATACAATTCCAATTTGTTTGAGCAGACCAAACATGCTACTGTCAGCTCTGCTCACTGTAACTGCATCACAATAAGATGAAAATAAGTGCCCAGCTGTTTCCTGCCGTGTTATGGTAAACAACCTGCTGGTATTTTTGGCTGAAGTCACTATCAAGGTTTATTGACCCAAGAGAGTAAAACAGTGCATGGCAAAAATCTAAATCACTTCTTACAACTGAAAAATAACATCCAGTGGGCTAATGGGTACTCATTTTAATGGCAGAAGGTTTTTATTTTTTAACACTTATTTTTCACCAATGAAAGCTATGTCTGCAGGGATAGGGTTTTTGTGCCTTAAAGGCTTTTTTGTTCTTTTATAGCCTCAAGCTGCCTCCCTAGGATGCACAAATACTGTGTCTCCTCTTGTACTCTTGAGGGATGTTTAAAATTGCAATTCCTCATCCCTCAGGAGGGCTTTAGTCAGCTGGATGAGGATGGCTCTATTTCATTTACTTGTGTTCGTTTTTCTTCAGTCCTGAGAAAGCTTTTTTTCTTTTTTTTTTAAAATTCATTTTGGTGAGCTGATTTAATCCACGAACCCCTAGGAAGATTTTATAGCTTTTAATATTAAGCTGCCACACTGGTCTTTGTTTATTCAGGTTGGTGGCTAATATATGAGGGTTGGAGTTTGACCATCAATCATCTTTGGTGTCAGCAGAAAGCTGAAGTTAGCACACATAGCTCATGTGTGCTTGGTCACGTGGAAAATCAGTAAAAAATAAGAGATAAATAGTGACACGATTATATAAAGTGATGCAAAAAACAGGAGACTTGGAATTTCACAGACTATACTGAAATTGTGTCAGGCACTGACCATTCTCAAAGACAGAAAAGTTGGATTTGTTGCCCAGAAGAGAAATATCCCAACCTGAGCTTTCCAAAGCAACCAACCCAGTGCTTATCAACAGAATCACAGAATTGTTTAGGGTGGAAAAAGCCTTTAAGATCAAGTCCAGCCATGAACCAGCACTGCCAGGGTCCCTCAGCACCACGTCCAACATCTCTGCAATCCCTCCAGAGATGGTGGCAACCACTGCCCTGGGCTCTACTGCAAAATCAGCTTCAATTTTATTATTCCCTGCAGTCTTTTGCTGGCACAGCTCAGTTCTGCAGCCACTCATCCAGGGGAGCACAAGGAAACTGCAAAAGGAACTCAAGTTCCTTTATAAAAAAAAATCTTGTCTCGAAGGCCATGAAGTTAATTTTGTGTTTATGTCACATAGGAATCAAAAGATAGTTGCCTTAACCAGGGTATTGTGGCTTTTTCAGTATCTTAATTTCTGCCTGTCTATAACATTTATGCAGGATAATGTGTGCCAGGGAATATACCAGGATAGTGACCAAAAGGCATAATTGTGATATTAGCACCATGCTCTAACCAACTCAGCTAATCTCAGGGTCATTAGGATCTTTTAGTTGTTATCAAATTTTCTCCATGTTTCAGGGTGAATAAGATGAAAAAATTAATTTCGTGTCTCTCCTAAATCCTTTCCTATATCAACAGTTGTGTGCTATAATGCTGTTTAAAAGAAAAAACCTCTTTAAAAAGGTTATGGATCTGTTCTGCAACATCTCTGAATGGAGACAGGAAAGATCTGCTGCAATAAATCTGAAGACAGGTGAGGGTTCCAAAAAGGTAACAATAACCCCTTCAGTCTTAGGGAGATAATTTAATCTCAGAATAAAGTCTTCTCCTTCTAAATGAAGGTGGTGGTAGTAATAATAATAATAATAATAATAATAATAATAATAATAATAGTATTGCATAGGTCAGCTTCATTCAGGTGAAGGAATTTTCTGAAAGCACTGTGAAAAGGGCAACTGAAGGACAAAATATTACAATGCCATCCCAATTAAAAAAAAATCCTAATCAACAGAAAAAAACAGCCAAAAGAACCCACCAAAAAATAAAAACCAAAATGCAAGCAAAAAGCAAACGACATGCAAAGAATGATTAATCACTTGTTTGTGTCCTCCCTAATTGCAGAGACTCCTCCTTTGCTTCTCAGCACTCCTCAAAAACCTCTAACACAGCTCCTACAAAACCTCTGGGAGTCCAGATGTGCCCCTTCCTCCCTCAGCTGGCCTGGGGGACGCTGAGCAATGTCCCCAACCCAGCAACAAACCAGCCAAACTTGGCAATTTCCTGAAATTTCAGATCCCTCCGGCCTCTCTTGTAAGAGAACATTTAACTGGAGCTTGAAATCTCCTGCAATGATTTTTCCTGATGAAGAATCCAATGATGCATCAATTGTTTTTCAGTGAAAATCAAGGTCTGCACGTTTGTCTTTTCAGAAAATCACCAAACACCAATACCAGCCCCTTGGAGTCCAGATCCTCTCTGCTTTCAGGCAGAGGGAATTGTGACTCTCCCTGTGCAAGGGCTGTTGAAATATGGTTCTCCCAGATTCAGAGGAACAGCGTGCAACTCGATACAAATGTTCTCGAGTTCTTAAGGAAAGTAATGAACGCCATAAATCCCACGGATTTGGCTCAGCTGAAAACAGCGACCGGGCGAGATCAGCTGAGCAAAGTTATTTTGTCAAGTGAACACCACGTTGTTCTCCACTGAGCAAATCCTGCTGCAGCACCTCCCCTGTCCTGACAGTTCCAATAAAGAGAGAAATTGGTGGCACAGCCGTCCCCTTTGTGTGTCTGTCTGTAGCCAGTAAACCATCCCAGCATCCAAGACATTCCTGCCTTGTTGTTTTGCTGACCCACAGGGACCTCCAGCCCTGCTGAGCTCCTCGCTGGGCACTGAGTTTGCTGCTCCAGGTCATTTTTTTTTTCTTTCCCCAACCTGCATCCAAGCGGCCTTATTATTTCAGTGGCTTGTGTTTCCATCTCTCTTTATTGAACGAGATCTCCCACCTGGAAAATCCTCTGATTGTAGTTAAGCAATCTGAATCCATATAATTCATTGCTGCAAAAGAAGCTTTTTGAAAAAAAAAAAAAATCTACCAGTGGGCTGCATATGGCAAGAACAGCATTCCTGGGACTACATGACTTGGAGAGGAATAAAAGCTTTCACTGTCAACACCACGGAACAACCAGGAATGTTGTGGCTAGAAAATTCACGCTGTTCTCTCAGCCTCCCTCTCTCCAGGGCTCTGCTATTGTTCCAGCTGGGATTTGGAGGATCCTGGACTTATTTTTTTCTCCTTCCAGATGACTCATGGCAGATGCCATCTTTCTTCCCCTCAGCTCCTGTCAGTGCCCAGGAGGGTGGGATGGCAGCAGGAGGGTTGTCCCCTCCACAGGGTGAGTGGGACATGGGGGGAGACCCCACTGACACCCCCTGATCCACAGGAACCAGACCCAAACCAGTCCAGCTGCTCCCCAGTGCTGAGAACACGGAATCACAGAATATTCTGGGCTGGAAGGGACCCACAAAGATCATCAGGTCCAACACAAGGGGTTAATTTCTGCCTCTGGCCATTCCTAATGCGCTACCAGGACAATTAGGTTTGAAATGGAGCTCTGAGCATCTGACACCACTGCTGGAACACATTTGTGTGTTCCAGTTTCACACTCCAGCACGTGTCACCTTGCACACAATCCCTCCCATCGGGGGTGGCTCACAGGGAGAGGTTCAGTGCTCCCCCAGGCCAGCCAGGGCTGACAAAGCTCAGCAGCAGCAGCAGCCTCGGGATCTGCCTTTTCACACCCACTGTGTGAACAAGCAAAGCTCTGTAGATGATAATCAGAAGCTCCTTTTAGGACCACCATTTCCAACAACAAAAATCAAAGCAGTGACTCAACTGGAAAAGAGCTGCCAGGCTCGCAGAGCCTCAGGGCTGGGCAAGGATGGGCAGTGCAGGAGAAACACTGCCCTGCCTGGATGGAATTCCCAGGGGTGGCATTCGGTGCTGATTAACCTGACAACAAAACAGTACCTTAGAATTTACAGGAAGGTAAAGATCACCATAAAGTTGGTCTTCCCCAGTCCTTTTTAGCTCCATCTGGAAAAAGAGAGTGGGACAGTTCCCTAAGTGATCAGGCATTGCTGGCAGCACGACTGGAGATGAGGTTTTGCTGCTCTGCTCTTCTGTCATCCACTGGCTCCTCCAGACATTCCCATTTCTTTTTTCTTTTCATTCCCTGCATTAAGCACCAGTATCATTGTTCCTTGTAGTTCTACTTTAACAGCTTTTGAAAGAGCAAAGTTCCCTTCATGGATAATATGTAAGCAAACCACAGATGCTCTAATATGAGGTACTGCCCTCTCAAAAGGACAATCTCCCTCATTCACTATTATTTAAGACAAAGAGCAAGAAAGGTGACATTTTAAAACACTCTCTAAATCCTGCACACTGCTATTTGCTTCTATTCTCTTTTGGTAACAATTCCCTTTTAACTATTTGTCCTGCACTTTCTGTTTGCTGCTTTTCTCCAGCTGACCACCAAGCTCCAAGAATTCATTCTGTTCTGTTCAGGAGGTGTATATTGGTGTATTTTCCAGTTGTGTCTGATTACCAAAGCTAACATTTGATCACTGACTTCCACACATGCACCACTATCCTTGACTCCTTTGACAGCTGCACAGTTGGTGAGAGCCTCCTCTCCAGCAGTTCTGCCATATGGAGCTCCTGGGAACTTTTAACTCCATTGATTTCCAGCTCCTTTCAAATCCCACCTGCAAAGCTGTTTTCCTGTGCTTGAATCTCAGCTTCTATCTCCTGCTAATCTGAAACCTCATGCTATACAGAATAATTTACTATATTCGTTGAATTTCTCTTTTCATAGCTCGCCATTAAAGGAAATGATACACGAATATAAAATGTGGCAAATGCAAAATCCTGATTTACCCTAACAATGTCAGTCTAAATTAGAAAATTGAGGGGTGCTGTTGTATCAAAGTGATTAATGAATTTATCAATGGATTTGAGCATAAGGTAGACACCTACTAAGGAAAAAAGTGGTAGAATTGAGTTCCAAATAATGTGTGTGGTCATTTATGGTGGCACATCCCTGCAAGTGTTCAAGACTGGGCTTGGAGCAACCTGGTCCATGGAAGGTGTCCCTGCCCAGGGCAGGGGTGGGACTGGGTGGTCTTTAAAGTCCCTTCCAACCCAAACAAAATTCTATGAAATCAACATTGCCATACACTTATGGGGCACCTATATCCATGAAAGGTCCCTTACAGGGATACAACCAGGATCAGTGACTCCTGCCCACCAGTCTCTACTGGGAAGGCTGGAAAAAGACCCAGAACCCCCTCAGAAATGGATGCTGTGATCTGTGTGTGCCAAACAGCCCAAGCAGTGCTCCCACTCCCACTGGGTTCTTCACTGCTTCTCTATGGCTCTCCAACATCTTCTTTTCAATAAAAATACTTCAAATATGAAATTTTCTCACCACAAATAGTTAGAAAAGAAATCCTCTATTGTGCAGATGTGGAACCATCAGCTTTTCAGCCCGTGGGGAGCTATGTCCCTCTGCCTGTTGGTCCCCTGCATTTTTCACAAGGTTTTATGGTAGGAAAAGAGCTGAAACACACGGGTCCCTCCTGACCCCAGTGCTGGGGGAGTCAGCAGAGCAGTGGATGGAGGAGATGACAGAAGGTCCCTCCTCAGCCACACAGAACTGCACAAAAACACTCTTCAAGTCCATCCATCCCTGCTGGTGACAGGCACAAACTGCAGGAACTATTTTAATGTGACAATACTTGGTGGTGCAGTTCCTGAAAGTCACAGTGGAAATTTCTTCCAGGTTCTCATTCTTTTCCCCACGGCTCCCGAGGCTGCTGAGCCCCAGCAAGGGCTGCTCTTGGTGAATCACTGCTGTGGTTTAAGATCATCCACATCCAGGCTGGGCTTCCCATTTCTGTGGGAGCAGAAATGGGTCTCTGGGGGAGAAATTCTGGAAGTGTTTCAGTGACGTGGGTTGAAGCAAGAGGAGCAAACAGCAGAATTTCATCACCACCTCCAGCCCATGCTGACTGGCTGGATCTTGGTTTCTAAAGTGTCCCTTTGCTCTGTGACACAAAGGCTCCCTCCACCCTCCTCACCTGCAGCTGGCCACAAAGCCAACCTGGGCTTTTAAATATCTTAATCTAGATCTTATTTGCCTCATTTTGGGTGACTGTAACATGTTCTGAGAATGACAACACTTTAAAAAGTCGGGGAATTTGTGGCAGGCACCCAGGCTGCCACCTGATGGTACTGAAAACTCTCTGATACTTTAAAAAATCACAGAATCAAGGAATGGTTGGGGTTGGAAGAACCTTTAGAGATCATCTTGCTCCAATCCCACTGCCACAGGCAGGGACAACTCCCATTAGATAATTTCTAAGAAGAAATATGGCCAAAAAGCCCTAAACTATAGAGCTAACATTACTCAAGTGTTCCAGCCATCAGATTAAGAACTATTTGGGACTCATACCATGGACATCCACACCTATTGCTCATCTGTGTCTCACTGATTCCTTGCTCCCAGCTCCACAACTCCACTGGCAGCAGCAATATTCCCACCAAGCAGAAGGTGTGGCAAGCCTTAGAAGTTTCTCTGTGCTACACAGCAACTGAAATTTCAGAAGGATGCATCACAGCATTCATCTGAGAACAAATATATTTAGTTGGCATGGAAACAGGAAGTTGGGCTGAATGTGGTAAATATCCAGCAGTCATAAAAAAAAAAATCGAGCAAGTCAGGATAATGAACATTAGAAATGAAAACTGGCTGAATGCTTTTGAATCATGGCTCTTTTGCAATTATCACTCCTGTTTTCATTTGAACATGAGTGAAATCCACTTAAACTAAGCTGCTCCATTTTATGCCAAATACTTCTATAACATCCTCATTCAGATAACTCCTTTCTCCTTTTTTTTTTATAATCTGTTTGAGGAAAAAGAAATTAAAGGGCTGAAAACCTCCATTGCTATTCTCCTTCATTTCCTCAGCAATATTAATGAATTGAACATAATTGATTTTCTGTCTCAGAATCTCCTTTAAAACTCTATTTATGACTTGACTGTTTGGAGGTATCCCTACGGTTTGAGTATCTATAGTGTTGCTACTTCAGGTTTTTGCAAACATGAGGAACTTTTTTTTCCTCTGTTATACCAAATTTTGTCTCATACTCAGCCCAAATCTATGGCTAGAAAAATTAGAACAAGGGATGAAAAGAATAAGGCTGGGTTTTTTTCTGAGAAAATTTTTGTGTGTAGTTCCCAAAAGACAGATTCTTGGAGCTTTTTAGTAAATTGAGTTGGGGTGATTACCTTTCAAAAAAGAATTTGAAATTAAATGAATGCTAAAGAAATCTAGGTAGTATAGAAAAAAACCAAGATCACTACCATGAATTTTTATACTGGCCCCAATTCAGCAAGACTTGCTGCACATGCCTAAATTCCTGGATTCATTAAGCTCTCAGTGATGTGTGTCATTTTTAATTACACATTCACCGGATGTAGAGTCTCCTGTATGAACAATGGAGATTTTTTAACTATGACTGACAAATGCACAAAGCCTCAGGACCTAAGAAATAATATTTAGTAGGAAATCTTGTCTCACATTAAATCCAGGCACACATCAGACAGCCAAAGGGATACATTCACTCCAAAAGTACATGGTACAGGAACACAATGGCATCAGTGGACAGGAAGCTGATCCCACAGTTATGCAGGACTGAGATACAAGAAACTTCACTGCTCCTTTGCAAGGAAATGGTTTGGACACACCCAAATTTGCCAGAAACCTCCCCAGACTGCTTTAACAGTGTTGTGGCCATATATATTCAACAACAACAATATATGTAAAACTATCTATTACAGTTTTCACATTTACTGCCAGTTCATCACTTCCCATCAATACAATTATTTATGTCTCAAGAAGCTGGACATGTAATTTCTAAAGGAAACATCCAACATTTTGACCTGAAGAAAGATGATACAGCTCTGGGACTCCACTCTTGAACTGCAGCATTACACTGGAAAACCAGGACAGAGACAGCACAACCTTTATGGAAAAGATAAAATTATTTAGGCCAGCACTTTTGAGAAATGTGATTGGAAACCATCATGCAGAGATCGTTGCCATATGGCACCACTGGTGAGACAACACAGACACAAAAGTGATTGCACCAACCCACACTGTAAAATGGGAGAGAAAAAGTAAAGAGGAGTAAACACGAGTTCATCCAAGAACACAAAGTATGGGAATGGAAAAGCTCCATAAAAACAACAGCTCCTCTCCAAGGGCAGCACCACACTCGCCTCCAGAGCAGCTCAGGGCCTGCTGACAGCCCAGGGTATTTTCTCCCCTTTATTTATAGGACAGTTTGTCCCTCTGGATGATTATAATAACGAAAGGTTAAGCCTGTGTGATCACCAGAGGGTCACTGTGACAAAGAGTTAAACTTTGTGGCTCTGTCAGTCACTCTTAAAGGCTGAAGAGTTATGAGGACATTGCACTGGAAAAAAAGGCCAGCGTGGAGTACTAAGATACCACCCAACAAGCCATAACGAGAAACAGCTTCTTAGTTTTAATTAAAAGCACAACAAAATGTTTTTTCATGTCTCATTCATTTGTTTGTTGTTGTTATAGAATCACAACACGAGATTTTTCCTTTTAATGAAAAACAGAAGCTCTTTAACCCTCTCTCCTCCTTATTTATAGACATGTAAAAGCTTGGAAAAGTGGCTTTTGTAATGGCGCCAGCACAAATCTCCATGTTTTATGCAATTCTGATTCACACAGTATTTGGTAAAAGCAGAAAGCAAGTTCTGCCCTGAATATTTCAAATCCCTGATCGGCTGATGAGTTGTTAACTACTGTTAACACTTGATGAACATGTTTACAGGTAGCCTGGCCAAACCCAGTAACTGGAAACATGTCAGAGCTGTCACTTTTGCATTTTTCTTCTGGAGAGATAAGCAGAACTAATGAATTAACGGGTCACAGAGGAGAAAAGTTAACAACTTCCAAAATGTTTGTCTGCAAAATAGACTGAAGCCACCTAAAGCAAACCAGCTTCAGTGGCTCCAGCTGCTTCAGAAAGTCCCAATGGGTGGAAGGCGGAAACAAAACCATTGAGGAACTTGGATATGAACTCCACCGAATCTGCCAGCACAGCAAGCTCAAAGATGGACAGCACAGTGTAATTTAAACAACATTCCTGCTCCATTATACTGGGGAACAGGATGTTACCATCCTTCATTAATTAAGTCTGGACAGGAGAGTTCTGTAGGTTGGTTTGGAGCAGATGCTCATGTAGGAGGAAACCTTGAATGGATCCTGTGAATCTGCATGTGCAGCCTTCTACCTCTGTATTTCATGAATCAGTTTTTGTTTCTTCTTCTGGATCCTTCTCAAAACAGGTCAGGGAAAAAGAAAAAAAAAGAAAAAGGCAAAATGGCAGTGGCAGAGACTAAAGGAAAATATAAAAAAAGAAAAAAAATTGTAAAAGGACATCCCTCACAGCGTGCAGCCACTGCTGTTCCCTGGGAGGGACAACCTTGCTTTAAAGAGCTGATTTTCCTCCTGCTTTTCCAGGAGACTCTGAAGCCAAAATGCAATGCTTGTAGGCAGCTCACTCACTACACCAAATCCCTGCAGTGCTGCAGGCACTGCAGCTAAGGATGAGCCTGGCCCAACATCTGGATTTCAGAGACAGAGGGGGGACAGAAGGGAACAGCTCATCACTGACAATCCACAGAGGAAATACATCAATTAAACACCAAGGGTGATAGAGAATTCCCATGTGCCAGTAGGATGACACAACTGAGGAAAAAATACTAGAAATTAATGATTATTAATCTTCTATACCCAGCCCAACTGATTATTCCTGCAGGTACAGAGTGAGAAATGCTTTATGTAGGATATATGCTGTTGATACTGTTTACTCAGCACCAAATAAAGTTCTCAAATGCTTCAAAACTTGATTTGTATTAGAAATACATAAATTCCTGTCTGATTCAGGCATTCATCACCTGCATATTCTCCTGAATTTTTCTATTTAATCTGGTTTGAATGCAGATCATTGACTTTCTGTTCCAACACTGCCTGTAAACACCACACTCTATTTTGCTCAAAGCACACTAAATAATCTCTGCCTTCACTGGAAGTGTCCAGAAAAAAATTTTAGCACTATTAATCATCTGAAACTGTTTACAGACATGTTTGGACAATGAATGCAGAAGATTGGGACTAAAGATTATTTTTAGCTGTTATTGTCCAATTATACTTCTCTTCACACAAACCATTAAAGAACAGGTTCGAATAGTCTCAGAAACCTCTATTAAAACACTACAGTCAGTTGCAAACAGTCAGTTCAAAATAAATGCATCATTTAACAGCTAGAATAGCTGAAATACCAACTTGCAATAGAGAGCAGCAGATAAGTATTTGCCTGAAGGGTTCAGACAGTTTAATTCTCTTTTACTACCAACAAAACAGCGAAGAAAGCTAGCTGAGAATTTTGCAGGGAAATAATGTGCTTTTGCTTTGAAGGAAGGGATTCTTTTTAACCATTGCACGTCCTTGCCAAAGGGATGGGGACAACACCCAGTACCTGTTCCTGGGCCCTCAGCTCGTGGCGCTGGAACCTCCTCTGAGCATCGTAAATCTGCCCACAGTAATTCTCCACCTCGTCCTGCAAGGCCTGGAACAACAGCAAGGGATGCAAAACACACGTGAGAAACATGGGATGGCAGCAAAGCTTCCAGGTCACGTCTTCCAACGAGCTGGGGGAGGAAATGGAGCATGGTGAGTCCACCTGAACTTGGGGATAAGACATGACAGAGGCAGTCTGGACACTCAAAAAAGTTATTTTGCACAGGTGGGACCATTGACTGAACAAGAGTAATTACATCTTAAAAGTCCTATCTTATTATAGGCTACTCATCCTAAAAATATATTATTTTTATCTCTTCTTACAGATTATTCATCCTAAAAAGGTAAGAAATACCCTCAAAGGCTGGAAGGCAAATGGAAATATTGCAACATTTGCATTTGTAAATGTCCCAGGTTTTTGTTGTCATTCTATCTGCACAACCTGAGCTTCCTAGGAGCAGTTTTGCAATGTACCAACCATTTTTTTCTTTAAGCCAGAATAATCCTCTCTCTGGAAAACAATGTCTGGAATTTGGAGTGGAAATGTATTCCATATTACTGAAGTGGGATGCTGGCCGAGATGAGGGGCTCCCCTCCTGCCCTGTAGTCAAATCTAGCATGAGATCTACAAATGAAGTATAAATGGCAATAAATAAAAGGAATATTATGATCGTGTACTTTACCACAACTACCCAATCTTTATTTAGTTCAGAAGTAATCACTCCTAAACCAAGCTCATAAAATGCATCAACAAATTTATTTTGTCATGATTGTTCCCCTTATATATTTATTTTTATTCCAGCAGTCACTCAGAGCCTTGATCTTTTTGTTACATGCTTAACAAAGGAACAGCGTGCCCCAAGGAACTGATAGTCTGTGTTATTTCTAACAGATACACACCAAACAAACAATACAAAGTTTCAAAGATTTTTTTTTTGTTTGTTTTGAAAGTTTCCTCCTCATTGTTGGATGTTTGAATACACGCTTAACATTTACTTACACATTTACTAAAAGCTTAGTGATGTTGTCAGCTTGAATAAAGGCATTGTTAACTGCAAGTGCTGACTCGGAGCAAAGTGCACAATGTGGATGGGGGATTGACACCAGCACACAGGCGGCTGTGGCTGCAGAAAGGGAATATTTTGAGTTATCTTTTGTATGGCAGGAAATCGGGGCATTGATACCCATCAGTGAAAAGCAGCACGGGGCTGGACCCGGGAAGGGGCTTGTGCTGCAAATGCCACTGAAGGAGCCTCCAGTGCTGCTTTTAAAAAAGCTGAGCTGCACACAGACCTTCTGCAGAGAACCATTAAGGCTGGGAAAGACCTCCCAGATCATCGAGCCCAACCTTTGACCAGCCCTGCAATGGTCACTCAGTCACATCACCAAATGCCACCTTGCTCCTTGAACACTTCAGGGATGGTGACTCCACCACTTCCCTGGGCAGTTCCAGTTCTTGACCACACTTTCACCGAAGAAATTTGTTCTTAACATCCAACCTAAAGCTCCCTTGGTGCCTTTCCCCTGGGAGGAGAGACCAACAACCCCAGGAATCAGGGGAGCTTTGCAGGACCTGCCATATGGTTAATGTTTGCTTCCAGCAGCCCAGGGTACCTGTGCACAACTCGGGATCATGAAAAGTCCTCGTGGTGCAAAGATTTAACAGCCAAAATGCCTTGCTCTTTTCCATAGCATCGAAATCCTGCACTCTCCAATAATTTACAGGATAAAATTGCTATTGAGATAAGATAAGAGGAATACTTATGATAGATCTTGCACGCTGTTTTGAAGTGATGCCAGGCATTAACTTTAAAGTCTTAGAGCTGTAAGACTGTTACATGTGCCGATGCCAAAAATTGTAACCAGACCCAAGCATGAACTTCAAATCTGCCCAGGGACTTTTATGCTATCACAGCTTCTGAGAAATGCTGAAATCCAGGCTTTGAATACACCCAGTCTTCAATACTCAACAAGTCTTGCAGTACCGGGTATTTGCATTAATATAATGAAATATATGTGGGAATTATGTGTGAATTGTTTGCTTTTTGTTTGCTTTTTGCACATCTATCTTGTGAGGTAGAAACAAACAAGCATAAAAGCTAAAATGAGCAATGTAGAAATGCAATAAGGAGCAGGGTTGTTCCACTTATCAGGAAGGTCACCAAAAACCCAATTAATTAGACAAAAATCCTGCCATAACCCCAAAGTGTCCATTCATAACCAGCCCAGGATGACTCTCAGGAACATTCCTGGAGCACATTTTGGATAAACTACAAAGTATGACCCATCTTCTCCTGCTCTTTCAGGATCAGCTTTTCCAGCCCAAATGGTGAAAAATAAGGAGGGGAGGAAACCTCACCACACATCACTCATCCTTCCCTTGTGCTCAAGAGCGAGTTTGACTCTTCCACAGGACTTTGAGGCTGGCCAAGAGACAGCATTTAAATGTCTAAATACATGGGAGTCCGTATAAATGTGTTTGTGCCAGAGAACAGATTTGTATCCCCCCCATCTGCAGGTCCTGAGTACAAAACTGCATCTCAAACGATTTGTATCCCCCCCATCTGCAGGTCCTGAGTACAAAACTGCATCTCAAACTCTTCCTGCCCAAGACAGCAACCCCGTGGTGGCAAAGAGAACTGGTGCCCTGCTCCTTCCTCCCTTCCCTTCTCCATTTTTACATCTCTTATTTACAACAAACTTCTTCTGCAGAGGATAAAACGAGAGGTTCCTTTAAATCTGAGGGCCCCCAATGCATCTGAAAGTCATTTAATTTGGGAAATTCAGATAACACAGCCTTTGTTAGGTTCACCTACTCTAGATAGTGTTTGCCAGCACGGAGCACACATGTTTTATTTCATTAGGAGAGCAGAAAATGTCTTAAATTTAAATTTAGAAAGAAGGTATTTTTACTATAGCATGTAAGCACAGCAAACTAACAACTCTTCCAGTTATCCATTCACCATTTGTCCAAGCCAGAATTTACTGTATGAACTCACAGATTTTTCCAATCACATCATAACTGGCTGTTGGCAGGTTTTGTATTGGGATGGCAAAAAAACAACTCAGCTAACTCCTTGGATCAATCACAAATACCTTTAACTGGACCCTTTTTGGACTATTCCTGTGCTGTATAAATTCCCAGTAATTAATGCTCATTTGAGTACTCCAGCTATTCTATCAGTGCAATGGCAAAAAAAAAGTAAAACCAAAAGTTCAGCATTTGATCAAAGCTGTGCCAAAATGAAAAAGTAACATCAAAATCTCACGGCTGCTGCAGATTCCTGCATGTGATTAACTCTGAAAATAGCAATTAGAAGTAAGCAAGTTTGTTGCCCATGATTTTAGTTTTCTAGGAGGGATCATGAGAGATGTCATGAATAATGCACCTTTTTGAAGATCACACTGAAAATTCTCTCTGTAGTCAAAAAAGCCTCATATGCAGTGGCCAGAGCCTGAATGCTGATGGCAATTCCTGAAGCTACCAGAAGCCTCAAATCATTCTCTGAATCAGACAGGGAAGCTTTTGCCTTGTAGAATACTCTTAAAAACAGCAGAGCACTTACCCCAGGTACACCTCAGAACATCTCTTTTATAAAATTAAACAACGTTTTGTTTTGTTTAGAAATGCAGTTCTTATTCTACAGCTTCAAAGTGTCACATTTTGCCCAAAGAGCAGCAGAGTTTATGATTAATAACTGCTGAGATGAAGAAAGAGGGATTAAAAATAAAAATCCGGGCCAATTTTTAAGCGTCAGAGGCTTTTTTTTCCCTGAACAGAAAACAAAACTTAACTTATTTAGTTAAATTTTTCCAGGTTCGGATGAATTCCCGTCCCTCAGCTGTGCTAAGTTGACTTGCATCACTCTTATAAAGACATTTTTTTTTTTTTCAGTTAAACGGGCTTTCAAATGCCATGTAAACATGTTTGCTGTTGAATGCCTACACCATACCTGACCTTGGAAGTGCTTTGTGTTGGCCAGAGAACAAAGAAATCAAATGTTTTGCTTTCCAGCCCAGATATCCTACATTTGAAAAGCTCTTAAAAATGTAAATGAGATAATAAACTCCACTGCAACAATGTGGGTGAATTACAGCTGGAGAAAGGGAAAACTCATTTGATTTATTTCTAAAAATGGAAAGGATCCTAAAATAAAATCACAGTGTTTGGGTCCCACACAGCATCGAGAGGCACGGGAAGGATGGAAGGGAAAAGTGACGGCTCTGAGAAGGCACCACTGGAATATTTGGGCAGATTTTGGGACCTGGAGTGGAGTTTGTGGATGAGCCCATCCCAGCCACTGTGATCCAGAGCTGCTGGACACTGATGTGGAAGGAGAAAGGAACCTCTGAGCTGCATTTCTGGGTAGGCACCTTTTATTCCCCCTGCTCTCCCACTGTGGATGGATTATCTGCAGCAAAGCATTTAATGGAGTTTATTTCAGCCCCAAATGGAGTTTATTTTAGCCCCAAATGGAGTTTATTTCAGCCCCAAGGCAGCAGCACACGTGGGGTTGGTGCCTGTGGAGCTGGGCCTGTGAGGCTCCAGGGAAGCTGGGATGATGCACAGGATCAGAGGAATTCCGTGGGATACCTGAGGGGCAGGCTGAGGCTGGGAAAAAAATGTGGTTTTAAAAAAAAAAAAAACAAAAAAAAACCAACTTGTAAAGCACGGAGTTTTGACAAGGAGCCCTGAAGAGACAAAAAGGTGCAGTGCCAGCATTCCAAAATCCCTTGTCAAGGCAGGAATTAATTTTTGGTGTTAGTTACAGGGCTTAATCTAAATCAACTAAAAGCTGGTGAGAGAAAGAGTTTGAAGAATCCCGGGAACAAGTATGGAATGGGAACACAGGAAGGATTTGGTCTTTAATATATGAAAAATGATTTGATTATCTTTTAACCACAGGATATTTTTCAGAAGTGTTGGATTCCCTGAAAGAAAGTTCAGTTCTGAAGAATTACAGAAACAGAAACAATTACAAGTCCAAATTTCTTTGTATTGATTACAACTGTGAAGAAACCATTTACTAATGTGAAATGCTTTCCTTCTTTAACCTGAAATAATTTCGTATTTTTCTGTATGTTCCTGAGAGCAGACAAGCCTTGATTCCTGATCCCATCACATCAATGGGAAGCCATGGATTACAACCATTTATTTCTCTGCTCTGAGGGTTGAATAAATGACAATTTCAAAAAAAGGAAAATTTCCTAAAGAACATTATGTATCAATGTATTTTCACTTTGAAACAGGAAGAGCCAGCAGAAAAGTTGCTGCTCATCCTGCTCAGATTATGCCAGATAATGTCAGTCTTTTTTTTTTTAGAAAAATGCAATTTTTATTAGCAACTCTGCACATATGGATGTGCATCTGTATCAAGAAAAGCCCTCGAAATTTATATGACCAGTGCAGAGTAAAGCTACCACTAAAGGTAGTGAGAGTTAGCACTTTTCATCTTCAAAGAATTTTTCAAATGTTACCAAATTAATATAATTAGTTAATGAAAGATGCAGTAATAAAAGCTACTCTAATTACCTACTGTAGTCTTAATTATCTCCTTACTAATGCCCACAGAAGAAGGCTTCCACTTTACATCCTCAAAACATGTGCCAACAATAATTCTGAATACAGGCCTCTCTTCAAGTGCCTTCTAAATTCAAATTACATCCATTGATGTGTTTTCTCTCCTCGTTCATGAGAAGAAAATCTCTGGAACTTTGAGAAAAAAAAACCCCATGTGAATGTTAATAAAAATTAAAGAGAATTTTCTTCCAGAAATACACATGGAGATGCTTTAAAATTCTGTCATTAAAACATTTAATTTTCAAAGTCTTTATCTCTCCATGAAGCCAGAATTATGGGCTGTCTGGGCAAAAACTTCTTCACATTAAATGGTCTCACAATTTAGAGTCAAATACAACTCTATCCAAAGGAAGCAGCCAAGATTCTCATCCAGATTTTCAAACACAATCATTAAGTTTGCTAAAATATTTCATGGAGATAAATAGATTTATCTGGGTTTATTACTACTATAAATAAATTGGGCAAATACATCTGTGAAGACCATTGATGTAATGCCATGAGTCAGAGCAAAACAAGGGTGTTTTAAAAAGTGAAATAGTGATGTTTGAGCCAAATTCTTGGGGCATCCTCAACACTTTTTGGGTTTTCACTGAGCTCTTGCCCATGACACTGCAAACAAAAATCTCTGTACTTGGAGTTCTCTCTTGGTTTTGGTGCAAAGAGAAGGAAATCTTCTGGTTTTAACCTAATACATATGTTTGCTGTTCACATATGGCAAAATTCCTTTCTGGTGGGAACTTTTTCGCTGTTGTTGCAACACACTATATATCCAAAAAGTTTCCTTTGATGTTGAACTATTGCTCCACGACTCATTATGCTACTGATTCAATATGAAAGGCAAAATTTCTGTGGTTTCTGTTAAAACAATGGCTTTGTTTTTGCAAACAAAGTTTTCCACAACCTATATGCAGGGACCAACATTATTACAAGAGAAAAGAAAATCTATTATTTTATACAGAAAATAGTCACAGTGTTTAATAACATGAATTATTTCTCTATCCTATAGGTACATTACAATTGCTATTATGACTGTACAGAAAATTTAGGCTTTATTGCTCCTCAGGAACAGAAATTAAAATGCCTTAAGCAATATTTGACATCTCTCTTTCCTATTTCACTTTCACTGACCTCCCAGCCTGTTACCATCAGTCCAACTTCAAGATCTGGTAAAGTTGGGAATAGCTGGGGATGGGTGGGAGAAAGGGGAAGATTTGCAAAGGCTGCTCTTCACAATGTCCTACTGTGCAGTGACAGCAAATCTGTAACTCTTCATGCCTAATATTTAATTTTAACCACTAGACACTATTTCATGAAGAGTGAACATGAATTACAACACGGAATGAAAATGCAAATTGGTAATACTTTTGTAAATGTGTCCCTACAAGAGTTGGTTGCCCGTTTTCTGCTGCCATTATGGAAAAAAAAAAAGTTTCCTTGGTCACAGAATTCGGCAACTCCCACTTGGAATAACGTGAGCTCCCATTTACAGAAAGAAAGAAAGAAAGAAAGAAAGAAAGAAAGAAAGAAAGAAAGAAAGAAAGAAAGAAAGAAAGAAAGAAAGAAAGAAAGAAAGAAAGAAAGAAAGAAAGAAAGAAAGAAAGAAAGAAAGAAAGAAAGAAAGAAAGAAAGAAAGAAAGAAAGAAAGAAAGAAAGAAAGAAAGAAAGAAAGAAAGAAAGAAAGAAAGAAAGAAAGAAAGAAAGAAAGAAAGAAAGAAAGAAAGAAAGAAAGAAAGAAAGAAAGAAAGAAAGAAAGAAAGAAAGAAAGAAAGAAAGAAAGAAAGAAAGAAAGAAAGAAAGAAAGAAAGAAAGAAAGAAAGAAAGAAAGAAAGAAAGAAAGAAAGAATACTTCTAGGAACAGAATCAAGTCTCTCCAGCAGTAAGGGAAAAATATTTAAAGTAGGTCATTTAACATAAAATATATGCAAACATTTTGCAGTGTGGCAGGCTCTAACATAAGCTATTTTCATTTTTGACAATTCACAGGCAAGAGACTGACTGGCAGTGCATTATAAACTTGGGATCATCAGCATCAGCTCCTGAGCAGTCCCATAACCAGACTTCATCTGGTGTTTTTTGCAGAGCACCTGAGCACTGCTAGCATTGTCAGCATGTCTACATTCTCCTGCTTGGCTCCTGTAAGATACTGATGTGTTTTCAACATTTTCTGTACATAGCCAGTTGAGCTGACCAAAGTTTAAAGATCACTTTCCTGCAAAGTCTTTAGGTCTATTAGAAGGAATTCTTCCCTGTTATTCCCAGGTGGGGAGGCCCTGGCACAGGGTGCCCAGAGAAGCTGCCCTTGGACAGAGCTTGGAGCTGGGACAGTGGAAGGTGGCCCTGTCATGGCAGGGGGTGGGATAAGATGGGCTTTAAGGTCTCTTCCAACACAAATCTTTTCAAGACTCCATGATTCTAAGATACATCCCTAAAATACCTCGATGGCACCAGCAGGGCTATTTGTAGACATAAAATTAGGCAGGGGCTTAAGCATTTTGCTGAGTCAGGGCTTCACTGCAGGACATCATAAACTCGATTCTTTTGAAAGGCAAAGGATGCCATAGGGTCCTGCAGAGATAACAGTTCAAAGAAAACAGCAGCATAAATTGTAAAGTCGGGCATTTTTGTCAGGGGGAGCCAAGGAGGGAATTGTTTTTGCTTTGTTTTAGAGGCTCAGGTGACAGGAGAGAAAGGGAGGCAAGGTTCAAAGGCTGTAATAAACTGGCTTTCATCTGCTTTTCTCAACGGGCCACAAAACCCAACAAGCACTTGCCGTGTCCAAGCACTGCTTTGTCTATGACCAGGACACTTTGGGGCTGTTATGAAGTCAATCAAAAGCCTGTGAGCTGGAAGATTTACTGCAAAATTTACCTGGAGTATTTTGTAGTTTGCTTTAACGTTGCTTCCCCTTTTCCCCAGCCCACATGAGTGCCATGGTCAAGAGCAGAGCAGAGGCTGCCAAAAGCAGAAAAGCCCTGACCCGTTTCCCCCCTTGCACTCACCGAGGTTTAGGCAGAAACACCAGTGGTGTACATTTACCAGATAAAATGAATCTTTTAAACCCAAAGATACCATGACATCTTAAGCATATACTTATGAAGGAAAAGTTCAGAACTTCATTTTAAACCACTTATGAGAGGATTTACCAAGATTCTGCCTAATGTTCAGCTGACGCTTTGTCAAAAACATTTATCACGAAGCTTTTGAAGTTTCTCAGCTCCCCCCCGAGTTATTAAAACTTGAACTGCAGAGTTTGTTATCAGCCTCAGAGCACACACAAAATACATCAGGTATTTTTTCAGTCAACCTTCCAGTCTCATTTTGAGACTATTATATAAAATACAACATTTTCAATCAGGTTAATGTCTGGCAGACAATGCTGAGCGGGTGGAACCGCTGTGCCTGATTGATCCGTGAGACAATTTTCATTTCCTAATTTGCTTTTTATTAAACACTTTGCAATCAAAGGAACAGCCAGGAGTCTGCCATTCTCTGAGAAGGTTTCCTGTGAAGACCTGATGTCAGCTTCAACATTTTCAGGCAACTTCTTGAATTTTTGATGCTCTGTCACAGGAACATCTAAAACATCCCCGTCAATGCCATGCTAGTGAAAAACTGCTATTGTGAATACAAATTAACCAGCAAAACATCTGGTTCTGCTGCTTGCTGTACTCTTAACAACAGTTCTGCAAAAACAAACATCAGGGGTCCAGGCAGAATTTCCTGCAAAGACTGAGTCGTGCTAAAGCAGATTTATCAATCACTGGCTGAACGAGGCAGAGATAAAGCAGATTTATCAATCACTGGCTGAACGAGGCAATCTTCTGCTGCCCAGGGCTTCACTCCCAACCAGGTTTATCACTAAACTGCCACTTTAAGTGGGTGTTTGGATACTTCACACCTGGAGCCAGCCCAGAGGCTCTAGCAGACCCCTGGTGCTCTACAAATGTCTCTTTAAAGTGCATTGCTCCTCATGGATATAAAAATATAAACACTTGTAACAGGCCTTACAAAGCCTTTTATTTCGTTATGCTCTTTTAAAACAGAAATATGAAAGGCTAAGATATTTCTAATCAATAGGCCAATCTGATTCCCAGCAAGAAAGAAAAGCTATTTATTTTGTGCAATCAAGTGCTCAGTATTGCTGCAATTCTCCCATTACATAAAATAACACACATTTTCTTGCACACAGGCACACACAAAGAAATGTAATAATGTCTTTTTACCTTTCAAAGGAACCTTAATCAACAAAATTAACTTGCAAGGCAAACCACTGCTTTTTGAACTGAACAAGAGTGAGCTTGACTCAACACATGTGAGATGTGAGAGGCAGCAAAGTAATATCTGCTAAAATTATGTCTGGAAGCCAAAAATGGGGTGATTCTTGACAGGGGAGGATGCACATAAGGAAACTTGGAAATTCTTTTATTCAAAGTCTTTAATGACCTCCAACCCAATTACATTTGCAACAAGACATGACAATGCAGTTGCTCCTATTTAAAAGTATGAGTGAAAATGGAGTATTTTTTGAAGCCTGATTTTTTTTTTTTTTTTTTTTTTTTTTTTTTTTTTTTTTTACTTTTTAATCATGCTGAGATGAAGCTCATTTACTTAAAAAGAAAAAAATGAAACAGAACGTCCTCTGCAGCTGGTCAAACAGATTACGAAACTCTAATCTCAGTAGCCTGAGGAAAACCAAAACTGTTTTTCAAGTATCTATTTTATAGAGCATTAGCTTTATACTTTTTAAAAGAGGCATTAACATAACTGATCAGAACATCCCAGAATGTTTCTGATCTAGTTAATCATATGACGTTATGACAGAGATTCTTGCTGTCATAATGCCAATGTTTCTAAACATTTCCAAAATCCTTTAAGTTCAATTTTTTTTTTCCAAATTAGACATGGAGAAGATCTATTTCAGTTTCTTCAGAAGTTTTTCTGTCCGTTTTAGAGCTCTACTAAAGTAGTGCAGAATATTTGAGACAGACAGACACAGACACACATAGCAAGGAACAACGTCAGGCTCCATGACCTATTTAAATATTTCTGATAGATTTTATACAAAACATTTTACTCTACTTCCTGCATAACTCATTCCTGGGAGTCTTCATCACTCTATTTCTTTAACTCTGCTGTATTCTATACAGCTGAATTGGAATCATGGATAAAAAAAAATCAGGATTTGTCTAGTTTAAATTTATTTGGTTTGTTTCCCTTAAAAGCAATTATTTAAACATTCAAGCCCCTGCTGCATCTTTTGGTGCTAATAGTTTCTCCAGTACAGGTAAGAACAGGGTGTAATTTATATACAGGCAAGCTAGGAAGAGGATAAGAGGGGAAAAACACTTGCCAAAGCTATTGCTGTGCCTCAGTTCTAGTGGTGTCAGGAGCTCTTATCATAGTTGTGACAAAGCAGATTGATTTCCATTGAGAGCTTTTGGGCTTTTTTTGTTTGTTTGTTTGTGGGGTTTTTTGTTCAGTCTGTTTCAACCCAGTTTTGAGCTGAAACTCTGCTTTTCAGTGTGAAGATCTTTCTGCTGTGGCAGAGAAGTCTTACATGAAAATGCAGAGGCAGGAGAGGAGCCCAGTCTCAAGTTCTGTTGTGACTCTAACAGGCATCCCCAAATATCCCCCTGCTTTTGCTTCCCAGGAACACCCACAGGGTCCTGACAGGGCAGCTGAAATATCCCCAAAAGACACAAAGTTTTTTAAAAAATATATATGTAGATAGTTCCAAACATTCCTATATGGAAGACATTATTTAAATACAAAAGAACTAAAACTAAGAGAAAATAGATCAGGTTCTGAAGCACCACCAGTTTCTCATTTACACATTAACACCTCTCAGCTGAACTACACAGCTGCTTCATGCATCCCAAAACCTTCCCCTAACCCCAACTGGGACAAAAACTGCAGGAAGAACATTATATGGCACAGTGTGAGACATCTAAGAATTCCTGTATTGTCAAAGTTGCATAAATCTCAAACTAATTCAGGATCTGATAGGGAAGCACAAATGATCTTGGCCTCTGCTGAGATGGAGAAGGAACATCAGCTCCTCACACTCGCCATGAAGGCTGAGTTAGAAACACAAATGAGTGCTCAGCAACACCAAACTTGATTTGCAAACGCACATTTCCATACAATGATTATGAATAGACATGAAGATTGAGTAGAAGTGATGTGTTATTCTGGTAGCAGGAAGAAAACAAAACATCAGGTAGGAGTCCCTCCTTCACAGGAGTTCAGAGCATGGCTGTGGTCAAAGGTGTTTCCAGGCAGACAATTAAAATCCACTGATAATATCCAAATTGTTAAATAGTCTTCAGTAATTGCCATTCTACCTTGCTGAATTACAACTGCAAAACTGGAAAGGACATGAATGATATTGACATTAGAAACAAAAGTAAGAGGAATTTAAATCCAGCACACGGAGCTGTTTTCTGGAGCCACAGAGTCAATACCCACCTTGCATTTCTCCTTTCAGCTGCCTGCAGAATCCTGGCTTGGTTCAGTGGTGCAGGTGTTCCTGCAGGTACCTAACATTTGTCAGCCTGAATTTTTATTTATACAGTCCCATTCTGCCCCTGCCAAACTCCTCAGTAAGCAAACAAACTCACTTTTCATGTTCAGTGTTCTTGTTTGTACTTTTACCCTTTTTTACATAACAAACCTGGCAGGGAGCAGAGCAGGGAGAGCACCCGGGGGCTGTGGGTGCAGGGGGTTGGACACTCCCTGAGTGAGCACATCCTCTTCCTGGGTCTCCTCCAGGTGAGATCCTGCTGTGGAAAGGTGGGTGCAGGGTGGCAAGGGAGTCGTGCTGGTAGCAGGAATGAAGAAGCCAAGGAGGACCGTGGCACCACAGGTGGGAGCTCGTGGCAGTCCCTGGGCACTCACGTGGAAAATTGAAAGGGAAACATTAAGCACTTCAGGGTTTAACGTATTTTCAACAAATTTACTTGCAAAGAGAGATAGCACAACCTTCTATTGAAATGAAAATGCTGTGCTGCTGAGACAGCGACTCTCAGGAGCCTGGATGGACTCAATGACCTCAGAGGGTTTTTCCAACCTTAATGATTCTGGGAGTCTGGACCAGCACCACTGCCCACCTGGCAAGTGCACAAATGATGTGTTTTCCTAAACCACAGGATAGCTGCATGAAGTTTCAGTGCTGCCATGTCCTAACTAATTATTTCCCTTGAGAAGAGACTGGTTTGTTTTCCCCTGATCTGGTTCTAGAAGAAATTCCATCCACTCCCTTTTGTATCACAAATGATCTGATCTGTTTTCAGGACACGTCGAGGGATGCTCTCCTTCCTCCCCACACCAGGCTTTATTCCTTTGGGATGATGTGAACTGTGAGACAGCAAACCCCAGGGCAAAACTGAGCTGGGACTTCCTGGCAAATCTCAAGAGGGAAGTGAACAGGGCATTGCATGTTTTGTCTTCTAAGGCCAACACGGCCTGGTTTGAAATCCATGATCTCATGCCATGCTGGGCCAGGAAAATGGCATATCCAGGGCATGGGTTTCCAGCATAAAATAGAATTGAGGTGCTCTGATGTGACTCTGTTCACCTGCCAACAGCACTGGCAGAAAAATAAACAGGTTCTGGGGATGAGCTGCTGCTGGAGGCAAAGCAGGAACCATTAGAAGAGCTGCCCTGACCTGTGAGGAACTGATGTTTTTGCTTTGAACTTCAGCAAATCTTAATGAACTCTTCATAATTGGCAATCCAGGCTTTTCACTGATGATTTATTTCTCTGGAGGTGCCAAACGCAGGAGACAAATTCAACGTTGGAAATACAAATTTTGGGTGTCACAGTTGGTTGTCCAGGCTGGTGAAGGCAGTTCCAACTCCACTGCAGGTCACTCTTTTGAGTTGTACCAGGAATTCGATTTGTACATGAAGGTGCTGAAGAATTTGGTTTTGTAATTATCAAAACATGTTGATTTAATTGAAGTTATTGACTTCAGTGTGGTGTAGGCTTAAACTAAAAATAAGCAGAGACAGTTTTAGTAACAGAAGAAGTTAAAAAGTGGTTGTGTCCTCCTCCTTACCTGGAGTAGTAAGGTTTTGGTTGTGCTTGACTCATCCCTGCTCTACTGCTCTTCCACTCCTCTGTTATCTGGCAGTTTTAGAGGGGATGCTGCCAAGAAGTTCATTTAAAGTCCTTAATTTTATCCTGTAGGCAACACTTACATCAGTTTCCTGAGAATAACTCCATACACAGACCCCCGAAGAAGAAAACAGGTGAACTCCCTTTGCCCCATAAATCAGTCAGGCTTCCTGAAGAGGCCAAAGATACAAAAACTACAAATGCCTGCACAGAAACACTTCAGAAAAAGCTTCAGCCTCGAGGTTCACAGTCTTCTCCATAAGCCTTAAGCCCTCAGTCTTCCTCATGGATGTTTTCAAGGGTCAACAAATCAAATATTTACTGTCTCAGCTCCTGTTCAATAGTGAATCCAAACAGGATGGTGCAAGAATCAGCAACGATGAACTGCTCCCAGGAAAGGCATCCCACTCTCCAATGCAGGATGGAGGATGGACATGAAATGCATATCCACATGCACCAGGCTCGAAGAATAAAGTATATTTTCAATAAAACTAATCTAGTTTTCCATCTTATTATAGACACGTGCTGTATGAACACATAGAGGCAAGTTCCTTGGGCTGAAAGGCAATGAGGTGTACAAACAGAAAATATTCAGTGTACAAATTTTAGTGGGAAAAGGAGCAGAGTACAACACACAGAATAGACTTTCTCCTGCTTCTGGACTCCAGTGCTATTTTGGTTGCCAACAGTACACAAAATTTCCACTGAAGGGCAAGTCAAACCAATTTCCCTGAGGATGGAGGCATCCGAAAACTCGCTGAGGTTATTCCATTAGTGCCTACGCATTCTCCAAGCGGATGAGCAGCTCCACTTTGAATCCATGTCAAACCACAAGGACTGGCTGATAATAACATTCAATTAAAATGATCTCGTCCCTCTAGAAAAAAAACTGGCTAAGAGCTCCACCTCACCTTTTCTAGCTGGGCACAATGGGGTGATTGATGCTGCAAGGAAACGGGAGAGGTTTGTACCGAGGAGCCGACGGGTCAGGTTTGGTGACAGTGTTTGTAGGTTTAACCTCTTACCCAAATCTCTGAGATGAAAAAGCCACTTCTGCTGAGCACACAACTGTGAGAAAGTCAGGGCTAGAGCTGGCAAACACCGAGCTCAGCTAATTAGACAGGTGTTTTGAAAAACCCCAAAGTTTACGCTCGACCCGTATTTGGACCTTTTGATGTTGTACCTGGTGCTGTTTCACAGCACTGGGGCTCCAGAGAAAGGCAGGAACTGCTCCCCTGCTTGGCTCTGGGGGTGAATTTGCCATCTGATCTGCTGGATACACAGATAAAAGTCGCCGCAGACTTTTTTCCCTTTTCAAGTGCAGCACTGTAACTTGGAAAGTTCTTTTATTCACAACTCCGCTGACGCAAGAAAGTGCCTGGAATATGGCAGCTTTGGCTGCTTTCCTTTTGAAGCTCTTTGTAAGTAATCTTTTAATGCTAACAAAACAATAGGTATTTTCATTTTGGATGGGAAAAACATTCCAGTCATAGAAAATTAAGGCAATGCCTTTCAAAAAGTCTAAGAGTGCTACAGACCACTTGATTCTTCTCCTGCCCTGCTTTTAAATATTGGTAAATAGTTACCATGCACAGGTATCAGATTCTCCAGGTTTCTCTTGTTACACTCAAGAAAAGCACAACTCTTATGAAAATGGTGAAGTTTAACAAAGATATTTCTATTTCCCTGTGATCTGCCATTCAAGAGTGTTAGCCAGTCATTTTTTAAAAAACACTCTTGATATTTGATCTTCTTGAGTTTCAGTTACATATAAAGCTGGAGAGCCAGCAGAAAATTCTAAGTGGAATCTGAAGATTTCTCAAGTCAACACTCACTTTGGCAGGAGCATTTTAATGCACAAAGCTGAAATCCTCAGTGAGCCTCTCCTGCTGATATCCCTGGAGCAGCCAGCACCACGATTAACACAAAACCAAAAGCAACCTACAGCACAACATACAGCTCTGCAAAAAAACCCCAAAAAAACGATGTGGACACAGATGCTGGAAGTGGTGCAGGCACAATGGGATCAGCCAGGGCAACCTGGTGCTGTTCCAGCTCGCCCCTGGGACGAGCCACGCTGTAAGAGATGCTGATAACAAAGCAGGTCCACATCCCCAAAGCCCTGCCTGCCAAACCCTGCAACTCGCCTCGCTGTGCCAGGCTTTAAAACCCTCCAGTGCCGAGCTAGAAACGTCTGTGGCCCGCGGAAGGTTTGCTTTGAAGCCGCTGGCTTTCCCCAGCACCCTTTTGTCGGTGGAATCCGTGGTTCACACAGATTGTGTTTCCACCTCCACGGCTGGAGAAGCCCTGCAGTCAAGGCTGTTCCAGGAGCAGGGAAGGAGGCTGCGTTCCAGGAACTCACTGGAACTGGAACAAAGCACAGCCCTTGGAAAGCCTACACAGCCCTGTGCACAGACTGTTTTACAGATGCCCCATCTTTGGACGGCATTAGACACTTGTTTTTATCTTTATCTTTTTTTTTTTTTTTTTTTTCTTTCCCCTCCTCTCCAGTAAAGTCCCAGACTTTGGAGCACAGCTCTTCCTCCTGGGCATTTCCCCAGCTCTTTTTTAAGCACCACTTTCTCCTCCACAGAAAAGTCCTCCTGCTCTTTGGAGAGAAAAACATCTTTGAAATGCAACAGTAAACTCTGAGCATCACAGCAGCCATAAAAAAGCTGATTTCCATTTTCTTACAACATATTCTAAACCTTGTCTGCTCTTCTTTACAAACTGTGTGGGCTTATATCAGTATTACTGAACACTGACTAATAAGAGTGTTTTGTCTGCACCTTTTCAATTACCCAGGACCCCTCTCAGTGCTATTACTCCTGTCTTGTCAATTAAAAGCAGTGAATTTTATGGCTGGTTTTGAATTTTTTTCCCCATTTTTCCACTGCAAAATTAGTGCAGTCCACATTATTTAAAGTGAGACAGTTTAGCTGCATATTACTTTATATTTTGTTCTGCATTTATAGAATCTTTAGCTCCATAATCTGGAGACAGGTGGCATTCCTTCTGGGGCTAACAAGGAATAAAAAAGGCTTCATGCAGCAAAGAGCCTTCTGGAGGGAAAATAAAACATTGAGGACAACAATGATAATGTAGGAAAAAGTAAAAATACGAACTTTTAAAACTGTCAGATAAATCTGGACTGCAGTTCAGAGGAAAAGGCAGGCACTAGCTCTAGTCTTTTATAAAACTTGTAAGTCTGATTTTGCTGTTGGCCATGGTAAGTTCTTCAATGTGTTCAGACATGAAAAGTCAAGAAAAATGCCAGAGTGCAAAGTTTGCTGCAGGAAAAAAAAAGATGACTCAATTCTTTGTCTCACAAAGCATGTCAAAGATATTATAAAGTACTTACAGATGCTCAGCCACTCGGATTGCCTGGCTGGCCAAACATCTGAAACCCTGTAATTTTGAAGAGAAGGTACTATGCTTCAACAATGAAATAATTTCTGTGGCAGCAGAAAAAGACAGATGGTTTTGAAAGGAAGAGTTTTTCAAAATCGGAATTTCAGTCGTGATCAATAACTATCTAAGTTTAACACGGAAGTCAGCCTATTTTAATTGTAATTTATAATGAATGTGTCAATACAGGCTTTTAAAGATAACCAGGTAATGGAAGCATGAGACAGAGCTCAAGCAAGAGTTGAAAACCTCAGGGCTAAACCCTCACAGACACAATTCTGTCTGCTTCTCTAACAGACAGAATTTGGGTGAAACTATTTACACCCACAAAGACTGTGAAAAACAGGTGCCTCAGAGTTTGGACCCCATGAAACAGAGAAAGCAAAGCAATAAAAGACTTGCAGATTTAATTTACCTATTCTTTTGGAAGACATCATTTCCTCTGCTCATCAAACAGAATATAGGAAGTTATGAGCGAGATAAAGTCATTTGCCTGGTAAATTTGAAGGTCTGATTTCCCATGCTAAAGCAGCAGTGCTGGTGCCTTGTAATTCCCTGCTAATAAAAGACACTGCAGAGTTATGAGTGTTATTACAGGCTGGAGTCAGTGACAAAGAAATAAAGATCCATGAAAAAGCACTCCATGTATTTAACATCGAGATGCTCCCTTACAAGTCTTTCTTGCACCATGCCAAATGGTTTATCATGGTAATGTTTAGGCACAAAGGCAATTAGAAGGATTTGAGTCCCTCTGGAGAAGTTTGTGACACGCACATCCCCAGGCTCTGGGTGACTGACAGCGCTTGGCACGGCCGTGGCCACACGGCCACCACCAGCAGTGGGGCATGTTCTGAGCACATGTCTTACAAGACATGAGCCAGCACCAACAGTGAAGTGCTGACCTCCTTTTTACAGGCACTGCTGGCTAAAAAAAAAAAAAAAAAAGAACATAAAAACCCCTTCATCCAAGTCAAAATAGAAAATGCAACAAAATGCTTCCAAAAAAAAAAATCTTATCCATCGTGTGGGTCTGCTGACAAAATTTATTCTGAGCTGGTGGTTGAGGCCGTAGGAGTTCATTCTGTCACCTCAGTGTATCCTGGGGAATAAAGCAAGTCAAGGCTCCTGTACCAAAAATCCCTTGACACAATATAGGTCTTTACCCTAAGTTTTGGATTTTCATTTAGAGTTTACACTAAGCTTTCAGGAGTTTTTCCCCTAATTAATGTCCTCAGTGCTATCACTCACACAAGGTCACAGCCTGCTGAACCACCAGTCATTACAGCCTTCATTTCCACCTTTGCCACAAACCTTGGGTGAAGTCAAGGCTTTGCCCTCCTCTGTCTCATTTTTAAAACAAGGCTAAAAATGCTTCTCCAGATCAGGGCAGCTTCGGTTGTGTGCTCTCAGATGCCTCTCCTCCCTTAATATGGGCATTTAAACCACTACATTAACTAGACATTTAAACTAATTAAGGGCATTTAAACCACTTAGATTTACCTTTGCTTGGGACTTTTAAACCAATGAATGAGAATTATTTATTTCTTACCAACTCCAACCCTGGCTTTGGCAGAGTGCAATGCTGGTGTTCCAAAAGGTGTTTTGAGGACAAAAAAACTAAATACCTCTGCAGGGCTGCAGCCACTCAGTTAATGTTCCCAGAGACCTAATGTGCTTTTCCTTTTAATAAAGAATATTAATGGCAGTTACCACTGGAATTTGCTAATAAACATGGCTGATGATAAAACAGAACTACAAGCAAAATTGGCCTGTACATCAAATTTTTAAAAACACAGGTTTTTTGATAGAGAAATTTGGTATTTTTTATAGCTGCATGGAGAAAATTCACTGTGTTGACAAAACCCTTGGTACTTTACAGAGGAAAAGCTCCTTTGGCTCCAAGACACAGCAGCATTTAACAAATATAGGATGTCAGGAATATTCAATGCCCACAAAGGCCCAGACAATTTAAACCCCAAAATTTTTCCCTTTGTTCTGCTGTGGCAATAAAACACTTTGACTTTTTTCCCCCACTCAACATTTTTAAACATAACAAAGAAAAACAACTGTTTCAAAATTTTTCACATGAAGGGGAACATTATTATAGGCCATTCTTTCCTAGAAATCTTTTAAGTCTTATTTATTAGCAGAATTAATCTGATCATAAGCTGGCTGACATACAAAGTGTTGAAATATGTCATCTTCCAACCATGCTTTGCTAATGAAATTTTGGTGTTAATTCAGGGATTTAACAGAATCCTAGAATCTGTAACAGGAATCAAACAACAATTGTGGTTCATCTGGCAAAAAAAGCATCATTTTGCCCCTTTTCTGTTGTGGGTTTGTCACTGTATGCTCTCCATCATCCATTTCTTTCCAGAATCTACTTTTTGATGTGGAGTTCCCACTTGGCCATCAACTTCAGCATTAAAATGCTCTGAACATGTTTTGCAGTTCCAATCCCAAGAAATGTTTTGTACTTTCAATCCCAGGATCCAAAAGGATTTCATTAAAAAAACTGAACAACTAAGCCTAAACAACCAAGGCTGTGATTTCATACATGACCTCAAGGTATCTTTATGATGCCACCAACATCTTGTTCTGCCCAGTCCAGTAACCAAAAGCAGCAGAAAAGTTTGTTTAGATACTCTGACCATTGGAGTTATCAAGCTCCAGGCTGCTCTGGGTAGATCACTACAAGGATGCAAGAAACATAATTTTAAAAAAATTTAAAAAAATAAAAATGGTTTGCCCCACACTTCAGTGGCCAGGGAAGCTCCTGCAGACATTCCCAGTTCAGTGCCCAGCCCTTACTGGAGAGCTGCAATCCCAGTCTGAAGCATCACAAAGGGGTGCCAGACAAGGCAGATTTTTTAATCTGCAGGGCTCTAACACAGCTCTGATCCAGCTGATCCTGGGGCCCAAGGCAGCAATTCCTGACCTCAGGAGTGAGCACAGCACCTGACCAGGTGAGCTCTCCTTGAGCTCTGCCCCAGAGGATTTAACTCCTGGCACTGGGGCTGAGCTGGGTTTTGGGGTCTCTGGCAGCAGACACAGAGGGGTGACCCTGCGAGCCACAAGAGAGGAACGTGATGAGCCAAAGGTTTATCCTGATTTTAGGAGTGATGACAAGCCTGACTTGCCCTTAGGCCAGACCAACCACGGACTAACACAGAGTGCCAAGGCCTTCAAGCATTTGGCTCAAACTGACCCAAACTGAGCCCATCTGAAGGCAAAAAAAGCTTTGTTCAAATTGGGTTTTTAGGTTGTCAAAAGAAGCAAAACGTCCTTGAAAGTTTTATTTATTCTTTTTGACTAATATTTAAGATACCACCTTAAAAAATATTGAGTTGAAGGAGATGGATGCAATTGTGGAATAATAACAAATCAGAAATCTTTTACTAGCAAAGAGAGTCAGGAATTCGAATTAACATCAAAATCATGTATTATGGCATCCACATCTGGATATCAATTTACTGCCTAAATCCAAAACTTCTCTGAGAGCCAGTTGGTTTCTGTAAAAATGTATTTCTGCCTTTGAAAGGAAATAATAATTGGAAGGTCTTACAGGAAGCCACCCAATACCAATAGAGGAAATTGCAATCTGTTCCTCAATGTTAGTTTAAATCAATGTTGTATTTAGCAAAGGCTGTTTTTTAATGATAGTATTTTCAATAGCTTTTACTACACTGAGTCTCCTCAAAGGCTTACATTATATTAAGAATTGCTTTGTTTGCAGAATGTTTCTTTAATCATCCCTCAAGGTCTTCAGCTTACCCTAGGATAGATGTTGTTCCCCATCTCCAGGACATCCAGGATTCCATTTTCACCAAAACCTTTTCTTTTTTTTTTTTTGCCTCAGGCTAATAAAAAGCAAAGTATTTCTGCATATGCTTGCCTAGAAATATGTGTGGTTCTTAAAAATACGAAGTGATCAAATATTAAAACCACCTTTTTCTGTTTCCAGAAGTATACACAGCATTTTAGCTTCCTAGGAATTTTCTGCTTGGGTATCTGGATTTCAGTAAATTTCCATTAAATCAGTGGTTTCAAAGGAAGATTTTTCTTTTAAAGTACAGTATTAATGATACTAAACAAAATTCAAGAACTCCAAGCAAAACAGCTCCTCCAATTTCTTCTCCAAGTTGACTAAATTTTTTAAAACACACTCCCAGCACCAGTGCTAAAATCTCCCTGGGACACTGCTCAGAAATCCTGTGCAAAATTTCCCTGTGGCTTTTATGGATTTCATTACATTGTGAGGTAATAACATCAAAATGAAGTTTATAACAGATTTAGGTGCAGAAGGCTTTCATACCACCTCTAATCATTAGTGTTCAAAAACTGATGTTGCCAACAGCTGAATTATTCCATTAAATGTAACTTAAGAGAATTCAGAAATTCAAGTAGAGTTTGCACCAGAAGAAAAATGCTACTTAAGAGTCTAAACCATGTTTTTCCAACATGTAACTCAAGAAGGCACCACGAGAACTTAAAGTGTATTTTTGACTCTGGGGAAGATGATTTCACTGTCACAGGGTTTCTGCAGATCTTGGTGGCCACTGGAAAAGTCAACTACAAACAGTCCATGCTCCTAACTCGTAAAAATTCACCTGTACCTGAAAATAATGTGATTTACCTGTGTTCTATTGGCAGAGCCTGGTGATAAAATAACCTACCTGTGGTGATTCTATCAGCATAACAGATTAGAGCCAACATTTTTATAGTTACACCTTTCACACATCGATCAGAAAGAAAATTGTTTTCCTCAACAAGCACACAAATAAAGGCAGATATTTTCCTTAAGAAAAAATAATCATAAGTTAAAAAAACTGAAAGAAAGGGAAAAGCACACTCTGCAGATGATGAGACAGTAATGACAACCTAATGCAAGTCATTCCAATGTAGAGGACAGCATGAACTGCACCATGATCCAATGGATTTCCAACAGTTAAAAACTTCCATGGAATCTTTTAGGCACCAAAAAAAAAATTAGGTAAACTGTAGGAGTCGATTTTTTCATGAGTTTTTACATCTAATAATGTAATTCTTTGGTATGATTAAATGTCTTTACAAAGGAAAAGTAATTTCCTTTCTACACAACTTCTCATGAGGTGTTTTTGTTGTCAAACAGTGCAGATGACAGTTTCAAAATTTTCCCATTGCTCCTTACTACTCTGAGAAGAAAAAATGTTTAAAAACTAATTTTTCTCACTTCTACAGGTGGGGTTCTCTGGAGCCACTTTGTGTCAAGCAGCAAGAACCCAATCTGGCTATTCAATCTCTTAAGCAATGAGAAAGGCAAAAGAATGGAATTCTGATGCAAAATATGTATAAATCTGTATAAAAAAATATACTAAAATATGTATAAAACTACAGATAACAAATACTTCATTCCTTTAACATTCAGCACAGACTTTGCTTGTATTTTTCAGTGGAAGCTGAGGACAAACTTTCCTTCAATGCAGCCTTACACATGAAAATTGGGAAGGTTTGTAAACCAGGCTGCAGCCCAGGCCATGCTGCTGCCTCACTCTCCTATTTTTCACCTTTCCTCTCTTTCAAGCCCTGAAAGCACAGCAGAAAGGTGCTGAAAACACACTAAAACATCAGGGCCAGCACAAAAGGAAAGAAAACAGGAAAGATTCAAGTATTTGACTGACGTGGAAGGATTAGATTTGCCAAATCCAGGCGTTTGATGCAGGCATGGGATCAGCTAGAGGAAAGGGAGCCTGAGTCATCAGCTCCATCAAAGGTCTGGGGACGTCAGGGTGAGTGAGCTCTGTGTGAACAGCAACCATCCCTGCACTCAGAACTTTTAATTACCCTCAGCCAGGCAGCAGCATCAGCCACTGAAATCCCCAGATTACCTTGATTGCTCTGTCATTATCTGCTATCAGCTGCTGCTTCTCCTCTTCCAACTTCTGTGCAACTTCCTGGAGCCTCTGCTGCGCCGCAAGCTGCTGCAGCCTGTTCTCCTCTCTCAGGGAGGAAATGGTTTTCTTCAGTTCAGCTATCTCCTGAAAAGAAAGCAGCACGTTAAAGCTCCCCTCGATAAATGACATGTATTTTGCATGTGTTTTATAGAAACGTGGCATTGGCAAGCTCTGCTGTGCAAACTGGATGCTTGAAATGAGCACGCTGCACACTAGCAGGGCATGGAATTCCACGCAGAGAAAAGGAAGAGAGCGAGGCTGTAAATGACAAGATTCGCTGAACACAAAATATTTGGAAGTGTTTTCCACTGTGACATTCCAAAATATTTACTCATGAGAACAAAGCACATCTGTGATCTTCAAACCAGAGCCTGTTCCCCATCGTGCACGGCTCTGAAAGCAGGAGTGTGAGTTTACATTGGGATGCTGCTGCTCCTTTTCCAGGGGGATGTTTTACAGCTCGAAACTGCTGAGAAGAAAAACGCCCACATTCACACACTGGACTGAAATTTAAACCTGACAGTGAAATTTCTGAGCTGCTGAAAGGAGCAGATTTTGCTGAGCAATACAGTGAGGACCTGACTCCACATCCAGGACCTTCATCTCGACCTTTTAGGTGATTCACTTGTCATTTGTTGAATTGTATTTGTTTTACCTTTTTCATCACTGGGGAAAGTCATAACTAACCCTGATCCTTTAGGCATATTTACAGAATTTTATACTGACATGTCATCACCCACCAAAGCACTTAAACATGTGGGAGAATCACTGACTTTAATGTATATATTCAAGCTTAAGGTTAAGCTGCTGTAGCAGCATATTATAGAATAATTCTAAAAGCACTTTAGCATACAGGCAGTTCAGGGAGAGACTACCAGAGTGTTTAGACTCTGCCAGGCCTCCTCACTAGCAGAGAAACGTTTATCTGTATTAATTACATAGTTATTTTGGAAGAAACATAAGTTTAAAAAACCCTAATAATAATAGGACAGGACTAGTGTAAGAAGAACTGTGCTGCAAATGAAGGTACTAAAATCACTGGGAAAGGGGGAAAAGAGTGATTAAAACTGTGTAGTCAATTTATTTCTCTTTACCTACCTGAAGAGTTCAGGAAGTAACCCAGATTATGTTATTATTATGTATATATTATGATGTATTTCTGCATCGTCTTTCTAAAAAAACAAATATGTATTTCAGAAGATAATACCCATCAAAAGGAAGGGGTTTTGAGACCAATAGGCCAAAGTTTAGAGATTATGTGGATAGGGTGCAGCTCTTTAGCCAGGATCAAGCAGTGTCTCTGGGTCTGCAGTTTAGGTAATGGTTTAGAACACGGAGAATTGCAGAGATGTTGTTTTACCAGGTGTAACATGCACAAGAAAGCAGAAGAAAGTAATGGATCATATAAATTATTAAAATAACAACCTGGAGCCATGTGAAACTGCAGCATTTTGAGTATGTCCCATTTTGTCATTTTAAAAAGACAACAAAGTAGCAAACTCCTCAATATAACATAAATTAAAGCTTTTACTGGGTTGAGACCCTGGTCTAGCACAGGAGTTCTGAAATGCATGCAAGGAAACTTCAGCAGGAACTGATGAAGAAAGATCTGCTTTGTGCAGTACTTTTCACAGCAAAAAATTTCTATTTACTTTGTATAAACTTCAGAGAAAATTTCTTGAAATATCTTCTCTGTGTGGGTGTTAAAAGTGAATGTTCCAAGAGGCCACAGAGAGTAAGATTGGACAGATGTTGTCAGCAAGGCGACCACAAGAAAAGTTGCAATCGACCAATTATTAACAGTGAGCTACAAAAAAAAAAAAAAAAAAAAAATCCCAACTCCAAGCGTGTCCAAGTAACTTGGAGGATTTGATTTAAACCCACACAAGTAAAGAAATTCAGACATCAGGGTGAAACTGTTTTATTGAGCCAAGCAGCCCTGCCAGATGATGGATGTGTTGTGTCTGCCCCAGAAAGTGCTGAGGAACTGGGTCCAGCTCTCCTCAGCAAAATGTCCCAGCTACAGAAAAGCCACCTAAGTACAAAACATGTCCCCAAATCTTGAGGCTGTTCTGCAGGCCAATAAATGTCAGTTTGACAAAATTTATTATGACATTTAGGTTAAAGAGTTCTTACCTTGCCCTACACTACCTATGTGCTCCTGCTGCAACAATTACAGCAATTTCCCTCATCCCTTGCTTAAAAATTCAGAAATGTTTCAATTATTCCAACTGTCTTTATCAAATGGACCAAGAACCATTTTAGTATTGACATTGGATTGTGTCTGGCATGGAGAGGCTGCCTCGATTCCACTCACATGTGGATGACAATGACAAAAGGTAAAATAAAGATAGCAATGGCAGGGATCTCTTCCTTCAGGTCTGACATGAATTAAATGTTACTTTTTGAGCTTTAACCATTTCCTGGGTTTCAGGTTCTGATAGAAAGATAAAAGAAAAATGAGGGTTTTTTGTTGTTTTGTTTTTCTTTCTTTATAAATAAAAGTCTCAAAAATTACTAAATTACCAATTTAAAATTACTGGAAAGGTATTTAGAAAAGAGAACATTCTCTCTGATTTACCACAGAATTGTGGAATTGGTGAGGGTGGAATGGACCAGTTTAAAGAAATACCACCCAGAGCTGGCTGTTCAGGATCAGCCCAGTCAGGTTTTAAGTATCTCCAAGGATGGAGACTCTACAACCTCTTTGTATGCAAATATATGTGCAAAAATATAGGTTAGATTTTAGAAATAGAATATAAGACAAATTTATCAATGATTCTGATAAAGTAGTGTGAAAAAGTGGCAGCCAATAAATGTCACCAAAACGACTGAAGCCACAAGTTTGGACAAGAGAATAAGACTCAAAGGAGCTGAAAAGCTGAAATCAAGAGTTTAAAATAGTTTGAAGTGTTGGTAAAACAGTATAAAGTTTGCAGTTTCTTGTTATTATCTCGCTGATCACTCCTGTCTTGTTTAGAAGCTGCTAAACCCTTCTTTGTAGTGTTTTTATTGATTTTAAAAGACTATTATTGGACTGTTGGCTGCAAACACCTTGCAGTGCAAGGCAGACACTTGTGGCTGGGAGCAATGAGGAGAATGACACCTCCACACAAATCCTTGTGGCAATTTTCTTCCTATTAAAAGCTTAACTTCTGGTTGCATCTCCATCATTTTTCACACTTCACTACTACCTGTCAGTCAAACTGAAAGCTGAAGTATGTAAAAACCATCCAGCCTTACCATTTTTAAGTATATATGCAAATTCAACGCTCATTTTCATCTTTTGAGTTCTCTGAAGACCAAAAAACCCAAGTCAAAACCAGTCTGCCTCCAGGACACTGACATTCCTCAAGGTGCTGTTTTGGGCAGAAATTCAGAACTGGTGGGGATCAATGATAAAGATGAAGAAACCTTGGCTGACACTGCCTCTAATATGAAATGCAAGTCCTGGCTGTGCAACCACTCCTGATTCTATGAGATGTGCTGGCTGATGGAGCACCTCACCTCCCTTCCCACTGGCTGAAGGAGGACTTGGTCCTCTTGGCTCCTCAGGAGATGATGATGGAGATGAAAAAGATGAAATTCAGAACTCAAAAAAACCCACCTGTATTTTCCAGCTTAATTCTCTGTGGTTTTTTTTTAGTTAAAATCTACAAGAAGACACCGGATGTTTAATTTGCTGACAGGCTATGACTCCTCTCAGTTGCCAACACCACAAGCAACTCAACTTTTTCCCCCCAAGTGGAACAGGTTCACCTGAGCTCCCCACCTGCGACGACTTGGCCAGTTTCTGGCTGAAGTGCTCCTCCGTCTGCTTGAGCCGGCTGTTGGCCTGGAAAAAAACAGAAAAAACACAGAGAATCCCCGTGAGCTCAGCCCCAGGACACGCTGCACACACACTTTGCCACCGGGCCCTGCGCTTGGCACCTTCTCCACAATCCTATCACCGAGCCGGCACCGACGCCCTTCTGTGGCAGCCAAAAAACCGCCAGAGCTGCCCTTTGATCTCGGGCCAACTATTCATCACTTAAAAGAGGGGAGAAATTGTACCTCTGCTGCCAATTATTAGGAAAACATAAAGGGTTCTGCGGATTTAAAAAAAAAAAAAAAAAAAAAAAAAAAGAGAGAGAGAGAATGAGTGAGCGGTGTGTGTGTGAGGCAGGGGAAGAGGTAACGCACATAAATGAGTTTATCAGGATGAATTTGTTTATGAACAGAGGGGAAAAAAATGAGGAGAAATCACATTTATAAATGAGTTTATCAGGATGAATTTGTTCCTGAACAGAGGAGAAAAAAATGAGAAGTCCCAGGCAATGTGACATGAGGGACATAGCCTCACCCCTCACTTCTGTGTCTGCAACTGTCCTTTGTCCCATTGCTCGTCCCTTCCTAGGGAAAGGTGGGGATTACACTGAAAATCCACCCAAGACACAGCTGAACCAGCTTGGACAGACACCTTTTTCCTTACCCCAGCTTTTTTTCCACAACTCAAATCTAAAGAATAAACCAAATTGAAAGCAAGGCTGCTCGGTAATATTAGAATCCAACCAGCAAATATTTCTATAACCCCAAGAAAAATAGCTCTTAAGGTGTTTTTTTCCCCTCAAATAATTTAATTTCAGAAATAATTTGATAATAGTGATATTAATTTAAAAAAAAAAAGGCAATTTCATTTCAGGAGAGAAACCAAATTTGTATTTTTCTTGCAGAAACCAGCCCTGCCCAGCCCCACCACGCTGTCCTCAGGTGAACTGCTCAGCGCTCTCGTCTTCTTGGCTCTCAAACTTGAGGACAGGTGTCTAAGGACAAATGTTTTCTTAGGGGGGACAGAATATCACGCAGCTGAGTTCTGAAGCAAATTTAAGCTGATTAAGTTTTCAAAATCTATCTGACCTCCTGCTCAAACCTTTGATCTGTCGTCCTCAGTTTTACGGCGCCGCATCCAGCGCCCGAACGGCTCCCGCCAGCCCCTCTTTGGGGGAGACCAAAAAAAACCCACAGGGGCCCCCAAAGCCTCTGAACCCTGCGTGCATCCAGCTCCATTTCTGCAAACACCAGGGATTTCGGGCAGGCAAAGAGCCTTATTGATTTTACTGGGCTATAAATCGAGGAGCTTAGAGCCAGGCAGCGTTTGCGGATCGTCATGGTAGGGCTGGAATCATCCTCGGCAATCCGGGCAGCTCTGTAAGGTGCAGCTCAGCCTAAGAACATTACAGCCAGTTCAAAGTAATCCTAAACTTTACATGAAATTGCAATTTCAGATCCTCAATCCCTTCAAATTCCAAAATTATGAAACATATGGATGTCTCCATCTGGTTGTTGGTACTAAGGAATCTACTAAAAAAGTTATCAAAACCAATTATCAAATTTGTGCATCATTGCTGAGGTAACATTATGGCTTGGTTTTGTTATCAACAGAGATAATGGCAATACACACTGGTTTGAATCAGCATCTAGAAGAATTCTGGAGCACCAGACAAGCTAAATTTCACTTTTTCTCCATTTATCACTCAAAAGCAAACCACAAACACTGTAAGGGTCCATGGTGGGGGTGCATAAATAAAAGGAGTGGTGACACAGCACCAGCTATCCCAGGGAGCTCTGCCCATGCTCTGTTTCTCCTTGTACTCGGGCTGACCCAAGTTAACACTCGTTCCATTGTACTGCAGCCTAGTCTCAGATGGTGTTTTACCACCCCTGCATG